>NC_087521.1:37616347-37916347 GCF_963921805.1 Phalacrocorax carbo
CTTTTAAACACCCCCCCAGGGATGGTGACTCCCCCACCTCTCTGGGCAGCCTGTGCCAGGGCCTGACCCCTCTGGCAGGGAAGGCATTTTCCCTCATCTCCAACCTAAACCTCCCCTGACGCAGCTTGGGGCCGTTCCCTCTCGCCCTGTCCCTGGTGACTTGGGAGCAGAGACCAGCCCCCCCCTCACTCCAGCCCCTCTCAGGCAGCTGCAGAGAGCGAGAAGGGCTCCCCTCAGCCTCCCCTTCTCCAGGCTAAACCCCCCCAGCCCCCTCAGCCGCCCCCCAGCACACTTGTGCTCCAGACCCTGCCCCAGCCCCGCTGCCCTTCTCTGGACACGCTCCAGCCCCTCAAGGCCCTTCTTGTCCTGATTTGTCCCTGAAGTCCCGTGTTTCAAGGAGCGATATCAGTATTGGAAAAGCAGAGTGGATCTCTCAGATCCTCATCAGTCTATGGTCTCAAACAATTTCATGCCAATTAATACTCAATATAGTTATTAACTTCCAGGGAAGGTCCCAAGCGGTCGGTCGGTCGGCCTGGGGATCTTTGCCTGAGGCAATGCTTCTCTAACTGGTTTCAGATGGAAACTTTTTCCTTTCTGGAAAAACCTACACATTGGGACTGTTGAGGAATTACGGGGTGACAGATTGGGTCTGAATCATCGCAAATAATGTATTTGCTATGTAAGTGCAACACTTGTTTCTTGCTAAAATTTAGGCAGTTTTCTGTTTTTTGCATGAAACAGTAGGACCCTTGTGGAAAAAAACTGCAAGTAACCGAGCTTTGCAGGAGCTGTCACACGATGGACAGCAATGATTTGAACCCACGGCCTCTCAATTACTCGAAGTCAAATGCCTTGGCTGGTCAGATGGTTTTGTTACATTTACCTGATGAACACAACATCTGTACCGATATTCTTCCAAGAACATTTCATGTGTACGTGCTTTGAGAAGCAATGGAGAGAATGCAATAAATATGGTAACTAGCAGGTGATGAGGAATCCGATGAAAATAAATTCAATACGGCTATGAAGAGTAAATGAATGTCTTAGTACATATCTTCTGCTCTTTATTAAGTCCTGCAAAGATTTATTAAGTTTTGTATGGCTTAAGAAATACAAAAGGACTGTAATAATAAGAGAGAGGGGATTGCATGTAATTCACATTTTAATAATGGTCAAATGGGTTGATTATATCTTTTCTGATACGATGAATATTGCAGAATATTATATAAACTAGTATTTGTGGAAAAGCTATGCAACTCAAAGTTGTTCAGATGGCTCAACGTTAAACCATAAAACCAAATCATTTTGTAGCCCTAAATATCTTTGGCATCAATGTTTCTTCTTTAAAAGTATATGATTTCAGCATTATTTTTGTCAGTATCACTATTTTATTTTTTTGTGGAACATAAATTTAATTAATACAGACTCACTTCTATGAACGGTGTAAAGTTTAAACGGCGTCAACTAACTCTGTCGTGTTTATTCCCAGAGTGTCGATGCAGGGTTGGAACCAGATGTGAGCAATGAACATCTGATCATTGATACGCGCAACAAGGCTTCCCTCAAAGCAAGAGGTGGTAATATTGACTTCACGGCACCCCAGGAGAGACCAAGGCAGGGCTTAGCAGCCAGTGCCATGAAGACCACATCCAAAGAAATCGCACACGAGGAGGCAGAAAGGGGAGACAACAACATAAATAGCTAGCCACAGTCAGTTAAGGTGTAAGGTAAAGAGCATAGAAATGGTGGTGAATATATGTGGATGAATAACGGGTAGATCTTGTGGGTGTTTTGCTTGGAAACCTCTCCTGGGGCCTGTGGTAGAGCAAGACGGCATGTACTCCAAAAATACACCATTCAACTAGAATGTGCACTAGAGCTGAAAAAAAAAGTGCTGAAAAGATAGTATAGAACTGTAAGGAAAAATCACTACTTGGAAACATCCCGTCGAACTGAAAGAGAGCAGCAAATAAGATGATTTTCCTGTGTCCTACTCATTTAATCTGAACAAAATTGGGAAGAGCCAGGTTGTGCCCTCAGACACAAAGTACATGGACACATTGCTTCAGCTGGTCCCTTCCGGCTGCTCCTGTGCCCAGGCTAAGCCAGGACTTTTGAGGAAATTAAGCTGAGCTTGCAGAGAAAGAGCAGGTCACCTTGCAAGCCTTTCTTTGCTGGAGGGTAGGAACTTACCAACCAACACGCCAGGCCATTTGATATACGCCGACACTCTCATCACCAAAAGCAGCTGACAATTCCAAACCTTCACTTACATGGCAAACAGCTTTGGATAAAAAAAAATAAGAGTTATTAAAAATTCCTAGTAACAAGAAAATCTACTGGATGACTGTGGGACCTCTGGATAAGGAAGAGGAAATTAATTAATCGAAGGATGGTGAAGTAGGTGGAAAGAGAAATGATGCGTTTTCAGTTGGCCTTTCCATTTAAAATACAATGCAAAATTTCTTTATCCAAGAGCATTTGTCATGGGAGCTTGGAATGAGGCCTTGACAGAGACTGAAGTCTCTGAGGAAACTCTGGAAAAAAAAAAAAGCAAGAAAGCCAAGAAGAGGAAACCCTCAGGAGTAAAAATTCCAAGGGTTCTGAAAGAAACAAATTATAAAATAATAGGGTTAATAGGAAATAAAGTCACATTTCTTTGCTCTGGTGAGATACGATACACATGAGGACTACAAAGCTAACTTCCTTAAAGAGAAGACATAAAATAAGCTATGGATATTAGCATATTACATTAATATCACTGAATGCATATTGCAGAATTATCTCTGTCCAGCACAGATAACTCTACGTACACTTGTTTAACCATTTGAGAAAAGTGTTTTTCCCTGTGAGATCTGAAGGTCATTTGCATTCCTTTCTCCCTCAGAAAAGCATGAAAAATACAAAATCCAATAGTAGGTCACTGCTTCTCTACAGTATTGAGATAAGGATTTTTTAGATGTGATTTCTAGATTTGAGTAGATTTAAATCTGTGATTTGGGCAACTTGTATACTTGGACAATAAAATGCATCCGGTAATATCCGTGTATGGCTATGTTCCTGTAATACGTATTATATATGAACAAACTGAACAGGCAATTTCACAAACTATTGAAAAATTACATTATTTTTGTCGTACAAAGAGATTTTGAATGCATGAATGGCCAGAAAAAAAGTCGACGACAACAAAAAATCTGAGTGAGGACAGCTTCTCTGGACAGATACAAGATGATGGACCGCTCCAGTGGGAACAAGCACATGAATTAATTTAATCAACATGTGAACAGTTTTCTCTGAATTTACCATGAAAGACAGTTGCAAGAGATTGCACACTCACAGATGGGGACAGGGATGAAGCTCCACTGTTTGGCCAGGAAAGAAGGTGCAAACCTTGTTGGAACAGTCGCTGAAGTTTGCGAGGCTAGCCAAGAAAAAATCCTTGTGAGGAGGAGATTTGGCTTGTTGCAAAATCTTCTAAAGAGTTTATGGACTAGCGAGGACCATGGCAGTGGTGTCGGGGTCCTGACGGACAGTTTTGCACTGGAACTTTCAGAAAAGCTGGAGGTGGCTGGTCTACAGCCTCCTCACCTCCAGGAGGGGAGCTCGGCTCACCCAGCACACGTATGGGCACCGTGCTGTATTCGTTGCAGCGATCGTACAGACTGTGCTTACTCTGTGTTGAATAAATTTATAGAAGGGCTTTCACACTGAAGTGCCAAAGCAGCAGGATGTTGAACTCGATGCAGGACTTCATGTGGCACCTGTGTTCTTATTATTAATGCCAACTGTTAATGAAATGCAGAGAAACCATCATTCCTGTTAGTGCTTATCCCGTATGAGCCGCAGAAGCTGCTTTTGCTCCATTGTTCTTCCGTGCTTTAGCATATTTGAGCTTTATAATTGTTGATATTCATGTTTTCCTGTCCTCCCTGGCCTCTACCATCCCCAGTGGACATTACCTAGGGCTTGGCGTGACAGCCAAATACATTAGGTATGTGGTTTATCCTGCCTACCTTCTTGATTAATCTCTGTTAATTAAAAGTCTTTACCCTAATAGAGCTGGAAAATGTGTTGTCCTCTCCCTTCCCTACGTGAGGACGGATATTTACTAAAGACAGTGCCAGAAACACCAGCTTTCCATGGCTTGGCAGCCAGAACCCACAAGCCTTTTGTAAACGTTTGCCCATGAGAATGAATTAAAGGATCTGTAGCGTGAACTATTTGCCTTATTTCATAACAAGAAATTAAAAGAAAGTGCTGTATGGGAGCATGTATGGGCAGCAGCAGGGAGGGGGGATGCATTTATGCATCAAACAAGCTAGCAGACTGGCCTTTTACGCTGCTCTGAAAGTCTTTAAACCCCACTTATCATGGTATATCCAGCAAAGCTGGGAGCAACAACTGGCAGAGAGGAAAAAGAAGCTTACAGCTTTTTTACTGCATTTGAACCAGACACCAAACTCCGCATTAAAACACTTTGCGGATGGGCTGCTTAGCCCTCTCTTTAATGCCAGCCCTGACTCCGACTGATGGAGGTGTGTCACCTACCCATACTGCCAGGAGCGCTTCCAGGCCCTTCCGCTGATGCAGCTGAACACGGTCGTGACATGGATTACATTGCAAACAAGTCTCCCCGCACCCAGGATTTTCCCTGGGCGTGCATACAGATGTAGGAAGCGCTGCAAAGCCCAGGAGCATCGCCGAGGCTGCAGCCTGCGGTGCAGCCCCCCAGCCCACTGGCCTGCCCTGGATGCTGAAGGCTTTGGAAGAACCGGTCTAAGAAATAGGTCTAGCCCACTCCAGGAACAATAAGCATCACTGCCTGTAGGGATGTGACAGCTTTGCTACACCATCAACCAGTGGCCAAGGTTCATTTTTATCCTGTAGACAGACAGAGTAGTCATCTGGTTGTAATAAAATTCTTCTACTAAGATAAGAGGATATATTAGCCTGAGGCTCCTACTTGGTTTCTTTTAACTTCATCAAATACTAAAAAAATAATCCATCAGTATTAAGGATTTAAAAATCAAATGTGGAAAGAAAATATTTTTGTTCTTGGTCATTTGCAGGTTTATATTTCTCTTCACAAGATTTTGGAAACTGATACTGGTTAAATGTTAGTCTTGTAATGTAAATTCACCCTTTAAAAATGAAGCTCTGATCAGCAGCTATTTTTCTCCAAGGCAGACGGCACCCTCGTGAAGGTTCATCTCGGCCTAACGCACAGAAACAGTGCAGGACCCGAGGAGAGTTTTCCAACCGTAATGCTGGGAATTTTCTCATTTATTATCTGTCATGCATTCTTTTTTCTATTGTTATCACTGCTGATTGCGAAGATTTTTAATGCCGCCTTTGCAATCAGCACTCTTTCCTCCTTATTTATTCATTAACGCCACAGCCCATATCTGTGATCTCAATATTGTTCCCATGGTGACAAATGGGTAATGTCACAAAAGCTTGATTGTAACATTACTACGTGGACAGGGCAGGAGCTCCGGCTGAGCGCAAATGGAATAGCTGCTGTTTACCCACAAATATCCTATGAACCAGTAACGAAGGCAAAGGAGACATAGGCCATTCAATAGGTATCTTGAATAATGAGTCGTAATTTTTAATCTTCCAAATGTGGCCTGTGGAGAAACTGATGTGCGATGTGAGCTGTAATTCTGGGGCAAAAAATATAACCGGGAGGCCGTGAAATGCAAAGTTTTAGGCCTGTACCCTGTGTCTCTTGTCTGTGGGTGCACGAGCCAAGGTCGTTATCTCCTGGGCTGGTAAAGCTTTAGGAGATAACTCTCTAGCGGAGCTGTACTCCTCAGCGTCAAAATACAACTTTCTGTTACCTCTTTGTGTTGCGGTTCCAAATTTTACGATTTTTTTTACATGACTGAAATGGAAACTACAAGGTGAGTTGAAGCTAATTAAAAAAACATTGATCTGCTCAGAAAAAACCTGTGGATGAAAATTGTAAAATTTTAAATGAAAATTGATTATTTTTTTTTTGTCTTTGCCACAGAAAAAGCAGTAAAAGAAGAGGATTTTTAAATAGCTTTATAAGTGCGTAGGCAAAGGAACTGTTTTTACAAAAAAACAAAAAGCCAAAAAACCAAAAACTAACCTAGAAAGATCTTTGTCTTCAGGACAGCAGAAAAACACAGCTGTAGCACATGAGAATTTTTCAGATCCAGCAGTTTTTTCGCACTGTAGCTCTCCTGAGCCCCAGTTTTCAAAGCCCACTTCTGCTCCAAAGTCTGCAGCACGTCAGTGTAGCCAGTAGGCACATTCTTGTATTTCTCTAAAAAAAAAAAAAATACAATCAGTATATTTCAATATATTCATGTCTGGGTGTTATAAACTGCTTTTGCAATAGCTTTTTTTCTCCTTTCCCGCTTCCCAGGAGGACACGCTCCCAACGACAGGGTGGTGAAACGGTGGGTTTCCTTCCCATTTGAGGATGCAGGACGTAACCCTTCGCTCCGACGGTTCTCACTAGTTCAGGGGTTCCGCTCAGTTGCATCAAGCTCCAAAGGGGATGTTACAAACGCACCTACATGGCCAAAGGGTGGTATTTTACGGGTACTTTGTACAAAGATGTGTGACTCGGTGGGCACAGAAAAATGAGCAACTGAAGGTTGAAGCAACAGCTGTGGATGGCACTTTTTAAACGTTAAGCAGCAAAGGCAAGCTTCATGCCTGTACCTTAAGAACTGAACTATTAAGTCATTGCTACTGAGCAAAGACCTTGAGTTACCCTGGGCATTAAAATTTAACCTAGAGTGCTCTGCCTGGAGAAATCACTCGTGGGTGGGGCGTTTTGTTTTTAAATGTCTTCTCCTCTGATTCCCCCACTCCCCCCCAACACATTAATGTCAGCTTCCAGCCATTAATTTTGGAGCATTCACTGTGTATGCTTCAGAAATCAGCAGCTATTGATCAGCAAAATGCTGACTGTTGACACCCTACCTTACAGTCTGCACTTTCCCTCAGCTGTGGTAGAACATTTGATGGCCCGTGTCTTGGCAGCAGGTCGCCTGATGCTGCTCCGCCAACGTCAGCAAAGGGGACAGGCTGGGGAGACTCCAGGAGAGCCTGAGACCTTTTCAAGGCAAACGCAATGCCAAAGTAACCGTAATGAAGGAATGCAGCATCTGGAAACAGTTATATCCCATCTTCTGCATTGAGCCCTTGTGATCTAATAAGTGCTTGATTACCTTATAGAGTATTCCTGAATAATTCTAATCAGAGAGAAATTACTTTCAAAAACCATATATATTTCTATTTCCTCATTTAATATTCAAGATCACTCAGTATAAATTACCATGCATTTTTACTGGAATTCTTCCCATCACAGTGGAAATTCCATCATCGTCCTCGTGGGCCACAGTTTCCACTCAGCAGCAACGCTGCTGTAAATCTGTATTAATTTTTATGAAGGGAATGAAGCTACTAAAATTTTATACTGGTGCAACTTTCCCTAATATCTTCTTTTGTAGGAGGTGCTTTGTGTTCATGAAGCATCAGATAAAAAGTGTAAATACTGACTTCGATGAGTTCTGCATAATGAAGTGCTACAGATGGAAACTGAACGCAATGCCTCCGGCGTCCTTCACGTTACATCCAGGAAAGCCCGAGGAGGGCGTCTGCGCAAACGCCTAGGAGCAGAGCACTAGCGGTGCACCTTTCTTACATGATGGAGATAGTCAAGCTGTGCTGAATTCCTCTGAAGGAAGCCTGAGAAGGAAATACTGGCCCTGCTTCAGAGAGCAGAGTTACACTCGCAAAGACCACCCAAAACTTACAAAATCACGGTTCTTCAGAAGTAGCCTTCCCACAACCCCCACCGCCCCCAAAATGCACACCTGCACCGTGGGGAGGCAGCTTGGGAACCTGGCATTAGATTTCTTTGTCCTTTCTCCCACACTGTCAGTCGCCTGGTGGAAAATTTAATAGCGGCCAATTAATTACCTGTTTGGTAAGGATTTTCCATCTGAAGCTGTATGCCCCTCGTGAGTCAATGCTTGCAGACTACCGGGCTTGCCCCTGCTTCAGGCTCCTTCCCTCTCCCCCTGTGCCCTAGAGCAAATATTGATCTTTCCTATCCCATTAACTGATGCCACTGATGTTATTATGCATGGTTTACGCTATGTTTGTGCATTAGATCGGAAGAGGAAAAGGCTCCTGCTAGGCTTTTATCCCACTGAAGATGTCCCTGCTCAGCATCTGGGAGAGAACTGGCTCTGTCTAAAATGGCAGAGGCATATTTTAAGACCCCTATTTCACCCACAATATTACAGAGACCTTTCTCACTCTCGTAAAAGAGCCCATAGTGTGTGGCCTCTTCTTCAGGTCAGCTTGACTTTTCCGCTCTTACCCAGGCACGTCCTGTGCCAGTTGCGAAGGACAAGCCATGCGTTTGGTTCATTTGCTCCCCAGTACCGCCCGCACGTGAGGGGCAGCCTGCCCTCCCTCCCTTCCCCAGTAATTGCTCCCTCCCCTGAATTTTTCTCCATCACATTAATTTCTCTCGGGAAAACACAAAAAAAAAATCTTTAGGCAATTTTGTTTCCTTAGTAATTTTTCGTTCATCATTCCACTGTTGTGCCCTGACCTAGCAGAAAGCCCTCATTAGTCTGCCTTGCTCCGCTCCTCTCCCTCGCCTTGGGACGAGATGGCTGGCTCTGTCTTTGTAAATGGCCGGCTTCGCATGCTAATTCCCCAAATGTGCGACAGTTAAATATTCATTTTGCGATTATGAGAACCTTGTCTTGCTAAAAGATCAGCAAACTGAAATAAACTTTATTTTGGTACATGCAGTTATTTGACACCTGAAGAGCAGCTGGTAATTAACGTCTTGAATGAGCTACTGTCTTGCCAGTGTCACTCCTCAGCCGCGGACGGCGCCATTCTGTGATGCAGCTCACGACGATGCAGTTCTGCACTTTTTAAACTCACAGTTGTTAAAATATTTTTTGCTGCAACCACAGTCACCGCCACTGGCCGACTGTCAACAAAGACCGTTTGCTCCCTGAATTATTCTTTAAGGAAGGTATCAGTGTGCTTCATCCGTCGTCCAACAGCAATGCTGCAGCATTTTTTGGGGTGTGTAAAGTGTAGAAACATCCATTTGTTCCATGGTAAAAAAAGAAATTGAGAAATAAATAGAGTTGCTAAATTCTGACATGGGTGTAGAAGAAACCTCTTCTTCACAACCCCATTTCTGTGTTCTCTCAGCAAAGCCTTTAGACAACACCAATCCACACAGGCCTACATCACAGGCTGCATTAGAGCTGGAGAAGAAACTCATGGGCTAAAGAGAACCTCATGGTTTGCGGCAGCTATTAAAGTCCGTAAATTAATGCTGTAATTCTGCAGAGGCTGTCAGTGCTTGCAAACAAGAAGGTCTGGCTTCAAGTGGCTTCCCTTTTTCTCTTGTCACATCCTTCATTCCTTACTCAAGACCTTTTGCAATATCCCTGACAATTTACGTGGGTAAAATTGTGGAAGCTAATCAAGATCTGCTTTTAATTTTCATTGTCCTAACGGACTCTTTAACTGCTACCCGATAAGAACATACGCGCTCCCACAACGTTATGGAAAAATACGGGAAATGGAAAGCAGTGTTGAAGTATTACCCACGGAGCAAGTCTGATACTTGCAGATGGTGACGAGAGACTGGTCCCGATCCTGTCACAGTTGACCTTGTTATTGTCCCACTTCCCCACTTTCCAAACTGTTCTGCTTGCCATTTTTCGGATGAGTTTATCTGGGCTTTGGCAGGCAACAAACTGGAAGCCAAGCAAAATTGCAAAAGCAGCGACAGCTGGAGCGGTGACCAGGACTGCACGAACCCATCTGCTGGAAACTTGGAGGCCACCAAATACTGTGGTCCTTTGGAGAAGACCTGCTTTCCACATCTATGCTGCACCTGGGTTCCTTTCTTCGATCTACCTATTAAAGTAATGCCTTGGAGGATTTACTGGCATACGTACCCACCAGCTCAAGGCAGGTGGTGCTAGTTCTTGGTATACAATAGACAAATAAAGCAGGTTCTATATTGTCCAGATTTTTAAGTCCAGCTTCTGAATCTCTTAACATTGCCTCCGACTGTAGGAAATAATTGACCAGCTGTTCTTCCATCAGACACAACAGTACAGGCTGCCACAACAACAAAACTATCTAGGAATATAAAAGTTGGCAGTTAGCAGAGAAATCATGAAACCCCTCACTTTCTGTAATGACTTGCACCCCAGCGTTTGTACCAGATTATTAAGAGCGTTCACGGTAATGACACCCTTGGGTCTAGAAGCTCTGGGAGCACTGATGGAGATGACAAACTGAAAACTGTTTGAGAAACAGGCAGGTTAGAAAAAGGGGAGCAAGAAATGCAGGATTCACCCGCATCATCATACCCACGTCATTTTGTCTTCATTGCACATCTCGGGGATGAGGCAGTGAAAGAAGACACCGTGTAATGAGTAAGTCCTGAACACTGAGAGGAAGGTGATTGTCGTCCCATGCGACTCCTGTCTTCACCCTTTCCATTTTTCTGTTGTTTCTAAAAACGTTAGCTTTTGTAGAAGAAAGAAAATAGGCAAAACCAGAATTTTGAATTACTTAATACTTACACATAAAGCAGTTTTAAAACTCAGCAGTTTTGGCTTACGGTTGGAGAGTTTTTTTAGGAGTGCTGTTTGCCTCTACATGGCAAATCTGACCCCCCTCTGGATGGGTGGCACCACCAACACGAGCCCTTGCCTCAATTCCTGCCCCGACACCTTTCCTCAAAGCCCTGTGGAGCCCACCCGAAAGCGGGGGCTCGGTTTTGTGCTGCCTGCAGGCAGCGTCTGGCAGTGAAACAATGGCACGAGCCTCGGAAAGGCCTCCTGCCCCTCACGCTTTATTTTTAAAATCCAGGAGAGAATTACAGATCAAAGGAAAGCAAACACAGCTTCGTCTAATCTTGATGCTTTTGTAATGCTACCAGCTTCCGCCAAGCCCCTTAGGACTCCTGTTTGCCATGGGAGTTAGAGGTCTAAATATATCTTTGAGGAGCAGGGCTTAATCTTTCTGTTCTATGGGAAGGATGGCGCTCATCACCATCGCTTTCCCCCGAACTTTTTTGCTGCCTAAGCTGCGAAGTCTCCAGGGTGAGAATCCTTCTCAGGGTGGATGGGGGCTGCTCACCGAAACAGCTGCTTATGCATGATTCATCCCCTCCTAAGGGACGTGTCTAAGATAGGTGGAAGGACGTTTTTTTTCTCTAGAAGCATCTTTCTTGCTGAGTCTAGTGGGGAACTACTTTTAATCTCTGTGCCTTAAATAAAGTGCCAGTGATATGAATCCCGCTATTTGCTTTCAGAAAATCAGGATACATGAATACTTACACCCCGGCCTTTCCGGAGCTGCAGCGGACGCGGGCCCCCACTGCCTTCTGAGGAAGTAGGACACAGCTGCGGGTTTTGTCACAGCCAGGACACACCATGCAGAGGCAAATCCCACCTGCACCACACAAAGCCCTTGTAGGTAAGCGAGCATGAACGAGTCTGAGCAACAAAGAGGAGGTGAATGTCATACCTTCTCACTTGTCCAGGATCCGCCACCACCGGCGACCTCCTCGCGTGCACAGGAGCGGGGAAGTCAGAGAAGCCCTTGCAACCTTCAAGGGCGAAACAATTTCAGGAGGAGGATGCTGTAAAACGCACCCAAAGCGTCTGCCGCGCGGTGTTGAAAGTTGCCGTGGAGAGCCTGTAGCGGCTACTGGGGGAACTAACGTACGCCACGAACCTGCGGACTCGTTCGCTTTGTTCCAGGCAGAGATTTGAACAAAACCCCCCCGGCGTCCCGGGAGACCCCGAGGGTCTCTTTGCCAGCTGTCTTCAGCGAGGCTGGCATTTCCATTGGCACGTCCTGATGGACAGCCCCGCTAACGTGCTGCGGGGAACTGACCGCGGCAGCTAGGGCAGAACGCGTTGCTCTGCAGTAATTCTCTTGAAGCAGCTTCTCGTGTCCCGCTGTATGGATGCTCTGGCCTGGAGTAACTTTGCTTCGCTACGAGCAATTAGTGTGCTTGCTACCTGGCTGAACAGAGCACTGCCAGGGGATCTACCCCAGAAAGCTGCACACCAGAGCCTTTGCTGTCCCCTTGCATGCCAATGAGCTCTGTGCAATGCTGGCACTAATATGGGACTATATATGTCACTCTATACTGACTTGACATTATGGTCCAGCAGGTAAAAACACACCTATCAACTACTTACTACATAAGACAGTATTTCTGCAGGGTCTCCACACACCACGTGCCCAGTACAGATAATTTATAGCCAAAAAACATTATTCCTGCACTGAAGTGCTTTCAAGCCTGATAGATATGACGGAAGCTGGGAGAAAAGAAGAATTATTACACCCATTTTCCCTTTCAGAATTGAGGACTAAATAGACTAAATAACACACCAGGCAGACAGCAGCAAAGCGCAAATCCTTCTGTCATTTACAGGCCCAAAATGGGACACTGCCAGGATCCTCCTTTGAAATCAGTCCATTTACAGCCTGTGAATCGTTGTTTATTCCAAGCACATGATTTTTTTGCCCGATATTTCTTTTTCTGAGACGTTGGAAAGCAGACCTTGGAGAGTGCCCAGTCAGCACTTCGATAATGAAGGTCACTTCTTTTGCTGACTCCTGTTAAAGGGGTCCCTGGGTACCATTTCAGTTACAGGCAGTTCACCGAGCAGACATATTTTCCTTTTTCCCTTTTCATTCAGTTAGTTTTTATTTTCTTTTTGCAGTGTTTCATAGTCCAAAGCACCTGATTAATTCAGTGCTCTCTGCATAGCTCTCAGGCAGCTGTATGATTAGCCTCTGAATGTATTTTAAGCTGATATGTGCTGAACTAGTGTGGTCTTCCATAAATTCTTTTATTACTATGAGAAGCAACTACCCATTTAATAAGGACAGCCTCCATTAATTCTATGATCTCACAATGCCCCAACACTTTTTTCAGGAAAAAAAAGATGCACCTTTTGCCTTGGAATTTTAATAATCAAATTATTTTCGCTTTTCACACCCTTACCTTTGTGTAGACCCTGTTTCACTGTGATAGATGAGACGTGATATAGTTTGTCCCACGCAACATCTCAGCCCTGCTTCTGTCACTGTGTGTCAGGCAAATAGATTTCAGTCAGTCCACAGAAGTGGGTGATCAACCTATAAAACAGGAAAAAACTACAAGTACTGATACATCAGCAGATGGTTCAGGAAAGGAGATGCTCCTTCATGTCAGAGCGGACACCTAAACCAGGCAAAAGAGAGAACTGAGAAAGAAGACAGCAAGAATGCAGCCAGGTTTACATGTTCCAGAAAGACCCAAGTCAATGAAAGAAGACAAGGGGGTGGCAGTTACTTTAACCTCTTCCCCGCTCCCCTCCAAAACATTGCCGCTGGAGCTCCCTGCTTTGCGGAGGAGTCTGCAAGCTGGACCTCTCCCGCTGGCCTTGAGGGTGTTCGTGGTGGGGCTTCGTTACAACCCAGCTCCCAGCAAGCTACTGGCCATGCTTGCAGCTCAGTGCAATGCTATAACCCAGGTCCAGAGCCTGGCGAATCGCTCATGTTTCTAGGCTGAACGTAAAGGACGTGGTAAAGAAAGTGAAAATTCTCAGAAGTCCTGAAAAGCAATGCATCTTCAATCCTGTAAATGCTGCAAGAAAACCTTGAGAGAGATGATGAGTCAGATGAAACCTGCCTTTGGACTGCAGCATCTCTCAGGAGAGGGGTGTTTGCTGAGAGACCATTAGGAAAGGCAAGAAAAGAACACAGCTTACAATAAAGCTTTCAAATGAGGATGAATGTGTTTATCAATGGTCAGTGATGAACCTTTGATGTGCCTTGGAAGAGCAGAGATCTTATGCATAAAACATAGTGGCTGTACAGGGCCCTGATCTGGAGTCATCATTAATGTGATGCCTTTTGCATTTGCATCAAGGCACAACCAACAAACCCGCTAGTGTTTATTCCAAAATACAGAAATAATCGTGCATCTCGTTTCCGGGACTACCCTGCTCGCAGCCTCCCTCATACAGAAGCCATTTGATCAGGGTAAATAAAGTGATTCAAGAAAGACATAAAGCATTCATAAAGTGCACGTAATAAAACAAGGAGCAAAGATATGACAGATTTTGTATCTGGGAGAGGTACAGTTTTAGATTTTAAAAAGTCTTACGCATCATTTGTAGCACGTTAGTGTTGCTAGACCAAAACCTCATTTGCATTGTGCTGGGCTCGTACATACACAGTTGAAGGCAGAGATGATGTGAGAAGCTTATGTTATAAAGAGGTAAAGAACACCAATAAAGAAAAGAAATCCCTGGTAACGTTCCAGAACTAATCTGCAAGTTGAAATTCTATCCTCCAGAAACAGACTTTCCACAATTTGAGGGTTCCTTGCTTCTGAGCCTGATTGTCTTTCTTGATCTTTTCTGGAAACCTGGATATACCATTGCTTCAACTTTAGTCCGAAGCAGCAGCCTACCCCCCAGCCAGCACAGATTATGCCTAATCATCACTGTCCTAGATAATTTTTGTTTTCTCTCGTTTAGAAAGGGGGCTTTAATAAAAACAACTCCTAAGCTCCGGAGTTGTATTAACAAACTGGCTGGGCAGTGGGTCAATGAGCTTTGGATGAGCTGTCACTGCAGAGTCCTCTCTGCTCTCTCGGCTACTTGACCCGGATGGCTGCTCGTGTTGCGTGCCGTTAACATGGCCGATTGATAGCATTTCTGCCTTGCTGTCTTCCTGCTTTCGCTCTCCTTTTATGGACAGTATTTTGCCCTAAATAATGCTTCACCAGCCCTCCAGCTGGCAACTGGGAACAAGAAAAGATCAGGGAGGTGATCCCTTCTTCAATGATTTCGCATAGGACTTTGTGCTTGAAGCTTTTGTGGGATCCAATGTTCTCAATTGTTTGACCCAAGAGTTGACTCCCAAGAGTTCAAAGCGCACATCCATAAAAACACAGGTTATCATCAGTATTCTTGAACCCCAGGTCTGTAGTGGCTTTCCAGCTCCCTTCCAGACACAATGGGAATTTGCCCTTTTGATCTTTCTCTTGCAGCCACAGCTAACTTGGCCGTGGTGTCATGGCATGCGGGTCACTGCCACGGTTGAGTAACCTGCGTAAACGCACCTCTAATTTAGTAAAGCTGAGGCAAGAGGCTAAATGAAGAGGATTTGTTTACTGGAATTGCCAAAGGCTCTCACTGAACCACATACTGTTCGCTGCAATAATCTTCTCAGGTTTGTTGGCATTTACGGATTTTTCTTTTTTTTTTTTTTAATTGAGAAGTGTATTTCAAAAGTCTGGGCCGTGTGACAGATTTCTTGATTCCTGTAGATTTATGAGTGAAAAAGAGTGATGGAAATGTGATGGGGTAGAATTATAACAGATCTAGGAGGAAGACTGAGGACATATATGTTGCTCTGCTGTTCATTTCATTTTTATGAGGGTTTTTATTGTCTTCTTCTCTGCATAATAAGTGAAGAAGTGTTAGAAATAAACAAGCAGAAAGACAGCCAGAAAAGGCATGCTGAGATGCTGCAGAATATGAGAAAGAAGCAAGACAAGCACATCCACCAAGAAACTAAAACTGTTTACAATGAATAAGGTAAAATCCTGGCGTTGCCTTTGGCTTGACCAAGGTCCATCCTGTGGGCGTGTAGTTATCTGTAGCCTAGAAGCAAAGCAATCAGAATGAGAGTCATTGCTGGAAATCTTCAGCTCTTCCACAAGTAGGTTCCCTCTTGCTTTAATAAAAATCATCTATTTTGTCCTAGGTAATGCTATTCTGATTTAAATGCATAACCAGCAAAAGATACTCTCAAAAAAAAACTATAGTAGAGGTGGGGTTTTAAATTTTAAAATCACTCATAATGGAACTGAATCAAGTGAAAGAAAAAATGGCCCTAAATATCCCTGTTTCTTTAAGAAAGTTGTCAGTCCTACTAAAACTTATGGCTTGGCCCTTCATGAAAGGTCTGTCCCCTTTCCACTAAATCGGCAATTTTAAAGTGCTGACACTTTGCTTACTTCAGGATATTCCCCTAAAAATACTGTTTGAGCAGTTTAAAATGTTCATCCAGGATCTCATATTTCCCCAAAAGATATTTACAATACAGTGATTTCCTTGTGCTTGGAAGAATTGTTCTTGATTTATTCTGATCGATTCTGATTCTGCTTTACATCTCATAACATTAGAAATTGGTAATTCTCCTGGCAGCGTTGAGCTGATTCTTATTGCTGTTAACAGCCCAATGTGTAACACGCTAATGGTCCGCAGTTTTGCCTTAGGAAGGTCGACTAACGAACCGGTTGGTTATAGCTGGTAATGATTGATTTGTCAGTGATTATATTGCTTAATTCAACAGCGGCATGAATCAAAGATGACACTTCTTTCTTTTTAGGCTGTCACTTAAGCTTTAGTGCTCTTCATGGTAATGGGTGTTGAAGGGTGTTTATTGTGATGGCCTTTCTCCATGTTTCCTTCTTACGGTGCTGCCATAAACTATTTTTTAGTGCATGTGGCTACGAACGTAAACAGCTAATGACTGAATTACGCAGAGAAGGAAAAGGCCCCAGATACTAACCTCGCCACGATAGCCATCTTGGATGTGGCACTACTCATTCTTGGAGCTCAGCCACGGGGTTGGGTCCAACGTGATGCCATACATCAGCTGAGTCAGAATAGCTGTCCGTATGGGTGCACACCTAGGCAGCAAGAAAAGGACCAATTTGACCTCGCTCAGGCTGCACCAAAGTGGGTTTAAACAAGGTGAATTGCTCCACAGTGAAAGGTGCACCCATGAGCAGCTCTTGAGGTTCAGCTGATGTGTGCTGATCCATTTAGCCTCAACAATTCAATCAGGCTTCTGAGTGGCCGGTTATGCCAAAGTTGCTTTGCACAACTTTGGCAGCACGAAGGAATTACAAAAGCGGTATAAATTATGGGTTTATGCAGTTTCATTCACTTTAAGGATCATTTAACAGCTCATGGAGGCGTAAAGGGATCCCAGTGTAGCATCAGGTCAGAGAGCCAAAACCAACCTTACAGTAGCCTGTTACTGCGCATTAACCAGTGAAAGTCATTCCTCCAAAACACCCCCAGGGACCACGTGTAGACGAGTCCCCACAACAGAGTTTCTGCAGAGCATGGCTTTGCAGCCCCAATCTAGCAGGGTTGCTGGCACACTCTTCCCCAGCTACACCCACCTCCAGGAGACCAAAGCCCCCTTCCCTCAGCTCCCTCTGCACATTCAGGAATGGAGCGGGCGGTGGGGATGGTCCTGCCTGCAAGGTACGGCTGCAGTGCATGCAGTGTTGTGCTCAAGGGATGTGCAATAGCCGGTATTAATTCTGGTGGTCTGGGGTTTCTGTTCTCGTAGGATAGAATCACAGAATCATTAAGGTTGGAAAAGACCTCTAGGATCATCAAGTTAACCAACAACCCAACACCACCATGTCTCCTAAACCATGCCCTGAAGTGCCACGTCAACACGTCTTTTAAATACCCCCAGGGGTATGGACTCCCCCCCTCTCTGGGCAGCCTGTGCCAGGGCCTGACCGCTCTGGCAGGGAAGGCATTTTCCCTCACACCCAACCTAAACCTCCCCTGACGCAGCCTGAGGCCGTTCCCTCTCGCCCTGTCCCTGGTGATTGGGAGCAGAGACCAGCCCCCCCCTCACTCCAGCCCCTCTCAGGCAGCTGCAGAGAGCGAGAAGGGCTCCCCTCAGCCCCCCCTTCTCCAGGCTAAACCCCCCCAGCCCCCCCAGCCGCCCCCCAGCACACTTGTGCTCCAGACCCTGCCCCAGCCCCGCTGCCCTTCTCTGGACACGCTCCAGCCCCTCCAGGCCCTTCTTGTCCCGAGGGGCCCAAACCTGAGCCCAGCACTCGAGGTGGGGCCTCCCCAGGGCCGAGCACAGGGGCCCCATCCCTGCCCGGCCCCTGCTGGCCACCCCAGTGCTGACACAAGCCCGGGGGCTGGTGGCCTCCTTGGCCACCCGGGCACTGCTGGCTCATGCTCAGCCGGCTCATGTTCCTGCTGCTCTGCTTGCTGGGCTGCACACTGATAGAGCTGATTTCCATAAGAAACTGAGATTAGTGAGACATGTTTCTGTTACTTCTTCATTTACAAGCATCTGGACTCATGGCAGAAGAAGACATGTGAAGAGTGACAGCCCTCGACCTTCATCTCCTCCCAAATCTTGTTCTCGGACACATCTCTCCACTCACGAGCCCAACGCTGCCATACAGGGACGGTGTTGCAGAACAGCCTCGACCCCTCACTCTGGAGAGAGGTACTGCCAGGAGCCTTTCGGAGCGCTAGATCTGTTCACATGGCGCCCGTCAGCCCCACGGAGGGTATGCATAAGATCAAAAGGAGAGTACAGACCCAAGGTTTGAAAACTTTGCTTCACTGCTTTCAAAGGGCTTTGCCTTCTGGACAGTATTACCCAAGTCTCATGACCAAATGTCATTCATTTTCTTCCACGTGACCGTAGGCAAAATGAAACAGCTTATTCGCCTCTTTGACACACACACAAAAAACGCCATTTATCTCTGATGCACGTATATAAAAGACATTGCCACCTACACATCATCAGAATCTGATGTTCAAGTGCTTTTGGAAAATTTCTTTGCTGAAGTCTACAAAAAGCTTTTTTCCAGTACTGTACAAGCCCAGATATATAGCCTGAAATTCTTTTCAGCAAAATAGAGACCACAATACTACCATTTCAGCCAGCCAGATTCAGTGATTCTGTTCTCTGCTATCTCTAGACATATAATTGCGAGATGATTAATAACATAGCAAAAAGCCCAGATTCTTCATTCCCAGCGTAGCACAACCACTCGTACTTCAAATACACAAAACCGACAGAAAATAAAAATCCTTCGGCTGCTATTACTTTACACACCAATTTAACTTAAATGTTCATGAATTAACTGGGACAGAATTGCTTTGGAGACAGCCTGTTTGTGGGGAAAAAACAATTTCCTTCAGGCTTTTTTTTCCCCCCAAAAAATCCTCCTGTGCCTACTCCACAAACTTCCAGATCTGACGCCGCATAGAATATTTGCAGGAGAAAAAGTTATGTTTTTAAAACAAACTTTCAGCAATGCCACTATGTTGACCTGTGCTAACTGTCTGATAATACGACATCTCTAGTAGAATCACTATTTTCTGAACAAATATGTATCTGGGAGTGAAATATTACCTTTTCCCACCTGTTGCTTTGGTTTTGGTTTAGCAACACTTGCCTTAGAAAACAAGGTTACGCATTTACAAGCCTCAGAGGTATCTGATGAGTTCACGCTTCTCTCCGACCTGCTTCCCAAAGGAGCATAACTGCAGACAACACAGAAGCTCAGCATATTCTTGAACTTGGAGACATGTCAGTCAGTCTGGATAATGTATATATATACCCCTTTGTTTTAAAGAGGAATGAGAGAACTTAGAGGTCTGTGCTCGTATATCAAAATCATCTCGATTTTAAAAGAGCGTGTAATTATAGTGGAAATGCTGGGAATTACTTGATACAAACTGATGAAATGCTGTGGCCAAACCACAGATTAGTGATTTTTCTTTCCTGAACATAATTAAGATTGCTTAAATTAAAAGAAGTGCAGTAAGAACCCAATTTCAAGTTGCTTATTAAAACTTACTAGAAGGGAGGAGGGAAAGAAAAATCTCTCTTGCAGCTGTGCATTTTGGATTAGTACATAAGAGGATTTGGACAGGGATAGTGTTCAGGTGCTTCTTTAATGAGCTGTAAGCAAGCACGAACGATGTGCAGGCTGGGAATGCCAGGAGAAAAAATGATACCAGACGTGTGCAGTGGCAAAGTCCCATCTTGTTTTCTGCTTCACTTTCAGCTACATTTACTTCACAGTGACATTGCCTAGAGCAACTTTTAAAATCCTCCTCTCTTCTCTCCCCCACCCAAACCCAAACTCATGCAGTACTGCAGCTCAGCTCAGCTTTGCAGTGACGTGAATCATTAACCCTTCTATATACAGCGGTACCAAACGAAAGAGGGTTTTCAAGGCCAGCCCTGACCTGGGACTTACCAAAGTTAGCATCCTGCCTTGGATTACTTTGAATTACTTACGGCTGCATTTGTACCAACTTCGGCCTGAGGCAGCAGTAAGACATTGTGTCCAATTTTAGCCATTTTAGCTTCAGAGAAGCCTGCCTGACCTGCCTGCAGCAAATCCCACCTTCCTGTTTACGCTTGAAATGCAAAGGGGGAAGACAGGAGTGTGCAGAAAGTCAATGGAGCGAAGCTGCATGAGAGCAGAAGCCAAAAGAGTGAGAAACCAAAATACAGTGTATTAGAGATGTGTGAAGCAGAGGGACCAGCAAAGACAGAAGGAAAGCTGGGGAGCTAGACGGAGAGACGAGAGGCAGAATATCAGCAGGGAGGCAACCCAGGGTGAGCACAACCAGGAACAGAGCAGATGTGTTCTGGCAGTGACAGCACACCGCTTTACCCAAGGCATGAAAATAGTCCAGGCAAAAATGTATGGCAAACCCAAAGGAGAGAAGTAAGGAAAGGCTGAAGGATCTGCCCTGATGCTTTTTAAAGGACAATAAGACACAAGATGAAGTCCAGATCACATAGCAATAGTAGGTTGGATTCATGATGCATTTTGTTGTTGTCAGGGCTCTGGGAGCACTAGTATGCTTCAATGGCCCCTGATCAGCTACCCCCAAGCCCATGCCCAACCATGGACCATGGTGTTCCAGACCCTGCCCTGCAGATTGACTTCCCAGCTTGACCTTGGACCTGCCGCATCACCACAAACTTGTCTGATGGTTTGAACTCTTTGTTAAGCCTCACTCGTTGTCTTGTCTTTGCCAATAGGAGCTGTCGCTGTCACGGCTCTGCTCACCTGCCCTGTCCATGGTGGGACGGGCCCTGGCTGCCGAGTTCCCCACCCTGCCCACCATACTGACATGGCTCCCCACCCTTTAGCGAGCAGCCAGCCCATGCTGCTCCCTGACACTGATGTAGGAAAGGTCTGAGCGCTGCTCACCTCACCCCCTTTGCACCTGGGGTTTGAAATGGTGAGCGTCTGTTTGCTCTGGTGGGTGTATCACTTCTTGCCTTCCTCAGAAACTAATAGGAGCTATAAGCCTGGACACGAGAAAACAGTGGAAAACAGAACATGAAACCACCTCTCCTGGAGTTAAGTACCAAACCCAGCTCTCTCTTAAAAATCACAGCAGATGGAATATACTTCCGTTACCTGCGATCAAATAGACATAGCATTTACCTTGGATCTGAAGACTGTTGCAGGCTTTAAACCTTTTGGCTACAAATATCCTCATCCTTCCAGTTAAATCTCCTCTAATTTGCAGCTCAAGGTTCTCTAGAAG
Organism: Phalacrocorax carbo; assembly: GCF_963921805.1. Taxonomy (NCBI): domain Eukaryota; kingdom Metazoa; phylum Chordata; class Aves; order Suliformes; family Phalacrocoracidae; genus Phalacrocorax; species Phalacrocorax carbo. The sequence goes on from NC_087521.1 coordinate 37,637,776, forward strand.
ATGTCTTCTAGCTACATCAGTTAATGTGCGTGCCATAGAAATCCCTGGGTGCCGCAGGAGGCCAAGCCCAATGAGCATGGGCAACCTGTGTTAAGAAACATCTTTCCAAGCTATGGCATTGCTTCAAAGCAGCTCTGCAGAACTGGCTTCTAGTAAGTTGAAGTAGTCTCTGCTCCCTGCCTCTGGAAGCTTGCCTGGATGGAAACTCTCCTCTGCATCTCAGTGAGCAACAACACAAAATGGTGAAACTGAAATAAAGTTTTGCAGGTATTCATTTCACCCTCTCATTCTCCGGCAGAACCTGCGAAAAGACTGCGACACAGAAATCCTAAATTTGTGTAGTCCAAGGAAGGTGGGCAAGCTCCACTCAAGCCCCTCAGAGTTTGACTGAGGAACCAAACTAATCTGGGGAGTGATTAACCATTGCCCATAGGTACAAAACATACCAATGAAATGAGCTCTCTCTCCAAGCATGTAGCTTCTCCACTGCTGAGCTAGACACTGTTGCTTTTGCCATCAATCCACACACTTAAAATTCATTGACTTTTTCAGTGGAAATAGGACAGATAAAATATAACCTTTGATTTTTGGGCTGTTCCCCTATTTTCCTAGGTCCCTGGAGCCCTCTGCCTTTCTCTAAAGCTTGTTGTTGTTGTTGTTTGGGTTGGGTTTGTTTGCATTATTGTTTATCCTAAAGTCATGCTTTATTTATAAAGGACTAAAACAAAAAATTGGAACCAACGTGGAAACAAGCATCGAAAGCATCACAGAGAGAAACAGCATGTGCTCCATCCTAACCAGCAGGGGTACCGCTCCTTTGCTTCCCCTATTTTATAAAAATATCTCTTTCACGTCTTTGACCACAGTCACTGAACTGAAACTTGTAAAATGTCACAGGAGTTTGCGTGGGTTTTGGCTCTCAACACCGTAATGTTTGATGTCTAGAAATAACTTGTTTGCGTCATGGAAGATAACGTCATCCAGGAAAAGCAAGAGCAAAGACAGAGGTGAAGAGGAAAGGAGTGGGGCACGAGGAAGCCCGGGTATCTGCTCAGAGGCAGGAACATGTAAAGCCCAGCTGTCCCACGCAAACCCTGAGCCGCCAGAGATGCTGATGCTGCAGAGCAAAGCCAGCTGTTTCTGGCTGCGGGAACCAAAGGTGGTAGGGAAAGCAAGCTCCTCCTGTCCGAAAACCAAAGGAACTTTTCCTCCATACCCCACACAGTCCTGGGAAGGATCCAGGCCTGCAGTCTCTCCTGGCTCTGGCTGAGCACTGGTGGGGTCAGACAGCAGAAATTCAGCCGGCCTGGCACAGGGCAATGGGAGCTTACTGGAACTGGATAACTTAAAGTTAAGCTCAAAGCAGCAACACAGCCTCACTATGTGGAAACTCAATGACCGCGTGGCGGGTTGACCTTGGCTGGACATCAGGTGTCACCAAGCTGCTCTATCGCTCCCCTCCTCAGCAGGACAGGGAGGGGAGAAAATGAGGTGGGAAAAAAAACCCCTGTGGGTCAAGACAAAGGCAGTTTAATAAAAGGAAAAGCAAAGGCCACGTGCAGAAGCAAAAGAAAACCAAAGACTTGCTCTCTACTTCCCATCAGCAGGCAATGTCCTTCCACTTCCCAGGAAACAGGGCTTCAGTACATGCAGTGGTTGCTCTGGAAAACAGATGTCATAAATAATGAATTCCCCCCCTTCCTCTTCTCTCTTAGCTTTTATCGCTGAGCGGCCGTCGTATGGTACGGAATATCCCTTTGGTCAGTCCGGGTCAGCTGTCCTGGCTGTGTCCCCTCCCAAGACCTTGCCCACCCCCAGCCGACTGGGTGAGGGGGTGGATGTTGGACAGACAGCCTTGATGCTGCGCCAGCACTGCTCAGCAGTAGCCAAAACACGGCTGTGGTATCAACACCTTTCCAGCTGCCAATACAAAGCACGGCACGACGAGAGCTGCTGTGGGGAAAACTGACTCCATCCCAGCCGGACCCAATACACGAAAGATCAGGACTGCACTCTCATAGGGCAGCACTAGCAAGCATCCATTTACATGAGTCCTCAGCTGGCATTATAAAGACCAATATCAATTTTCCTCCTCCAACCGCACAGGTGGCTTGGGGGCAGGGGAGACACAGTCCTGGAGATGAGAGAGCCACGGGCTACGTGTGCTTCCAGGTCTGGGACGTGCTTCTTACCTCAGGACAAAGGTCCATCGTTAAACCCAGCTGTGATGGTTTTGGGGAAGAACTCTCTGGGTTCCCCTGGCTGCCCTCTGGCCTCACCCAGCATCGTCTCCCAGCAAGTGTCTTCTGGATCATTCAAGTACTCCACAGGAGAAAAGTGACATTTTGTCTCATTTTTGAACCGCATTTTCACCAGTAAAGGCACCCTCCACCCATGCTCAGATCAGACCCAAGCCTTAATCCATTTTGTGTCTGTATATAGCATCAATGGCATCCAAAGCACACTTAGTGAACATCAGCTGTAGTTGCAGGAGCTCTAAGATCATGAGACTCTGCTTTTTGTCCTTCATCGGCAGGCAGGAGCTGCAAGCTTGCTGTGATGTAAAGCACAGGACTCCGGGTTAATCAACAGCTTTAATTAATGTCTGTCTGGTCACTGCATCAGCCCATTTGCTCATCCAGGTGACATTTGCTATTACTCCAAAGGCTCCATCTTCCCAAGAGCATCCCTGGGGCAAATTTAGATACTGGACAATGAGGGGAAAAAAACCCAAAGTAATGCCTGAATTGTGAAAAATCCGTGGAATTTTTCTTACCATCAAAGGAAGAGGGATAAAATCTGAGAGCAGGCTTATATAGCTGTAAAAAAGGACAGCATTTGACTATTAAAATACAAATTACTGCTAAATCCCATGGAAAAAGGGATAAAGCCAGGAACACCAGAACCAGATCTAATCAGAAATATCTAATTAAAACTTATATGTAAGGTTTCAATGGGCATTAGAAATTATTTTAATTCAGTCTCGCATTAACAAGCTTTCATCAGTGTATCCTTGTGTATACGCAAAGTTACATATACATAGAAATGTTCTGAACGTGCAACATGCACTCAGTACAGGGCAAGAAGGCAAGGATGGCAAATAATTCCGACCCATTGGATTAGCTCAGACAAACGGAGCGTTTCCTTTTGTATCTTTCCATCTAAATAAGATCAACACAGGGAGGGGGAGGTGGGAACAGATTATACGCGTGGTTAAAGCGATGGTCAGAGAGGAATTAGTCGGATGACAAGTTCTGGGATCAGGACACTCGAAGGGCGGCTGCATGGTGGGGGTGGTGACAAAAGGAGAGCCCTGATGAGGGTGCTCTGAACTTCTGCATGCTGGAAGTACCAGAAGTGTCTCAAAATCTCTGCTTCCTGCCTCGCTGACATTAATTTTGTATAGCTTCACCTTTTCAGAGCTACGCACTCGTGTTCTTAACAAAACTCCCGTTGTGTTTGATCATTTAAGTCTGTTAAATCAATCTCAAAGCTGTTATCACATCCATGCTCCCACGAGGCAGGCTGGAGATGGCACGAAGCACATGGCAGGCTTGTGCTGGCGGTGGCCAGGGAAAGCCAGGGGCTGGGGAAAGGAAGGAGAAAGGACCAGCACATCTATGAAGCACTTTGATCTTGTAGTGAGTGCTTGAACCCTTCCACCCCCAAGAAATTATTACTCTTTTCCTGCCTAGACCCAAGTTTGAATTCTGCCCAGCAGATGAATGTTGAAGCCACGGACTGTGTAAAGATAATAGAGTAACCCAGAGCACAGATGCTGAGCAAGCACTGCCACTTCTCTACCCTTCAAAGGACCCTGGGAGGAGGAAAAAGGGACCGTGTCCTTAAGGGCTCCGCCACAGCGCACGTACCTCAAGAGGAATAAATAAAACCCCTTAATTCTGCCTCCGCTTCCTGAGGGACTGTCTCTGTAACTTTCACCAATGGTTTTTAAAGTAGCCTTTGGGCGGTACACATGCACGCATGTATTCAAAGACTCCTAGTAACCTACTCTGGCCTTTGCAAAACCAACTTTTCCTTTATTTTCTATTATTTCCAAGGAGCTTGAACCAGCTAACCTGCCCAAAGGCTGAACCTGGAGTCCCTAGATAGCCACTGCTTTGTTTTCATGAGGCACAAACTTCCTCGGCTCCGGCAGGGAAAGTGATAGCCGTTAGCTGCATCTCCACAAAAACCCAGCAGAGAAAGTGTTAGAGCTCCAAGTCCTATTGATTTTACCAAGTGACTTGAAACAACAATTAACCTTTCTAACTATGCGTCTTTCTTTAACATGCATCTCGGTTGCTTTTCGAAGTTCGCTTTTAAAAATTAATGAATCGATGCAATTTTACATCTATTGACCAATTTAAAATGTCAAGGTTGTAGTAGGAAAGAACACTAAAGAGATGCAAATCTTGTTATGCAGGCAGATGGGCCCTGTTTTGTTGGACACTTGACTCTGAACACTCAGCTCTCAGCTTTGGTTCCTGTCTTTTTAAGTTTTATCTCCTTTAATTCTCTTTAGTGAATGTAGTAGATGTCATGCATTTATAACAGCTTGGAAAACATCCTGGTCTTATTTAGAAATGCGTGTGCTTCTGTGCATTTCCAGTTACGGAGACGAAATCTGTCACACACAGCATTTATTATTTAAACAGGGGCTCAGCACTTCGCTTTCATTCAGGGCTATGAGTACAGCTATTTAGAGCTGAGCTCTACAAGCTCCTCAGCAAACTCAAAGTCCTACCAGGACTCAGCCCTTCCTTAGATCTCCATCTTGAACCACCTTTTTTATTCCCTATCCACTCATTAACAGCGTACCAGAGATTTCTTGCACTTTTTCTTCTTTAGTGTCTACAAGACAGGCACTTTACAGAGAAAAGATAAAACACTACTCACCCCAAAGACACTGCGATATCTGAGCGTCAGAGAAAGGAACCGGCACAGTGTATTCACGGCAATTTTAACTGTTTATTTTCCCCCGTAATGACATGTAGTTTCTGTCTGCGGGAGTCCCCTTTGCTGGGGGTGCCGAACAGCTGGCTCAGTTATCTGCTGATTAACGGCAGGGCAACAGATTCGTTCGGTTTTTAACCACCTAGCGAGAATGGCACAACCAAAATACCTAGATTGCTCACGGTTAGAAGCACCTATCCATGTAGATTTGATGCCAGCAAACAGCCATGTTTTCAGACTGCAGATTAGCTAAATCACTGCTCACTCCCGTGGCAGTTTGCTTAATTGAAAGCACAGACTGAAGTTCTCAATAAACTCCCGAGCTCCCAGAGTCTCAGGACAACTCCCTGTGTTTGTGTCGGCTCCTGGTTAAAGTTGGTAAGGCATAAGCCAAAAAAGAAAACAAATCCCCCAATCTCCTCTCTTTATTGTAAGGAACAATATCCACATTAGCAGTGGTGAAATCTATATTCTTTGAATCGAAATAAAAAGAAAAAAATAATCAGGATTCAGCCAAACTACTACTAAGCTGGTGAAATGATCTCCAGAAATTCAGTGGGATCCGGGTGAAGGCAAAGCACTTTCTAAGAGGATTTTGTGATGCAAAGAGCCTCAAGCCTACCCCCTTGCTCCGGTGAGCCTCCACATCTTCCCCCTGGAAAGATCTCCTCTCACCCTCTCATCCCCCTCTGAGCTCCGCCAGTGTCATCTTTCCCTTAGCTGCTTTCTCTCCCTCCGCAGGAGCCGCAAGGGTCATCCCTGTCCCATGTCACGCCTGCCTGGTGGCCCGGCGAGCCTTGTCTAGAGGGCACTGAGCATCTTCAGTGAGCAAGAAGATGTTCAGAGACGCAGGAAACCGCATACCAAAAGAGCATTTTTTTTCTTCCAAAGGCATAACACACCGGCCACATGCACATGGCTTTTCCTGGAGAATGGGAACGTAAATCTCGTAGGGAAACACCAGCCAAACTGGAACTCCCGTCTTGAAGGCGTGAGAACGTTAGCTTATTTCCAATTAAACTTCCCCACAACATAAGCAGCACTGTTATTTTAGTAGAGACTAAACAAAATCTTTTCCTCTAGGCTCATTCCCATGCCCCAGAAACAACAGAGGGATGCCCAGCCGGCAGCATCCCGCTTCTACCCGGTGGCCTCTGCAAGGTGTGCAGGATACAGCGCAGAGGACACAGCCTCCACACACAGCTCTGTGTTTCCTAAGGAAACATCTGGCTTCCTTAAAATATAAGGAAATCAAAAACTTAGGCTTCACAATGGGAAAAAAAAAAATCTGCGTGCACCTTAATAACAGGCTAAAGTAGCTTATAATTAGTTCATACTAAGCACTGATGAAGGAAAAATCTTAAAGAAAGACTGAATTTTAAATGAATCAAGGTGATAGGAACGATCTGCATTTACTTGTCCTATAGATTAGTTTGCTGACTACTTTTTTCTTTTTTTTTTTCCTGAAGGGCCTTTTAATTATGCATAGAAATCTCATCAAATACAGATGAAGAAGGTCAGAACAATTAGTATAAAACAAACACTTCAGCATAATGCACCATAATCATTATTTTCGCAACAATCAGTTAGCAAGCTCCAAGAACGTTTGATGCATTTTAAACTAAGTCATTATCAGATTTTTCCAAATAATCACAACAATTCAGCAAATCACCAAGCTAAGCTCCCTGCGTAAGGCCGTAGTCTTTTAACTGCCTGTTCCTGGGGCGTCAAATTTGGCCTCACACCCTGGCCTCACCGAAGGAGCTGCAACTTGGCACAAAGCACCCTCAGAAAGGAGATATATGAGGATAAAGTCAATTGGTACTAATATAGTATAGGCTTAGTTTACTGTTGCTGCCATTCTCCAATCTCTATGAGCCACCTCAAGCCCGCAGACTCCATGTTTTCATGTTTTTGTGGCATTACAGCTGTTCACATACACCTGGCACGGCAAGGTTCTGATCCCGGAGGATCTTCTGGAGGCAGAAACGCCCATCCCTGTGGCAAAAGCCACGGCACCTCCACGGCACGGGCAGGGTCTGCTCGGCTCAGCCCCAGCTCTCTGCAGTGCCGGGGAGGCGGCGTGAGCGATGCGCAGGCTGCCGAGCAGTCGGCCGGCAGCGCGCTGGCTCTCGGCTGGAGTCACGCGCGGAGGAACGAACAACATTTGCAAACATTAAAGCTGGCGCTTTGCTCCTGTTTTGGGATCGTTTTCTACTAGGTGAAATTCCTGCAAACCCAAATTTCTTCACGTGGGAATTTTGGCCTTTCTAGGGCTCGGCTGCCCACCTGCACAGATAATTTAACATCTCCTCAGCCATCCCTGCCTGCCTTCCCCCAGTGCCTTCTGAAGTGTCAAACAGGGCAGTCAAACAAGTAACAGCAAGAAGGAAAAATAGGGAGCGGAACTGGAAAAGAGATAAAACCTTACATTTCAAGCTTTAACCTAAGTCTTAACTTCACTGACTTTATGCTCATCATTGCTGGAAAAAGGAGCCCTCAGCCTGTGCTAATGAGAAACTACCTTTGTAAAAGGTCTGTCAGGTTGTAGGCTGTCAAGTTTTAGTTCGTTTTTAAGGAATGGTGATGGTTGTTTTGCTGCTAGCTGCCCGACTACCACCCTCTCCAGCACAGCTGACACAACAGCAGTCCCTCTCCCGGTCGCAGCTTCTTTTCCTTTTCCATCGACACACGGTTGCTGCCCGTGCATCGCACTTGAAACTCTGTGTTTGACACCACCCTGCTGTGGAGGCAGCTTCTTGTCCATGGGAAGCACTCGGCAGATCGGTGGTGACTAGGGAGGAAGCATATGTAGAGATACCATGCAATAAAATCCTAGACAGAGGTTTTCAGAGAGAACGGGCATCAGGAGAGCTCAGAAATGGAGTCAAACGTCCCTTGCTCCAAAGCAAGGTGACATCTACTTTTGTGCCATGCTGAATTAAGGGCATGAAGACTGGGGAACGGCTACAAAAACTGCCTCAGCTTTTTCTGTCAAAAGGTGGTTTCACTAAACTGGAGAACCACAACACTGCAGCTGGCAGTTGAGTGGCTTTTCCTAACGACACACAAACCCCTCTTGACCTCCCACCATGACCATTACCTCCCTGACCCTCGCGATGCCACAGGTGATGTGCTCAGAGCTTGGGCACTGGATAAAAATTATTTCCCTGGAGGAACCAGAGTGTTCCAGGGTCCAGACCCTGGTCCAGATGTCCAGAGTCCACCTGGATGCCCAAAGTCAAACAGGACTCGAGCTCTGCGTGTGTGGGATCCATCAGCGGTGCTGGGAGGTCGGCAGGTGAACAGGAGTCACTGAACATTAGAAGTAACAAGAAAACTAGTCAGGAAGGCAACGTCCCCTTGGTGTGATGGCTTTCACTCCTGCCCACCTGCCATGCACACAGGACATATTTCAAATATCTGAGAATGACAATGGAAAATAGCTCTGCGATTCAAAGTAAATGGGTATTTGTACGTTATTAGTGTTACAGGAATGACCTTTTTGTACAGGGATGTTAAGAGCGAGATTGTGCCTTTAGGGTCTACTCCAGAGCATACTGGGAGTTAATGGGAGCCTGTCCATCAGCTGTAAGGCATTGCATTAGGCCTTTACACACAGGGCTGCGCACTGAAAAGGTGAGGAGGGCAGGGGATGGAGGGAGGGTGGGAGGGAAGGAGGAGGAGGGAGGACAAGTGTGGACGCTCCCCAGACACTGCCCCATGCCTGCCTGCACAGTCACACCCCAGCAGTCACCAGAAGACCCACCACTTCTCTTGCCTGTCTTTGGAAATGGCCAAGGCAATGGCTTATGCACTGGATGTTTGGAAAGCTGCAGCTGCTGTTGGCCACACGTATGTCCCGGTCACCTATTTGTGAACTGCCTCCTGTGACTTTTTATAGTTCGTACAGTCTTGGAAGAGTTTGGAATTAATTTATTATTGATTTATGCTACATGAATAGCACGTTGCCAGAGGAAATGTAAATAATTTTTCAAATGGATGCTGCAAATCTCCTTGATTAAGTCCATTGTTAAATTTTGGGAATGAGCTTAAACTCTTTCTTATAACTGTCTCATTAGCCTTTATCTTGATTTTCATTAACTGTGCACCAAAACACCATGGTGACGGTTTTCTTAAACACAGAGCGTAAAGCAGCTCCCTACTCCTCTGCACAGTCCTCGAGAGGGAGCCAGCCGCGAGTCCTTCCCCTGTGCTTCAGGAGGAAGGGCAAAATCTTCCTGGCCAATTGCTAATACAATATATGACATGTGCTGTGAAGGTTCCCTCGCTTCTGAAAACCTGGATCACCCCTCCAGCCTCCTCTCTTTCCTTCTGTGCTCCTCAGACTCCCTCCTGAACTCCACCTCTGTGTCAGGCTGCTGCCCCTCAACTTCGCATCTCCTCGACTACGAGCAATAACAGGTAGCAATTCACATATCAAACCTCCTGGCTGGTACCCACTCAAAGATAAAGTACAGCCTTCAGCTTGGAAGACCTCTGTCCTTCCCACAAGGCACGGCATAAAGAGTACTTGGGGGATCTAAAGCTGAATCACAATTTCCACAAAGAAGCAAAGCATCGAAGAGACATTTGCGTCGCCCTAAGGAATGTGCAGCTCCATCGGACCCGGGGAAAAGTCTTAGCCAGTACCTCTTTTTCCACGGCACAACATACCCCTACTCTCAGAAATGCAGCACAACACAGATGATTTCTGATCTGTATTACGTGCAGTATATAGTCAACAGTAAATTAGGGCCTCCTTTAAAGCTCTTTCCTATCTAGAAGTCTCCTGTGAAGTACACTAGGAATCAGCTCGGAGGGTGACATGGCAGCTCACAAACCAGACCACCCTTGTGGAGACATCCCCAAAATGTGGACATTCTGCCTGTTTCATAAATGGTCTTTCCCCTTGCTCCGATTTCCTTCTGACCCAGAACTGACCCCTAAACTTTAATTGGTGGAAGTTGAGTCACCCACATTGCACCTGCCTGGATGACTTGACATGACCAGCCATGTAACAAGCAGATTTGTATTAATCCAAATAGTACTTAAAGCACAATCCACCAGCTATGCAGGTTGATAATGATTCTGACCTTGCTGAGAACTCATTACATTTTCACCTAAAACACTGAGTGGCAGTAAATCTCACACAGCCAACACCTGGCAGAAGTACCCTGCAAGCTTAGAGACCGAACAATATATATGTGTGTGGGGGTACTGTAGATGATGCGTACATATAAAACCAAATCAAGAGAGGATCTAATGTACCTGTTGCATGGAAAGCCATCACCAACAGCTATGCCTGTAAATATAAAAGCTGTGCTCATTGCTACAGAGGATGAATTTTATAGGCAAGCTCACTGGGTTAATGCCTAACCCATGTCCTTTTCTTATATTCTTGGCATGTTTTTTCCTCCAGATCTCAGCCATCTCATTGCTGTGCTTGTTATTTTTGAAATACAATAACGAGAATGCTGAAAGGAAAGGTGAGCAGAGGACACCGACAGCTACTGAACTGTGCAATGAGGAAGTGATCAATACAGGTTTGGTCCACTTAATTTTCAGCCAACATAACAAGTACATTTGTTTTGCTGTTCTTTTAAGCTTTGTTGTCAAGGATACAACGATATCCTCTATGTCAGAAGAGGAATCTGTTATGAAGAACTACTTTTCATTGGCATTTACTCAATCAAACTTGACATGAAGGCAGCATCTGTCCAATAATTTTTTACTTAAAGTAAAGTCATTATTTATAATATCCAGCTCAACAACAAAAACCATAAATCTTTCTGAAAGCCAGCTACAGTGACATTGAATGCTACTTATTTTTTGTCTGAGAAATGTCAGAAGAAAGGGCTCTGTAGTGGTCATGCACTGATATATTCTGTTATGATTGAGGTGGAGAATAAGTCTGATGATCCGTATGCACCGGACCACCATAAACGTGGCTACTGAAGCTCACAGTGAAGAGGTGGTGTGGCCGTACCCAGCCTGTTAGCAGCACCTCCGTCACGCAGGCTGCACGTGCAAGCCAAACACTCTTGTTCCATCCGCTGCCTCCTAGAATAAGGTACGTTACACAGCGTATCTTCCCAAATCTATGTACGTTATTGCTCCTGCTTCAAAAACAAACAACCCCGCCTGTGAGCTCTGCCCAGCACAACGTACTGAACATATATCGGCTGCACTCCCGGCAGAGCTATCATCTTTCCATCATTCACTGACCACTTGTTTGACAAAGAAAATACAAGCTGTTCACTCCCTGCTCTCTTCTGAAGCACAAATTGGGCTCTAAGAAGAGGGTTTTATGCCAAATATGCGGCTTGGGCAGCATTTAACCCTCTTGCTCCCATAGGTGACAGCACAGGGAGGCTGATACACCATCAAGACTTTTTTTCCACAAAAAACATGGTTTTTGAGGCAGTCTCCCTCCACACCAGGAATGACTGAGATCTTTTTATTCTTAAGCAGTTCAGAAAAGCACTGACAGTAGAATTTATCAAAAATATATCTTGCTAGCCAAACCTGATTGTTTTACTCAATAGACTTATCAAAGCAGATTCAAGGAATCTGTATTATATCTGGAGTGAAGTGGCAGATACTGTCTAAGAGAAATTCTACCTTGAAAACTAATTAGATAGGCTTAGATAGAAGCACTTTCATGTGGGCTGGAAATTAATTGAAAGGCAGCATACAAAAGGTAATGATGAATATTAATGTGCTGAGTTGGTGGCAATATCTAATAGGGTGAGATTTTTATCTACCATGGCCAGGGAAATTTTACAGAAAGACATTAAAACCCATGTGATTTCAATTAAGGAAAAATCAGGCTAATACACACATAGGCTTGGAAGGAAACATGTTCAGCAGAAGTGTGAAGTTTTAAAGCGAGTAGAGACACCGTGAGCAGCCAAGACACAGCAGTAGGTGCTCAGAGGGAGCACTGACCACCCACAACTCCCGTCCCTCCTTCATTTGTGGCCATGGCCTGCCCACACCACTGAAAACAGAGCTGCTGAGAAGAACCCTGATGGGCCCTGGGGAGCCCACGGGCACCGTGCCCACACTGCAACCTGCAGGCGTGCAAATGCCTGGTGAAACTCCAGCCTGCAGGTGGGGATGGAGCGCACCGTGGGGGTCAGAGACATCACTTCTTCGCCTTTTCTTTCAATGCGATGCACCTGATTATGCAGCACATAAACGATTAATACAAATATACACATAAACACATGTTCTTCACGATGGAAGCTACAGCCAATTATTTCCCCTTCTTCAGAAGCTATTAAAGAAAGACACAAAACTGAAGCCATTTCTGTTTCACTCAAGGGTTTTTTTCCAGTTACTCAACTCCATATTGTCACATGCACGTACGTAAGCCATGAATTCCAGAATATTTAAAAATTGCTGTATGAGAAGTTCCATTTTACTGTTTTGCATTAAAACATTGAAGGCCACTGCACACCTCTGCGCAGAGTCCTTCGTCCCTCAAAGATAACTATTGCAAAACACCTGAAATCTTACCCTGGAAGATCTGGTAACACCGATTGCCCTGGAGGGGCAGGTGATCTCTGAGAGACTTCACAGGTAATGGCAGCCTCAGGTAGCAATTAATTGTGCAGAATGTGAGCAATTCCCACCCATGAACATGCTTGGCCTTGCCAGGCAACAGCTCTTGAATGAGCTCTTCAGTGGTGCCTCATATACGCGTATGTTCAATTTTCTATAAAGCGAACGGCAATAAACTCCCGTAGCTGTCACGGGAAGTCTTCGACTCAGTTTGCACGAGTAACTGTAGCACAGGAGCCTCAGGGTTGTGTCCAGCAGCCCACAAGCGCAGTATCTGTCATGGTATGGACCATCTCTGGGGAGATGCTTGGGCCCAGCACACAAAGGATGGCCAAAGGAGCGCAACCTGCACAACCTTTTCAATCTAGAAACTCACAAATGTCCTCAGATCAACTGAGCTGTGCTTGGACAGCATTAATGAAAAAGTTGGCCAAGCGCCGCTCTTAAAGTACGCGCTCACATGTCTGCTTGGGCAGAAAGACTGTTTCTTTCACTTACTGCAAACACTGGTGGAATAACTAAACTGTTCTCAAACTTTTTCTGCCCTAAGAGAAGCACAGGCCTTATGGGAAGGTACAAGAAACAGTGGCCAGAGATACACGTAGCAGAGCCAACCCAAAGACCCTTGCATTCATTTTGCAGTTGTTCCAGTAAATGGGAAAAACAGTTTAGGTAATAGTTAAAGATCAGTTTCTTTGGCAGAAGATGAGGGAGGTAAAACAGGGCCACAAGACTTATCAGTTCTCCAGACTGCTGAGACTTCTCTTTGACCCAAGATTTGTGAAGGGAAAATATTCAGGAGTACAGAAACCTGCAACTGGGAGATAAAAATTTTGCATCCTTTGGGTTACACTGGTACTACTATGGCGGAAAAGTAGTAGCTTATTTCAACAGTGTGAATCACACTCAGTGATCACTTATTCGTGGTAAAAAAACATACCTAGCCCTCAAACACAGAACGTCAGGCAGTTGGTGGAAGCTTAGAAATAATGTCCTAGAGCTGCCTGAAAGCAAGCATGTTATTTCTCAGAAAAAAAAAAAAAGAATTAAAAAAAGAATTACCATGTGTTTTTGTCTGAGACCAAAGACAACCTAGGTCTCCTGGAACTCCTCATCCAGCAGGGACAAGGTCCTCAGCTGAGAGGTGGAAATGTGACATCACATTCCCTGAATCTGCCGGGAAAAACTACGGGAGGAGGCGCGGGAGGAGTGGGAGCCTGCAGAGCAGCTCTGTGACCGACCATCGAAGCAGGTTTGCTGCCGAGCGCTTTTTGCTGGATTGTGCATTTGAAAAACCTGCCGTTTTGCATATCTCCGTTTGCTAATTACCCACACGGTGCTTCCCCCGCCTGCTCTGGCACACCACGGGCATTTAGTGTCTTTATATATTGACAGATAGATCTTTGTCTCCTATTACTTAGTGAAAGCTGGAAGCATAATGCTAAGCTGATTAGAAGAAAGGGGGTCACCAGCTAAATCCATTTCTTCCTGACTTCTAAATGTGGAAGCACCTTCTCATTGCTTAAGGGACATATTCTTGTAAAAGGTCCGGCCCCTGAACTAGCAGCACAAACACTCCCTGGATGCTCTTGCAAGGAACAGACTTTCTTGTTCTGCTTAAAGAGTTTTTCCCCCTCCTTATCCTGCTGTGTAAAAAGAGAATTTTTGTCTCACCTTGCAAAAGAAGAATCAATTTTGTTCTTTCTTTGGAAAAATAAAAAATAAAAAAAAATAATCGACAAGGCCTGCTACTTAAAAGGAAAATTGTTTCACACCTCAAGGTCCAAACTTAGAGCAAACCACGTTGTCCAAACCGCTGCCTCTGCCCAGACTGGCTATTGATCTGAAGAGACAAAAGGGAAACACAGGCACTGAGAAATAAAGACGCTGTTTGAGCCTCACCCAGCAGGTAAGCGGCAAAGCCAAGAAGAGCAGCCAGCGCTTCTGCCTCTACCATGTTGTGCCTTGTTCCCTCGGCCAGATCAAAAGGGTACCTAATCTGTGCTTTTAGAAGCCTTTATTTTTATGCCTCGGAAAACACTAATCAAGCGCAAGGTTGAGAGCCTAGAAGTGCCGCTGAAATGACATCTGACCTCAGAACCAGAGATGCAAAGGGAAAATTTGTGAAATGTTCATTTTCTTTTCCTATTCACATGCCAGTACTACTGATCATAAGATTCTGCTGTAATCAAATGCATTTGGAGTGTAAATACACCTTAAACTGGAAGTTTGCATTTGTTGATCTCTGTGGAGGGCCCTATTAGGCCCACAGTGCTGAGCTTGGCAAGTGCCCTTGCCCAATCTCACCTCCACTCCGTGAGCAAACGCCTTTTCACAGACGTTAGGATGCTCCTAACTGTTTGCAGGGTTGCTCCACTACTAATTGACCCAATAAAAATTATCAAACAGAAATCTCCACCTTTGTTTTTTAAATGGAAGATTAGAGTATGCAGGTAAATGAAGATGGAAAACAAGTCAAGGGAAACCAAAATTAACATCGCTCTTCTAAGAACGTACAGGCATGAATATGTATGATACATTATAGATTTGACTGATGAATGACCTGTAACTCATCAGAAGTAATAGCTTACACTGAATAATGAAGGTTCCTCCTTCAAGATGAAACATTAGTCACTTAAATGCCTTCCACATCGCACTGCAAAGAACCCTTTTGGCTATTTAACTTAAATAACCGCTTGCTTTGTAAGAATTTCAGAAAAACTGTTCCTAGTTTAAATATGGTGCCCTATTAGTCAAAATAAATACTCCAACCCCTCTTTCCTTGCATCATCTTTGGCTTTGCTGTCGCTGCCATGTCAGCGTTTGGCAGATATTTGTTCCCCCTTAACCAGGAGAGAGATCAGAAATAAAGTAGGTTCCACCCACGCAGGCAGAGATTAAGAATAGGCTCAGCCAAAGTAGCCAAGATATTGCTAAGACCCAGTTAATACTGTGAGTGACATCGCTCTGGTTAGTCAGATGCTCCGGGTGCTCGTGGACCCATAAAGGATGAACGCTGGCACTGCCCATTGCATTGTGTGCGTTTAAGAAGTTGCAGGCTTTTCCACCCATATTCAGCCATGTGCACGTTTTGTCTTTCTGCGGTGGCTCAGCCAGAGCAACGAAACCAGAACTGCCTGGGGCTCTGCAAAACAACAGCTTGGATCGGGTAATCGGGAGAAGAAATGGTTCAGAGAATCCCAGAATCCCAGGCTGGGAGGGACCTCAGGGATCATCTAGCCCAACCCTTCTAGGCAGAGCACAGCCTAGACAAGATGGCCCAGCACCCTGTCCAGACGGCTCTTGAAGGTGCCCAACGTGGCCGAGCCAACCCCTTCCCTGGGGAGATTATTCCAACGAGCATTGGTAATTGGTCAAATCCAGACTTCTGACCAAGACATATATAGGAATTTTGTCCATGCAAAACCTCAGTGAAATATGATGCATTTTTCTGTGTTTGCCTGGAAAGCGATGACTCTGAGCCACACAGTTTTCCTAAACAGTTCAAGTTCTGGTATTTTAATTTAGTGTTTTATCTTTCTCTTTGCCCATTACCTTTACATAACGCTACCCCTGTCACCATGTCTACCTGCCATCTGCCATTACCAGTGTTTGAAAGCAAATATCGTGCTCCTCTTGAGCTGTCAGAGAAGGAGGAAAACTGGCAGAGAGCTGGGGTGCGTCCTGCCTTCTCCATGCTCCGTACTTCTGAGCTTCTCATTAATCCTCCCCTTCTGAACTATTACGATTAGGCTGGAATACAGAAAAAAGGTCCTGTGTCTTTGGTACCATTCATTAAGTAAAACTGATTTTGTAAAGGTAATTCTGCCAAGGAATTCACCAAAAATTGAAGAAAAAGTCATCTGAGGTCAGCGTTTCTACTCAGGTTTACAAAGCGGCACTGGAAAACCGACCACATAGTGGTTTATGCTGCATTGTATTGCATTTGCTATTTGATGGTCTGGTAACACTTTAATAGTCTTGAATGAGCATTTACTTTAGATTTAACAGGGCAGCTTCTCTGCTGTAATTAAATATCAATTGATTGTTAAAAGGGCACTTGCTAGATTTAATATATAAGAGAGAAACCTGGTTTGCTGTATAATTAACTCAGAACACAACAATAAAAGTGCAATTTGATTTCTAGAACACAGAACTTGTAAAAAAGTTTATCAACTTGGTGGACATGAGAGGAATTAAATAAAAAAAATGTTAAAAATTGAGTTTAATAATGATCCTAAAAGCTATTAATTAGTTTGGCTAACTATTGATGATTTTGACCTTTCATATAGAGATTCCTTTGAGATGGAAATCAAACAATGAAAGTGACTGTTCCCACCAGGCGTGCGTGGTATCAAGAGACACTTTCCTTCAAACAGGTATAGAAAAAACGTCAGGCATCTAATGTAATTTTAATGGTTTTTTTTTCTGCATTAATAGTGTTTTTTCGTACCTGCTCTTTAGAAAATCAGCCTTTTAAATATTTAACTTCACCATAATTTACAAACAGGTAATTAATCCCCGTTCTATTTTTATTTGCCTCTGCCGTTACTCCTGCAGATTTTTTTAATAGGTTCGGTCACTTAAAAATGGAACAACCAAAAGAAAAAACAGGCAGAGGTTTTGCCTGTTAACCATGGAAAGCCATCCACGGGCAGAGCACTAATCCCATACCAGAATCAGCCTCCACCAAACTAGCCAAACTAGCCAAACTAGAGAAAACCAAAAACCTAAGTGATGCCTGTTTACCTCAAAGCATGTTTCCATGGCTGGCATCGCTCTCAACCTCCATGACATATCTAAGGCCCCTCACTGCTAAATTAAGATATTTCCTCATTACGAGGCACCACCAAGACTCTCTTCGCGACTCTGCCGCCCACATGCGTCTTGCAATACGCCTGCGAAGCAGTGGCCGCGCCTGCAATACGCTTTCCTCCCCCCAACATATGCTACACACCAAAACCAAACAATAACACAGCAGAATATTAATAACTTCTGTTCTGCCCAGGGTCCCTGGCACAGACAGCCCAACCCACTGTCTACCAGGCACCTTTGCTGATTTTTCTTCCATTCAAATTTAAGGAGGCAAAGTTTTTTCAATAAAGGCCATCTAAACTAAAGCGGCTGTGATTCCATTCTGCGACGCCCCCCACGACTCCCCTTGCACCGACGCATCGGCTGTGCCGTGACCTGACCCCATGGCTAGGGCAGAGCAGGGGGGCGGATCGGCTGCACGTTTGGCAGGACACGGGAACAGAGCAATGCCTGTGTCCGCTCTCCGTGACCTTCGCAGATGGAACTTGCTTGTCCCGGCCACAGCTGAGCTGCGTGCAAAAGCTACCTGGTTTCATGACGACAAATCCCACAGAGACAAGACCGAGTGCATTGAGATTTTTTTCTTTTTTTTGGTGGGACTTCTTTGTCATTTTCCCTGAAATTTCCTGTCAAAACCATTCCAGGTGTTTGACGAAAAAAGTAAAACCAAGATTGATTTTTAAGTCAACTCTTTCCCAGAAAAGCCCGAGAAGGGTATCTTTTATGCAAGGAAAATAGAATTGCTAGTAGCAGGGGAGTCTTTCGGGGTGCTGCTGCACTGTGCAAAGGACGGCAGAAGCAAGAAGAAAACAGAGACGGATGCTCAGGCCGGTGTGATGGGCAAACAGGAGGGTGTTAACGATGGCTCCTGTCAGACAGCCCCTTTGGGTGCTGTGACTTTGGGAAGAGAGGTGGGGCTTCCTTTTAATTCACATTTTTTCCACTGAACATGAAAAAAGCTCAGGCTAAAAAATGACTCCAGCGACAGGACCGCTGAGCAGTGGTAAGTGCAGAGAGGACAGCCTCTTCAATCACACCATTTGCTTTTGTCCAGACAGTGCTTTCAGATGAGGCTGGGTAGAAATGAAGTGGAACATAATAAGTTTTCTTGCAGCCACCATACCCGGGCCAGGGAGCTCCGGTTTTATTTATGGATTAGAGGCGTAACAAGCCTGTGTTTACAGCACACTGGAGCCAGCTTGGAGGACACAGACAGAAGTAACCTCACCCACAGGCTGACTTTTATTAGAGCTTGAAAAGCCAGCGAGCAGGGAGCCGGGAAGCAAATATTACTGCCTGAGAGACCACGGCACATTTCAGACCATGGTGAAAATAATGGAGCAAATTCATCACCACTCGAGCTCTGCTGGCACCGGCAGCTCTTGCTCCTCTGTACCCATCTGTTCCCAGTGGAAATTCGCCTTCAGGAGTATTTGCATGGCTGGGACATTTGAGAGGAATCAAGCACAGCAGAAAACACGGTAAATGTTGGTAAATCAGAGGGCTGGCTGCAGGCAGGCGTTGCAGTGCCGGCCTGCCTGGTTTGCAGCGCAGCACATTTCGGGGTGTGTGTGCCCGTGCATGCACACGCACTGCCCGCACGCCTATCTGCTGGCCTCCCCGCTGGCTATGCTGGCGAGGGCCAAACCATCAACCACTTCTCCTCATTACTCTTAACCAGCCATCAGGAAGGCAAGATTTAGAGAGTTCTCTTTTATCTGGCCAAAATACCTGGGAGCAGAGAGACAGGTTTTGGATCTCCTGCTACAAAGACAGCTAAAGCATCCCTGTGCCTTTATTTCCTATGAAAAATGTGCTTGTCCAACCAATCCCTAAAAACCTGGTCCTTCAGCACACACACTCTTAGGGCAAGCAGCATCTCTTGCTAGGGGCTTGCACATGTCCTGCCATGGTGAAGCCATAACTGGATAAAGCCTCTAAACTCTACCGTAACAGATACTGAGAGATAGATATCCTTGTGTCAGCACTGGTGTGGCCAGCAGGGGCCGGGCAGGGATGGGGCCCCTGTGCTCGGCCCTGGGGAGGCCCCACCTCGAATGCTGGGCTCAGGTTTGGGCCCCTCGGGACAAGAAGGGCCTGGAGGGGCTGGAGCGTGTCCAGAGAAGGGCAGCGGGGCTGGGGCAGGGTCTGGAGCACAAGTGTGTTGGGGAGCGGCTGAGGGGGCTGGGGGGGTTTAGCCTGGAGAAGGGGGGGCTGAGGGGAGCCCTTCTCGCTCTCTGCAGCTGCCTGAGAGGGGCTGGAGTGAGGGGGGGGCTGGTCTCTGCTCCCAAGTCACCAGGGACGGGACAAGAGGGAACAGCCCCAGGCTGCGTCAGGGGAGGTTTAGGTTGGGTGTGAGGGAAAATGCCTTCCCTGCCAGAGCGGTCAGGCCCTGGCACAGGCTGCCCCGAGAGGTGGGGGAGTCACCGTCCCTGGGGGGGTTCATAAACGTGTAGACGTGGCACTTGGGGCCATGGTTTAGGAGGCCTGGGGGTGTTGGGTTGGCAGTTGGACTTGATGATCCTAGAGGTCTTTTCCAACCCTAATGATTCTGTGACTCTAATATAAATATTGAACAAAAAAGCAAAAATCTTCAATAAGGGCAAAAATATTCCATAATTACTCAATACAGACAAAGGCAGAACTGAGAAATGTCCCTTTCGGTAGTTGGAGAGAAAAATCTGACAACTTATTCCTAAAACACAAGAACAGCAGCCACTAAATTACACAGGGGACAACTGCTGTGGCAGGCAACTCATTCTGCTTACACGGATGAGCTTTTTGTCCTAAATCTCTTCCCAGTCTCAACTATGTGATGTAAAAACTGGAATGAAACAAAGCACTTACCTGGCATCACTTTTAGCCCAACAGCAAGGATACGCTTGGATGTTTATATTTAATTTTATGTCTCGTAGATCTTATTTCTCCCCAAAATGCTTGTGGAAAATTAGCACCGACCTTCTGTAACTCACAGGGTACAATTTACCAATATGTATATCTTACTTTCGCATAGCTCAAAAATAGCAAAGCTTAAAGGCTTTGCAGCCGAGAACCAAACTGATCCAGCTCTCTGGAGAGTGAAGGCAAAATCTCCCATTGACTTTTATAGGCATTAGAGCAGACCCTCAGCTGACCCTATAATCTCCAAAGGGAAAATAATTGAGATTTCCAGAAAATTGGTTCAGCATTATTTTAACACTATAAATATTTCTGCTCGGAAACAGTAGACTTTGCATGTTTTTCTCCCAATCCAAAGATAAAACTGTTCCCATAAAAAAAATACTTTGTTAAAATGCTTTTTGGAGAGGGTCCCACCCTTGAAAGATGCATTTGCTGAGGATATCTCAGAAGTGACTTTCTCTTTGGAGATCACCTCATTTCCACCAGAGTGGTAATTGCTCATATCATTACTTTCTAAGTAGGCAGTAACTTTCTTTCTCCTTCCTTTCCTCCTGCCAAAAGCCTTCCCACTCCTGTCTTTATAGCTACTTTTCTCCCTTCCCCCCACCCCCACAACCTTTTATTATAGCAAGGAAGTAATTAAAACCCAAACATTTCTAGCACTAGCACAACAGGAAGGATACAGATCAAGAGTATAGCATCAAAAATATAAAAATTAAGGTTGTTCTTGTAGCTTATCCAGTGTTCTTTTTGCCCAGGAACCAACCGTGGCTAAATCCAGGAGCCTTAGCCCTCTCCCCCAGCGGCGCAGGACGAGACGGCCTGTTACTTGGGCTCACCTGCGGGCACGCTCAGGATGACGGGCCTTTCCGCTTAATGAAGGGAAAAGTACAGTAATTTGTTAAAACGTAGCAACCGGATTGTCAAGCTGAAATTTTAGCGAGAGAAGACAGATAAAAACTGTAATTTTCAGAATACAGGCAGGTATGCAAGTCCTCAGCCTTCACAGTGGATTTGCGCTAATTTAGTAATTTTTTTTTTTCAGGAGCTTTTGCTTATTTTGTTTATTTTTCAAGACAGAAACATCACAATAACCAGGAGAATTTTTGCTGACCAAACTCCAGGAAAACCGTCTCCTCCTCCACCCCCCAAAAAATAATTTACTGTGAAAATGAGTTATTTACTTATTTGAATACCTTCATTTTAGGGACATGGTTTAGCGGTGGATTTGGCAGCATTAGGTTTACGGTTGGACTCAGTGATCTCAAAAGGTCTTTTCCAACCTACATGATTTTGCGATTTGGATACAGTAACACATTCTCACCGAAACGTTACCCCGAGCCTGTTGCACTTTCCCTTTCCGAGTGAGGTTCTGAAAACAGCCCTACAAATCAATCGGTGGCAAAATACTCCTGCTGCTGCTCAGGTTTCCTCCCTCACTTTCTTCTCTATTTAGAGCTCTGGAAAATTTTTGTAAGCGGAGAGCTTGGCTGCAGCCTCTCCGCTAACAAGCGCCTTCATTAGCATTCACTTGACATCAGCAGAAACGAAGCTTCCTTTTTTATTTTTTTCCTGCGGGAAGAACAAACAAAAGCTTTATTATTCTCTGCATTGTCTGCAGAAGTCAGACAACTCTTTGGCTTCAATGAAGATCAAATATTAATGCCATATTCCAAGCAGGATTTTTGAAGCTATCAGCATCTCATGCTTGTTGAAAACAGTGGCTGGAGAAAACTTTTTATAGAGAAGCCCTTTAAAGCGTGTGATGCTCGCAGATGAAAAACAGTAGGCTGTTGAATGTAATTTCTGAAGAAACTGGGGGAATCTATGGTAGGCCAGGCAGAATCCCCTGCGAAATAATCAGCATAGAAACCAGCAGAGGCAGAGATTCATTTTCAGATACGGAGCTTCAGAAATGAGCAGGGGGAGAGGCCGGGGTTTGCTTGGCCCCCAGGGGCCACCGGCCACGGTGCCAGGCTGGCGTTTCAACCTAATCCCATCCCACAGCCACCGGCTTAATACAGACAAGATGTGAGAAACAGTGACAGCATCGTCAGCTCCACTAAAACCGCCCCTATCAATTTGCCAGCTTCAGGCGGTGACAGTTATTTCCAGAAAATAAAAATTTCTTTGCTCTTTCATTACATTTTGCCATCTCTTAATCCTTGCGGGTGGAGGCGGATAGCCGTTTCGCTTATATCCCCAGTGAGCCCTGTGACACATGAGGGATCCGGGGGACAGGTAGGAGGGAGGAAGGATGAAGACCACAAGAGCAGGAGGGTCCTCCAGCCTCAAAGAGGAGGTGGAGAGGGATTTCCTGGAGAAGTGGAGCATTTTCATGTTATTGACCGAGTGTTTTTTGTTGGTTCACTCCTGGTCTGTTTTTCACATTGGTGCCTTGCTAGGACAGCAAAGTGCTACTTCTCGTTGGAGAAGGGGCATAAGCTCCAGAAGAAATCCCTGCTGGGGCCCTACAAACATCCACGAAGCAGAAGACACTGCAGATCTCTGCCAGCTGCTGAGAGGAGGGGAAGGAGCCCTCACTTCTGGGCGAAGGTTAGTTCCCCTCCCCTCCCACCACTGCTGGAGGAGACCCTGGGGTGGGTGGCCGTGGCCCAACTAGTGACAGCGTCTGATCTGGTCACGCAACACCCCAAAGGGACGAGTCACAGCCCTCCCTCTGAACCAGAGACTCTGCCTGCAGCCTGTGCTCAAAACAACATGGCTGGACCCCTCAGCCTTTGCTCTTGTAGCAACCATCCCAAATGGAGGAATTTCACTTATTTCAGAGACCATGAGGGGGTGGAGATTTTTGTTTGCTTTATTAAAACAAAACAAAACAAAACAAACAAAACAACAATCACTATAAAACCCAACTGGACTTTTCTACTTGTATAAAAATTTGGGAGCTCCTATCAGAAGCATCTTTCTGAATTTCCAGACGCTTGTGTGCCTAAACACCTGACAGCTCATTTTTTTCCAATCTCATCACCTAGTTAAATCTGCTGTCTAAAACCCTTTTGCACAGAAGAGTAAGAATTCATGATGTTCAAATTAATATGTTATTCATGAAACAATCATCCTCAAAATCTTTTCGAGCCCCGGTAGAGTAAGCATGGTCATCCAGGTGTTCACCACCCCATCTCCCTCCCCAGCCTGCCCACGTCAACTCTTAGGAAATACTATCTGAAGGTGATTAAAACACAAGAATGACTGTGTTGGGCCACTGGGTCAGACCAAAGGTTCACCCAGGCTAATCTCCTGTCCCCAGGCATGGCCATGGCTAACCCAGCTTCTAGCTTGGAGATCTGCTGAGCAGGAGGTGTGACGAAAGCCGTGCATATGCTACAAATCCTGTTTAAAGGACATGAGTTTCCCCGCAGAACTGCCGGGAATAATGAAACTGTCTGAACTCTTTGGAGAGCAGTGTTATAATTTACGACAAAAGTACTCTCGAAATCTTTCAAGAAGGGACCATAAACACGACACGCATTCCCACTCAGAGATAGACCTCTAGATGTATTTTGTTTCCAAAGAGGACGACTTTCATTAGGTTGGCTGCTAATTAAAGGGTTTTTTACATTGCTGGATTTACAGATTTCTTACTCCTACTGCTTTCATTGTACATCACAAAGAAACCAGGATGCCTTCTTTCAAAGTCCTTAACAATTCCTTACAGCTCTGCAACATCTGAGATCACACAGAAATAAAGCAAGAACAAAGTTATAGCGAATGTAAATATTAGCGAGAGACTGCACTTCATCTTCCTCTTCTGTGGGGCCCCCGAGAGCAGACGCTGAGCAATGCATATACTGCTCTCAGTCGTCAAAACCCTGCAACTGCATACACCTGCAGAGCGATCACCTGCGTGCTGCACTGCATCACCCACAAACTTGCAGGGACAAAGGAGGCAGACTGGACTCCCTTTGGTTTTTCTTCTATTGTCTCCAAAAAGTAGCCATAAAACCTGATGAAAGATATGTTGGTAGGGAACAGCTTAGGGACATCTGATGGCATTAACCCTTTGACAACCACACCTCCACAAAACTCTGCTGCGCTTTTATGCGCAAGCAATCTGCATTTTATGCTCCGTTGGCTGCTATTTTGTTCCAAGGACACAGTTGGTGCAGGAGGAATCACAGCTTTAGCAGACTGATGAAAAAAATAAATGTCCAATTTCCACTCCAAAGCAGTATTTCTGCCTTTGGGATGACTCAGTTGCTCTTCTTCACCATCCGCTCTCTGTATCTGGGCTTGGCTTTTTGGACCCATGTGGCGTTATATGAGCCTTGGAAATGCTAACAACGTGGTTTTGCTGCATGGGATCCCTTCACTTCTCCATGACTCTTGGTATGGGCACAGGAGCACCCGCTCACCTCCAGGCTGGCCAAGATTTTACAGGAATTGGGCTGAATAAGCACAGGACAAGGCGTTATCTCCACCTCCAAGCACTGACGGTGCAGGCAGACCCTCCATAAAAGAAAACGCTCCGATTTCTTAGAGGAAGCAGCATGGCACAGTGAAATGAAGGGCCCCTGTCAAAAAGGAATACCATTTGAGGAGAACATAGGGAACTACCTTTCACAAAGCGATCACTAAAACCTGCTTTATTCCAGTAAGATGTCACCAACGTCATACAGGGACCAAAGTTTTTTTCTATCGTCTCCTGTGCCTGATGTGCTGCCACCAATGTCCTCGTTGAGCAAATAATAAATAATGTTTAAAATAATAAATGAGTCTGTCTTCCAGAGGGATATGCACAACGTGGGCACCCTCGCCCTGCCTCAGAGAGATGTCTCAGTGAGACACCTTATTGTGGGGAAAAGCCATACCCTGTCTGCAGCGTTTCCAAAAATTCCCATTACTAAGACGTGCCCTGTGCTGGGAACCCCTGCCCTGGGTCTTCCCCTCCCGTCACACTGCAGAGACCAGAGTGACTTTGGCTTGTGAAGGCTGATCTGGAGCATAGGCTCCAAAAAAAAATAAAAGGAGAAATGCAAACGAGCCTTTGAAAGCCCAAAGCCAGAGGTGACCCAGGGACCTGCCCGTGGTTAGACTGGGACTACGCCGCGGACTGGGAGCTGTGGGCAGCCTGTGGGGCCACGGCTGCGGCAGGGTGCACGGACCAGCGGCTGTACGGTGACCCTGACAGCTGCCACTTTCCCGTTTGCTGAAAAGCTGGATCTGCACAGCTCCGTTTCCCAATGTGCACCGGTGTGCAGGTGAGCAAAGGGAACGACGACGAGCTGACACCTCCCTCCCACTGCCCCGATGCGTTTTGATCCCAATGCTTTGTCCTCTTGGATTACACTGAATCCACAGGGATACCCCTGGCACTCAGAGCCTCCTAAGATAATCGGTAGCAGGGAGCGATCAGGACAGAGCTGTAGCCAAGAAGGCGATGCGAGGGCAAGAGCAGTCCTCCAAGGCACGGTCCTTTGGGGAATTCCAGTGGATTTACAGACTTTAAAGCATCTCTCCATCCCTGCATCAGCAAGATACCGCACCCCTTCACAAAGAAGCAAAAGCATGTATATATATATATAAAAATATATATAAATTTTAAACATACATATGAATACCTCTGTATGGGGAAGGAGAGGGAAGCAGAAGGAAGAGAAGAAAGCCCATAGATCAGGATTCAGCCCAATAACCATATTAAGCACGTACCTGTCGTGCCAACTCCTCTGCCAGCCTGGCACTAATATTAAGTAAGAAAAACCAGGCACCTGGCAGCATGCATGAGTGCTTCAATGACCTTAAGATGACATTAATTTGTTGCGGCTTCTTAAACTAGATTTCAATTATTGCAGGTTTTTTAATACCAATGGGGAAAACACAGAAGCCTGTCAGTATTGGCTGATTTGAAATATGATGTGATTATCATCAAGCCTTAGTAAAGGATTTTAAATTAAAGACAACTTGGTCTGTAAATACTCTGTGTCTAGATTATAGTTCTCTTTTCCTAATGGCTTTTGGCATAGGCCTTGTCAGTGGTTTATTGTACAACCCTTTGGCTGTGACAGTGTCTTCTATGAATAAATCATACACTTCACTAAGCACCAGACGATGGCAAAATGCAACAGCAGATGAAATAAACAATAAAGAACCATTACAGCTGCCTGTTCTCCTCTGCAGGTTTACATCACCATCTGATTTAATTTCCTATTTGTAAAGGCACAGCTCACTGCAATGCCATTATGAAATAAAATAATAAATTATAAAATACAACTGAAAAAATCCTTCCATTTACTGAGATGTTTAAATAGACCTCTACATACCTGCCCTCTGCATTTCCTCTCCAGAGGAAAATACCGTCCATGGCATTCAGTTGTGTTGCAAGGGAAAACGCTGGGGATAAATATGAGAAAATGGATCCTAGACCTAAGTTTGCTCATCTGCAGATGCTTGCCTTTCCTCCCGCACACAAAGCATCTGCCAGCCCATCGGGCAGTCAGCTCGTCCATAACCCTGCCAGCAAGAGCGAATGCCCGCGTACGCATGGAAACCTGGACTTCTCAGGCCTTTGCATGACATTGGAGATGGACCTGGTTGGGAGCAGGGAAAGGAGTAAGGAGGGGTATCTTCCCTGCTCCCAGATAATGACTAGTGAAAGGCTGGGATTTACTTCAGCAATAGAAAAATCACTCCTGCCAGTATTGCCTCTCCCAGGCTCCCCTTCCTCCCCACAACGAAGAGAAGTGTCCCGCGGGGTGGGCCTTGGCAGATACATCTGGCTTTATTATAAAGGCTCCGGTTCTGGTCAGGTTACTCAATTAGAACAAGCATCTGCTTCATTTGTCAGACTCGTGCAGCCCATTGCACACGCGCTCCCCGGGCAACTGCATTTCCATACCCACAGCCAGCCACGGTGTTTGCAAGGGAGGGCTCTACCTGATTGCTGGAGACAGCTGCCAACGGAGCCTTTAGTTAGCAAAGCGTCGGAAAAATACCTTTTTTTTTCCAACACACACAATGTTGCTATGACCTGGTCAGGAGCCACGAATTCCTGCTGCAATTTAATGCCTACCGACACAGAGGTTGTTTTTTAATGCTGCGCCACTGCTCTTTGCTTCACTGAAACCTTTTTGGTGAGTATGAACATGTACAATTCCAAAAAGCTTCTGTACGTAATTTCCATGTGAACCGCCTGCAATGGCAAACTACACCTCTAACATTTGTCCAGGAAGGTATTTTTCGTTTACAGTTAAAACACAAGCGCTGACCTTTCAAAATATAATTTTTATCTAGAAAAGCTGAGGTAGGGACAAGCAAATGCTCACAGCTACATACTGATTTATATTTACCACTGGCTTCTGTTAAACAAATAGGAATCCCAAGAGCCTCAGATGCTGTAAATGGGGACAGTTTCACTGACATCACATTTGGCGCAGAGCCCTGCTATTTTTAGCCCTGTTTGGGGTCAGCCTTCAGCTCCAAGAATTAAGGTGACCCCAGATATAATGTCATCCTTGATTTTGCTGGTCATTTTCCATTCTTCAGCCACCCCCTCCCACCTTCTTCACCGGTAACTGCTAAGGATCACCTGGTGAGCTCTGAGAACAAAATAGCACGTGCTACCAAACCAGCCTGGTTCAGCAACATTTGCCGTATGCAAATACTTTATTAAAAGTCTTTTCCCTCTTCGACCCCGAGTACTTACCTCTTCACCGTGTTGGCTGTTGCTGTTTTCAGCAGAGACGAGAGGAAAGAGAAGCTCTCGGCGCTTCAGCCGTCCCCGAAGGCACCATCTGCGAGTCCCC
The DNA here is from genome assembly GCF_963921805.1 of Phalacrocorax carbo. Classification (NCBI taxonomy): domain Eukaryota; kingdom Metazoa; phylum Chordata; class Aves; order Suliformes; family Phalacrocoracidae; genus Phalacrocorax; species Phalacrocorax carbo. Next base: position 37,665,780 of record NC_087521.1, read on the forward strand.
CCGATCTGCGTTCATCCAGTCGTGAACCTGAAGTTTCCTGGGCCTCCCCTTGCAGCTAACGCAGCTGAACGGCTGTGCTGCGGAGTGCCTTTCGACTTGACCCTTGCTCTGTGCTTTTGTCTTTCTGCTTTTTCCTCGATGCTTATCGTACTCTCCTACGCTCCGTTTTTCAGAGAGCTGATCCACGTTTTATTTTCTGTACAATTCTATTTTACTCAGAGTCAATAAAAGAGCTCATGATTTAGCCACTGTGGTCTCTTCCTGCCCTTCTTATTGCTCCTTTGCATTGGGATGGATTGTACACGTGCCTTAATGGCATTTTTAAAGAACTGCCAATTTTCCTGGAGTCCTTTTTTCATGTGGTCTTGTTTCCCAAAGGATCTTACCTACCAGTTCTGAGTTTATTGGACTTTACCCTATTGAAGGTCATTGGTGGTTATTTTCTTTGGTTTTGGGGATGCCTTTTTTTCTCTTTTCTGCATTTTTTATTCTTTCAGAGCCTTGCCACAAATTGTGACCTCTGTATCTCATGGTCATGCTCATAAGTAACCTTCTGCCGTCGTGTTCTCAGCCTTTTCATCCTGCCACTCGGGATCAAAGCTGGAAGCTCCCATTTTCTTATCCAAATTGTGTAGTTGAATATTAGCTCTAACACCACTTTTTGGATGGCTCAACAGCCCTTCAGCAGCCAGCTCACCCCATCCCCGGGACTGGAAACCGCTGCAGGATTTTAGGTTTCATGCAAGCCAGAGGACCTCGTCAGGGATTTATCAAGCAGCTCTTCGTTTCCAGTAAGTTATCCGCTGCTAGGGCATCGGCAGCCACAGGCACGGGCAAAGGCAGCAAGCTCCAGGCATCCTCTCCTGTCCTCCACACCCCTGTGGGCTCTTGCCTTCGAGCCTGGAGAGAAACAGAAAAATCCTGCAGTTTTGCTCTCGCACCTACAGAAAATAATTGTGTAGATACTTGCAAGCCCAAGAACTCTAAAGCAGTGATTCGTTGATATATTGCAGAACTGAGGAAGGGTGTTTTTGTGGGTTTTGAGGGGCTTGTGTGCAGAGGGTTGCCAGGTACCAGTGATATGGTCAAGAACCGAGCCAGCACAAGGATTACCACAGCAAGCCCTTAGCCACGTGTCTCTAATATCCCAAGGGAAAACTGACAGTGTGGAAGCATCAGCCCATGGGCCAGTCTGCCGAGTGCTTGGGATCGCAGCCCAGGCCAGGCTTCCGCATCGCTCGGCACCTTTTTGGGTATATAAGCAGGAAATTAATTCCTCTTAAAGTCAACTCCTTGGGGCTTTTTTCTACATTACTTCTATGTAGCGCTTTTAAAATAAGCAGTGGTTGCATGGCAAAAGCTTACTGGAGGAGAGGGGAAATTAAAGAGGGAAAAATCTCAGTCCCCCCCCCACCACTGTGCATCTGTAGCTTCAATGCTTTTTCCACTACGCTAAAAAAATGAAGCATTCAACGAGGAGCAAACACTGGAGAATAACAGCAGATGAGGCAGAGCTGTGCTAGTGACCTGATATATAGCCCTGCTTAAATTACTTTGTCTTTCTTTCTAAACGCAGCCTTCTGCCTGCAAAACGAAACGCCTGCTCTCTGCAGAGGGAAGCAGTCAGGATGCATTATTTAGGGACCGCGCAACATGCTGAAGCAGTAAGTGTTATAAAGGTGCTCAAAGGGCACAGAATTACTGGAGACGTCAGGGTTTAGCATCAAACCTTTGAAGAAAAGTTCCCACAAGAGAAATATTTCCCTATGGAAGTGACAGTTCAGCGGTCTGGAGGGAGGGGAGAGGGAAATCCTTCTATGGCAACGCTTTAAAAATTGAGAAGTGTTTTTAAGTTTAGTTTCTTGTTTCTCTCGCCCCTCTCCAGTGTTTCCAGAGCCACAAACAAAACCGCGTTCTCCAACTACTACAGCGGAGATCATCCTGCAAATAGGCAGCTGCAAATAGGATAATTGCCGACTTCTTGGAGACAACCTTTAAATTATTCCAAACTTACGACACGATTCAGCAGCGCCAGCAGGCTGTAAAGCAACCACAAAGAAAATGATGGAAACTTTAAACAGACCTTAATGCAGTTCCCGTTCTGGGTGCAGAGCAGGAATGCAGGCTAGTGGGCTTCTGCTCTTGGAAGACCGTGTCTTTTGTTAACGTGCACTTATAAATTTTTAAGAGCATCTCATGTAGCTACGAAACACCAAACACAGAAAGCGCATTTGGCAGAAGCCTATGAATGTCAGCAAGATGTTAAGGATGATAAAATCAGTCACCTGTTTTAGTGCCTGCTGTTAACTCCAAAAGCTTTAAGTGCTGTAAGAGGTCAGGTGTACTGAAGAAATGTTTGGTTTCCTTCGCGATAACAATTATAATATTAAATGCCTTTAAAGATGTCAGGATCTGGGAATGGAAGGGAATATTCATTTGCAAAATGACATACCTCGCACCAAGCGGCATAAAACAGAAACCTATATCTGCTTCAAAGACTTTGCATACAACTCACAGTCCCGTAATTACTAGAGAAGAAACACTTGTTTGGACAGTCCTGAGAGCCGCAGCTTTACAGCATGATAATAGGTGGACACAGAACTTTTCTCCTGGATTTTTATATGTGATTTTGATTTGAAAATACAATTGCATCAGAAAACCTCTCTTTATCTTGTTACTTACTAATCTGGCTGCCTCTTGTCTTTCTTTTCCCAGCCATCACCAGAACCGCTGGCACCTCCTGCCCCTCCGAGCAGCCCCGTCCCCCAGCCCGGCTCAGTCCCCTCGCCACCCCATGGAGACGTTTTGCTTCCAGGACATTGGAGTCACCTCCCTGTTGAGCACTGGCTGCAAGCACACTCCTAAACACCAGTCCTGCTTTGACAAATCTGGACCATTGCCTCTTCACCTGCCTCCTTTAACCTCCCATCCTCTCTTTAACACTGCTAACTCAGAGCTCCTTATTCATATTCTGAGCTCACTCTTATTTTTTCTCCACTCTCCACCAACAGCTGGATGCATTTATTTTTTTTCCAGAAATATCTATCTGCATCTTCAGGCACTTAACAAACTTCATAACTCTGGCCCACAGTCACTTTATGCTTCTATTTCCTAGGCAGAGCCCTTTCTATTGTATTTTTTTCACCTTAGAGGTTTTTAACCAATTGAAGGGTCTAAGATATCCAACTTCCATAGGAGTCCAGACCGGAATAACTCACACAGGCGTCCTACATACACCATTACATCTCACGCAGCTCTGGCTTCCCCAACGCCAAACAACCCAATCTTACTCTTACCAAGGACAAATGTTTCCCAGGGAATTTAAGAAGCGAATAAGATGGCTTTATCATCACCATTTATTGGCTGTGTTCTCTCTCTGGCCACATTCCTTGCTATTAATAAGGTAGAAGTGACCGGCTCTGAAGCACACACTGGTTCATAAATCCTGCTCAGGAGTGCTGAATATACAGATGTCAGATTTGGAGACAGCTTTTGTTATCAAGGGGAGAGAAGAGCCCTAGCTTAAGGTCTGCAAAACCTCTAGAGCTTCACCAATATTTTTTTTTCAGGCAGTTGAGGCTTTTCCAAGAGCATCGCTTTCTGTCTTTATTACTGTCTGGCAACACCTGCAATCGCAACTATCCCAAAGCTGCAGAAGGGATGAGCTCCAGGCAACGTCACCAGCAATATCTGTCATCTTTTAGTCGCTCTGCCTGAACGCGCAGGGAGCCTTCCCTGTAACCCAGACTTCTAGTCCAAAACCACCTTTTGAAACGGGGTCTGTATTATTTGGTCATGCATTTTGCTCTGGAATTTTCTCAAATTCCCATTAGCAAACACTCAAGGCATTCCGTTTGCTTGACTAAATAAATATTTGATTCTGCAGAGCCACTGGTGCAAATTACAAGGCTATTTTACCTTCCTATACCCCCGATCATTGATACGTTGAACCGCAAGGTTCCCAGGAAGGGGCTGGGGTCCGGGCAGTTTCAGAAAAAAGAGAGGCTGTAAAAACTGTTCCAATTTCCCATTCTGGAGCTAGTTGCAAAAAGATGGACGTTTTCCTTTTTTTTTTTTGTACCCGTTAGAGCTGCACCAGAGAAAAATACCTAAGCCGGCTTAATAGATGGCTTTCTAAATGCTAACTTAATAATGAATTTGACCTCGCCTCTGCAGGAAACAACAGGGTCTTTGGCATCAGACCGTTTTTCTACGATTGTTGAGAGGATCTAGCGGTGAGCAGGAACACGCAGTAAGTGCTGTGAATACAGCTGCTCGGGAGAGGGTTCTTGCTGCACGAAGATCCCAGTCTAAATCAGAGACGTAGTGGGTGCAAGACCACTAGCCAAGAACGTCAGGGGTCATTTTGCAGAATTTCCCATGCTTGAGCTTCAAGGGAGCAAGTCCTGTGTACAGAGGACTTGCAAAATTGTGTTCCCAGGAAAGTTTTCATGATCCTAATTGGGTATTTAAAGATCCCCAAGTACAGTGTATTAGGCGTGTGCAAAATTAACAAAAATGTCACGCGCCTCAATTAATTCAAACTTACATGAGCAATAACTGCATCATTTGCATTATTACTAACACATATAATTTAGAGACATGTTTGGATATGAATCTAACATGATAGCTTTAGTAAGTTAATTAGATAATTGATAAACATACTAATTGATTTTTAATTACAGAGAGTGAAGCTTGCAGTGGAGCCAAGCCTGGCAGACTTCTCTGTCATTAGAGAACAAAAGGAACTTCAGCAACGCTTCAGCATCCCCAGACTCAATCCTGCCCTGTTTTCTGTACCTCTTTCTCCAAGTCATTTACAAACCCACCAGGATTTCCCCATCCTCTCATTTTCTTACTGTTTTTGAGACCTTCAATCAAAAGAGAAAAAGCTTAAAAACATCCCAGGAGAAAAACATTTCCACCTATCAGCTTAAACTCCATTTTCTGCCTACTAACGTAAGTTCAGGAGTTAAGCCAGCCACCTCCATAGATTTGTCACCAGGAAGAGCTCACAGTTTCCTTTTTGCCCTACACATTCATCCTGTAGAAGTCATCGGCAGTTCCTGTGCACAAGCACAGCGATCACCCTCCCCGCAAGGCGCCGGAGGTGCCGTTCATCAGAGAAGCACATGCCAAGCCCCCACGGTTTAGGGCAGTGGCACATACGATACTGTCACCACCGAGCTGGCTGAAGAGCTCTCCTCCCCATCTTGCAGACCAGTCTTCAGGAGGGAAGACTCAAGGTGCACATGACCATATAAGAAGAAAAGGCAGGGACCCATGGTTGCTGCCTGGACTGCGATCCCAGCCAGGCCTGCCACTGAGAAGCTTCCAGGGATATGCTTTTGGGTAGACAGTGGACATGTATCTCCATACCCCCAAGAACAGGGATGGGGGCCAACCAACAAGCAGTCAAATACCAAATGTGAACATACACCCCAACTGAGATGACCCTTGATGGTGGGGCAGTGCCAGAAGCACCAAGCCTTTGAGATATCCGCACCGTTTGCATGCTCCGGCAGGCAGGAGTGCCATGTTCTGCATGGCCATGCTGCAATGTGATAAGCTCCCTGAGAAGGGCTTGGGGACGAGGGTCCACCACGTAATGACGAGCTTAGGGCTCCCTTGCACAGCAGCTTCTGAGTCCTCTCAGCCTTCAGTGCTCCTCTTGTTCTTCAGAGGAAGCCTGGAGACCTCCTCACCTTTCCTAGGAAAGCGAGATGTGACCTCGCATCAAGCAGGGAACCCAAAGCGTTGCTGCCACTGCGGGGGTGGCTCATCTCACCCCGCCAAGGGTTACTGCCCCGCCAAAAAGGGACAACCTCTGGCACTCGGCTGCGCAAGAGAAGCAGGGTATTGCCTTACGTCCCACTGCCGCACCCGCTGGGGGAGGTGGGGACCCCCAGGAAGGATGACAGCTCTCCTCAAACCTGCCTGTGGTGCCGAGGAGCCCTGTTTAAAAAAGGATCAAAATTGCCACATAAACAAATCAGTTGCTGTCTGTTGGTAGCAGTCTACGTTACTTACAAAGTCCCTTCTTTTACTTGCCACCAAGGTCCTGGAGGTCTGCAAGCCCGTCTTTGTGCCACCTTTGCTTTAGCAGTTGCCCCAGGGAGATTTTTTTTCCCAGTGACTGAGAACAAGGCTCTCGATTCACTCTCCTCACACATTAGATTCGCCCCTGGCTGCACTGTTACCTATGCAAGAAACACGCTTATTTAAAAACAGCTCAAAGGTTCTGCCTTTTGCGTTGCCCTGTGTACATCTGACCGTGAGATGTCACATTGCTGTCACCTGTGCTTGTTTAGCAGATCCCTGAAATCAGAGCGTGAGGACAGTTTCAGAAACAAAGGCAGCTTTTCATCTGGCAGAGTTTTCTGCGAGATGGACCTGAAGCAGGACATTTGTTCCACCACCTTCCTCTGCAACCCCTGCCTGAGCAAAACTGCGCAGCACATCGGAGTCAGCTTATTTGTTCCATAGGAAACGGAAAATTTCTCCCATTTCCTTCTTATGAACTGAAGAGTGCGGCTGGAGCCTGAGAGAGTCCAAGGGCTGGCCAGAGGGAAGGACATCTTCTGTGCAAAGTGCCTGGGAGTGGAAAGCGGGCAGGAGAGCTCCCGCCAGCCAGGCTGCGCCGGCAGGATCACAGCTGGAAGGGCTTTTAAGCTTGACTCAGCTCTGGTGAGCAGACGAGTCTGGCTCTGGTTCACCGGTGAGAGGTAGAGAGCATCAGAGAGAAGGTGCCTATTTCTGGCTAACAAAAGCCAACGCTGATAGTCCCCACCTGCCCCAGCTGTGCTGGCTGCTCCGCTCTCTCGTGTAAGAGTGATCTCCAGTGACAGGAGATGTACACACAGGGAAGCATGAGGGACAGAGAGAGCACTGACAGAGGAAAGGCAAGAGAATTTGTCTGGGCTTGTGCACTTTCAGGGAGAAAATAAATACGGAATCTCATACGGAATATTGAGACAGCTGCAACATCCTCCAACATGCCCAAAATCTGGGTAGAGGAACAGCATCTCTAAATAAAAACGTAATTCTCGTCAAGTGTAAAAAAATACTCTGGTGGGAGCATCTCTAGGCTAGCAGAGTGCTCTCCAGAGAGGGCAGAAGCCCCCAGACCAGCACCCCCCCACCCCAAACGGAGCCTAATTCACAGTTTCCTTTAAACTCCTCAGGGTTGCTCCTGACTATACGCTCCCTCCACCCTACTTAGCCCGTGAATGAGATTTGGGATGGGAAATGGGCTTTTCTCCTTGCTCAGCTCCCCTGTGCTCAGCACCTGTGTGACCACGGAGCTATTTCAGCCCAGAGACCGCATCAGGACGAACCCCTGCGTGTCCGTCTGTTTACTGCTCGCCAGCCGACCTCCTGCTGGCACCGGAGCAGCTACAGGTCTGGTATTTTTAACCTGCGCAGACAAATCACTGCCTGGGAAGCGCAGCACTGAGGCTGATCCGCCGTACAAAGCTGAACTCCTCACTAGATGTGCCACCCATTTTTGTACGCAGGCAGACTTCTCCCTGATGAGTGACCGTGCCCGCGTTGATGCTCACGGATACTCAATAATAGATGCAGCAGCTACAGCGGGTCAGACCCCAGACCCCCCTCCCCGTGGCAGGAGGATTAGGTCCTCCTCTGCCTTGCACAGCTTGGTGCTATTTTGGGAAACTCGACCCCAAACTGGACTTTCCCACACCGTGCAGCTCAGTCCAGACCTCTAAGTGGCCACTTCACGGCCAGGAATGAAAAAAGCCAGCAGAAGTAGAGCCGTTTGCTGTCGCGGTGTCCAGGCTGATGCAGGGAGCGGGGTGACCTGAGGTGTGTGCTGCTCCAGGCAGATGAGGTAAGATTTGTTGGTTCTGGAGGGGAGTCCTAGCGTCTACTGGACTGGCGTGAAGCCTCGGTGCCTGAACTCCACAGATGGGTTCAGGGCAGCTCTCTTACAGCACGGGAAACCACCTGAGAATACACCTAATTTTCTTTCACAAATGTGGTGTTTCTGGACTTGTTTGTGCTAGGCCAAGGGGGATTATGAAATTTTACTACTGAAAATACACATAAAAGATTTGGGGAGGCCTAATTACTGCACTCATCTGAGACTTAAAATGCATCTCAAAACTTATTACTCTGATACTGCAACCACATCAAAGGTGGCAAATTTCTGACAGTACGCTGGCAGCCTATTTCTTTTATTTTCCTGCACGCTTCCAAAAATTATCTTTCCAGAGAAAGCTCTCAAGTGCAAGAATCCAACATTCACGTTCTAGGAACATTTTTCTCATTCTCATGCAAAAAGACTTCTTTCCAGTACGATTTCCCCCAGCTTAGTGCCTTGGAGGGATATCCAGTGGAAAGGCCAGGGATCAGTTCTCACGTCATGCATAGCCTTTCCTTCGGCTCCCTGTTCCCCCCACGCCCACCCAAAATCCCTGTCCGTGTGTGCTCCAGACTAGTTAGTTCCAGTTTAGCCGCGCAGATGAGCCGGTGCACACGTGTGAGATTAGATCCTTCCAGCCAGCTACCAAATCTGCCCTCAGATGAAATGATTCACCCAACGCGCCACCTCGGAAAGGAAGAGGAGATGAACGTGGCTTTGATGGGGAATTTAAAGGCTCGGCGCTGCCCTTATCTCGCTGTAGTGGGTTGCAGGATGCCTCCTATTGGAAAGATTGCTTTTGCTACAGCCAACGAGGACGTGCCATGGCATAGCCTAAAGTAATTAATAACAGATCAGACTTCAGTGTCCAGGAAGGAAACTCAGCTAGGATGCTTTTCTATAGCTAAAACAGTGACTGAAAGGGTAAAACTGAAAGGTTCAGGTAGCCCCAAGGCCCTGTGGAGATTGGTGCTCTATTCTTTTATTCTGTCTCACCCCCAGCATCCATCCACACCCGTATTTTTCCTGGCACTCACTACTCCGTACTGCCACTGTCCAGGCACTTCTCTCATCCTCCTTGGGTCATGACTGCACGTTTGTATTTACGCAAATATAATCTCCTTATGAAAACAAATCCTTACTTGTGAACAAAGCAAACTAAGTCTATGGAGACTCAAATGCTGCATTTTACCTCCAGCTATAGGATCGATCAACAGAAAGCAGGACAACGTATCACACGCCAGACTGTTCCTTGGTGCTGTTTGAACCCCTGAGACTCATTGCACAGATGTTTAGCGACAAAACACACCCATATTTCACCGTCCCCTTTCCACCTCTGTAGCAAACACCATTTATTAAAAGTTAACGTTTAGCTCCATTTCTTCCAAACCCCGCATGCAGCAGGTACGATGACTCGCTCTCTTCCTCGTCTTTTTGGCCACACGTCTTTCCCAAGCCTCTCCGAGTTCAGCCTGCTACAGCTCAACACCAAGGCCTGATCACATCTGCGTTTCACGCGAGGCAGCACCCCGCGACGCGTAGATGCACCGCTGTCCCGGCCAGCCGCCACGCCACGGATGCTCTGCGAGGGGCCGGGGCGGGGGGAAGGAGCCGGTTTGCACAAAGTCACAGGTAAAAACAGCTAGGAAGAGAGAAATCAGTCCTTTGCGACTTGCTGTGAAAACAAATGATTTACGCCATTGGCCGGCGCCGCGTGCGAGCCAGGCGTTTCCCGGCAATTCCCCTTCCACGGGAACGCGCGGCTCGGCGCAGCTCTCTGTTGCTCTGCGAGCAGGGGTGAGCGCAGCTGGATAGGCTTTCCTTAAAGCTGTAGTTGAATAAAACTAAGCATTCGGATCTCAGGAAGCCCAGGAGCACCGGGGGCAGCTGACGGATGGAAGGATGAGGCGCAGCAGCGAGTTATTGTAGCCGGGACCTCCTGCGGCTTTGCTGTGGGAAAGGAGGGGAACACCCACAGCACAAGCACGCTGCCGCAGCAAGGGGATGCAAAACACCTCCTATCCCTAGCAATTCCCTTTTTGTTCTTAAAAAAGACAAGCTAAAGCGACAATCAAGCGCGCCGCCCGTCGTTTATCGGGTCCACGGGCGCTTGGAAAGGCGATGGCCGCACGAGGGATGCTGCAGGAGGGGCAGTGCCTTGCTGCAGCCCCCTCGCCTCTTCTCAGCTCAAGCCCTGCTCGTGGGAGGTTGGGCAAGGGGAGAAAGGAAAACTTGGGTGGGGGCAAGGGGGGAGCGATGCCGACAGGGCTCCACCGTGCAGCTGAAATCACGAGACAGTCAGAGCTCTATTACAGGGAAAACGAGAGCTATTTCAGAAGGCTTTAAAAAAATTATTTCCACCTCAAGGAAAATCCCTTTACTTTCTTTTGTGGAAGACAGTTACCTAACGCCTGGTTCGGCATGGGGTCTTATCGGGGCTTCTTTTGTGTTTTAGCTTTGTCGGTCTCGTTCCAGTTTATTATTCTTTCCTTTCACAACAGTGCACTACTTTTTGGAGCCTTTGCAGTGACAAGGCTGTTTGGGTAGAGTAAAACCCATCACATACCGTCCCAGAGGAGCGGGAAACCACTGGCAATTCAGAACAGCCACCAAAAAATGGGGAAAAGAACACTTCTAAATATTTTATTTGAAATTCTGTCCCACTATAGGCAATGGGAGCTTTTAGCATTGGCTTCGGTGAGAATGGGATTTCAACTTCAGTCTTAAAAGCCAGCATTTGGATGATTAAAACTCTTGCGCCACGCAAAGCAGTTTTATAAATTGCAAGCAAGGCTTCCTCTACTGATGAATGAACTGCAGAAGAATTTATTGAGGCAAGGTCTGATACCCTGGCTGCTTGGCTGAACTGCCTGGATCCCACTCTGCTTGTGCTCAAAAGCGTCATCATCCCTGTCAAATTGCTGCCAGATACCAAAAGGGATGGGATTCATTTGACCACCACGATTGCACTGGGAGTAGCGTTTGGGAAGGGATTCAGCACCCTGGGATATGCCGAGGCGTTCGCATGGAGCATCGCACAGGCTTTGAAGGCAGGAAAGCCTTACAGAAAGGAGATCCACCGCGTCCTGTCACACCAGGGGTAAGTCTACTAGGTAAAATAACAGGCAATTTCCTGAGCGGGAGGGATTCCCACTTGGTTTTTAGAACATTGAACCAGAAGAGACTTCAAAATTGTAATTTTGTTTCAGCAATAGCCCATGAATTTCATTATGTGACTTCTAGAGAGATTACTGGCGTCTCTGGATAGATGATGGCAGATGGAAGTGCTGGTTCTTTGATATTTTCCTGCAGTGTTTGCTCTCAACTGCGAGTATTACAGCGTGTTAAATACCATATAGTTAGAGGATACAGGAAATAATTAAAGAGTTTGTAATTACATTAAAAAGTGCGAATTGCCAAAACTGGGGCAGAGGGGAGGTTCACCTTGCCCAGCACTGCCCGTGGCAGCGGGCAGCTGTAGATGGTTGAGAAGGGAAGGAAGGGAAGGCACGCTGTGATAGCCCTCAGCACATCCCCTCGACCGCCAGCGCTCCCGTCTCCCACCCTCCTCGGCCGGAGGCTGTGCCTGCGTCTTTTGTTTTAGTTAATGGAAGATTAATTAACATATCTCAAGCAAGGTATGTTATTACTAGCATTGAATAGCTGTAGAGACTGAGACCCATATACTTTTCTGTTTTAACAAATAAGCCCTCCCAAGCCTTAGTGTCAGATTACATCAGTGAAAAACACCTGAAATTATTAAACACTGACCAACTAGTGGATCTCAGAAAATATTGGCAGCGGAGAACCATCAAAGAGCTTTGTAGCAGCCTCATCTAGACACCAGCATACTCTCTATATTCGTAAATGAACTGGAAGTACACACGAAATAACAAAATCATTCTTCCCTCTCCTTATGCCCTGCCAGGAAGCTTGACAAAATGGATGAGAAATTTATTTAGTGCAATATAATTCACGTAGTGACCCATCCACGCAGAGGCTGAGCGTCTTTAAATACAGCTGAGTATGCGGTTAGACGTGCAAGGAGAGACGATGCAGGTCACCCCTGCAAGACTGGAACTGGCCCCCTGAAACGACCGACTCTGAATAAAACACGTTCATAGCAGGCAAGAAAAACAACACGAGTTCAGAGAGCGATGCTGTGGCCAGCGCGGCTGATGGGGCTGAAGGAAGGGGGAGAAGAAGGGAAGCGTGTGGTTGAATCACGTCCCAGCTGCCTCCCGAGTGCAGCGGAGGGACGAGGACCCGGCCGCTCGCGGGGAGGTCTCTGGCTCGCTTTCCTGCTGAGCCTCCAGGATCCGTTTTGGGCTGAATCCTAAGAACATTAAAGAGCAGAACCGTAACCGGCTTGGCAGCTAGCTCTCTCGACATAGTGCAGAGTTGTCCAAGAGGCTGAAAAATTAACACTCACTGGTATTTCTGACCGCCTGGAGCTGGTAAGCCTTTCGGTTTACCTCTTTAATGCTTATTTTTCACATGCGTTTTTTTTTTTTCTTTGCAGCTATAACAAATACTACCTTGGAGGAAAGGGGCCTGCTGCTCGCTGGCATCCATTTGTCTCAGAAATCCAGGAGGATGCACAGTCAGCGTGAGAGCCCAGTGCTCTGCAGAGCCACCAAAGAGCTCGCACGAAGGCTGCGTTTGACCCTAGTAAAGGAATGGGGTAAGTCCCGGGTGCGAGCAGAGAGCAACAACAGCTTAAGGCATAATGAATAAAACAGATGATACCGGAAAGAAGCCTCAGGAGAGTCGGTTCTTCGGGCCAGTCATCCCTGTATGTGCTTAAATAAGTGAGGAAAAAAATTATTTTCTCTCTGTATACCTGACAGCGGTGTAGCTGAGGATTCAATACTGAATATAGGTCTTGTGCTTTCATTTCTAAAAGGAGGTTGAAAAATTGGCATGGAAAAGAACTACAGAAATTACTCAAGGACTGGGAAAAATGCCATGTGCCGAGAGCTCGACTGGAGAGGAAATATGATTACATGGGATAAATACCTCTATGGGGAGAAAAACGCCTGGTACGGGAGGATTCCCTGCCATCGCAGGGAAGGCAGAACAGGGAAATTAAAATGAGAAACCAGCCTGAATGTCTTAGAATAGGTGAGAGCTGAGCACAAGCTTTACGAGGACTGATGGACTCTCCACCTCCTCCATCCAGGACTGGATGGTGTTAACCTTTAAAGCAGAGAGCCACGAGGTCCCAGGGACCCCTGGGTGAAGCGCTGATGTCCAGGGCACGGAGCGGGAGCACCAGACAGTCTGTCTCCTTCCTGAGACCTCAACGTTTGAAATAGTTATTTACACAGGGGAAATAATGCACTAAAGCAGCTGTAAAACTAGGCAGGGCTGGCTGCTGGGAACAGCCAAGGCACTGCAGCGAGGAGCTGAGCTTTGCCCGGGGTGATTTATCCTGGCAAGAAGAAACTGTACGGCTGCTGGTAGCTGAGCTCAGTTATCTCGGTGTGGAATTATGTTTTGATCTTCATCTTCTAACCCACACACCCCATAAATTCAGAGCCACAAGAACCAGAGTAGGGGGGTGGAGGCTGCTGGTTATGCGGTGAAGGCTCCTTGCAAAGAAATCCTCTCAGGTAGCAGTGCTGACCCATCCAGCCCACCAGCGAGGAAGAAATAAGAAAAGCATCAGTAATTAATGGAACAGCCCAGGTGACAAGCTGAGAAACCAACCCCAACAGCAACACCAGCTCCTTCTGCTACAGAGGGGCGTGGAGTTGGTAAAACACACACTGATGGGGAAAGGAAGGGGGAAAGGGGAAAGGAAAGGGGAAAGGAAAGGGGAAAGGAAAGGGGAAAGGAAAGGGGAAAGGGAAAGGGGAAAAGGAAAGGGGAAAGGGAAAGGGGAAAGGGAAAGGGGAAAGGGAAAGGGGAAAGGAAAGGGGAAAGGAAAGGGGAAAGGAAAGGGGAAAGGAAAGGGGAAGGAAATGGGAAAGGGAAAGGGGAAAGGAAAGGGGAAAGGGAAAGGGGAGGGAAAGGGAAAGGGGAAGGAAATGGGAAAGGGAAATGGGAAAGGGAAAGGGGAAAGGGAAAGGGGAAAGGGAAAGGGGAAAGGGAAAGGGGAAAGGGAAAGGGGAAAGGGAAAGGGGAAAGGGGAAAGGAAAGGGGAAAGGAAAGGGAAAAGAAGGGGAAAGGGAAAGGGGAAAGGGAAAGGGGAAAAGGAAAGGGGAAAAGGAAAGGGGAAAGAAGGGGAAAAGGAAAGGGGAAAGATATCTGTTTTTCTTTCTTTCTTTGGCTTCTCCCTATGCATTATGAGTGGAAAACCCCACTGCTCTGCCTGCTGCCGTACCACTTCTACTAGTGCTAAAACCCATCACAAAATGTAGTGACAAGTTCTTTTGTGTCGACCAGTTGTTTTAAGCAGCTTTTCTACCTGGTTTTTTCTTCTCACTCACCTGCGTTTCTGCCTCTAAAATCCCGAAAGCAAGAACTTGCAAAATGCTTCACTGTCTGAAACTCAGTGGATCTCCCAGACTGCCATCCCCAGAATGGCTTTTCCAGCTCAGAGGAGAAAACTGGCATGCCCAAGGTGACTTTGAGTCTGAATTTTTGGTACAAACAACAGTTGACTGTGTGTGGGTGGGCAAAGGCCTTTAACAGATGCGATCTGACTGTAAATTCAACATGTACACGCCTATATGCATTCACACAGACACGCTTTTCAACGGCGGAGTAACCTTGCTAGGCTTTTTCCCCCTCTTCTTCTTTTATTTTCTTTAGGATTTATTTGGCGATACCCCCAAAACACAATGAATTATTCATCCCTGAGAAAAGACTACGAAATATGAAAACCCAGCTACCAGCACATGAGGTAGAAATAGAAGGCAGGGTTATTTATAGGTGTTATCCCGAACTTTTTCTTTTCTGTTTTCAAGAGTCAAACCTACTGTAGAGCTGCAATTTTCAGTAGGGAGCAGCAGTGGGAATCTGGCACTCTCACATGCCCGAGGAGGCTCTCGCGGTGTAAGATGTTCAGCGTGCAAACTTAGAACTGAGAGGGGAAACAGCATAACACGCTAGCATTTAGATTAAAATAAAAAATAAAGGCATTACTGATATAAAAAGCGCTTTTATGGTACAAACCTGACCCGTTCCTGCTGTTCGGTTGTGCTCCGTGAAATACATTGCTGGGGTAAGACCACCGCTCAGGAGCCCCGGAGAGGTGCGGGCCCCTCTGCGGCACAGCCCCGCGCCCCATGGCTCTCCGTGCCGAGCCCCCTGGGGAATCACTGCTGTAAAACACGGGGCTGTGGCAGTGACTGATCAGCCGCTTTGAATGGCAGATTCATACTAGGGAGTAACAACACTAATGTAAATAATTTATCACTGAAGGATTTTATTAGAGCTATAAAATAAACTCCACTGTAAACGTTACAGATTTGTGAAGTTTTGCAGGGCCATCTAGCAGGCACGCCGCCGGGAGCCTGCAGACAGCCCTCATACCTCACCAGCAAGGACAGAAGCCGTGAGCTTGCTCAAGAGCTTGAGCAGGACTGTCGGTATAGACTGATTTACACCAGCAGTGCTGGAAAAATCCTGTATCCTGAGGTTATTTTGCCACTGACAGTGATGGGCAGCAGAAAATTTTAAATGCAAATTGGTGCAAGAGCTCATGAATAAATAGAATGCTGCAATTCTTAATATTTAAGACACTTTGACCTAAAGACCCAGTTTTGCTACTCTACAAGTGCAAGGCGGTGTCTTCAGCGTGTCCACGACAGCCTACAGATACCTCCATCTTCTGCCAGAGGAGACCAGCGCTGAGAGGAAACACCTGCGCGCGGGGCACAACCGCGTACAGCCCTAACACAACTTACTGCACAAAACCCGCCGCTACCTCTTGGATCCTGGTCGGTTAAACTCCGCTGCTCGAGGGCCTCACCTAACTCACCTCGACTTCAGTGGAACGACGCAACATCGCTGATGCGGCACAGGTATTTCTGCTGCGGGAGGCACCCAAAGTAGGCGCCAAGAAGAGCATGTTTCCCAGAAAAAGCAAAGCTGGAAATTTTTACAGTGTCGGGCTCAGATTTTGAAGTTGAAGATGTGAGAAAATAGAAAATACTTCCCTTCTCTTTTTCGTACGGTTAAAGGTTTGATTTCATTAACCTTGAGAGACTCTTACCCAATTGCCTCTACAGCCGTCTCTCACAACACCACTAATGCCATACTGTAAAATTAGGCAATTTTTCATCCTCTGGCTCATCTAATGCCAAATTTTTCTGCTGTCTGGTATACCCCTCTGAGGGGACAACTCTCCTACTCCTCTTTACAAAATAGATTCATTGGAAATATTTCTGTTTTGACAATTGAGTTCTGACGCCTGACCCTTAGGGTTCATTTTTAATTGGTGCATTTTTTCCATTTGCTCGCAATACCTACTTGAAATGTTTGTAAAATCCATTAATTTGTCAAGGGAAAAATAATGCCCTAATACGTCTTTCTCATTAAATTCCTGTCATGTGAGTTGTGGTTCTCTAGTATGGACAAAACTTTTAATAGATGAATTGCATATAGTGACTTCCTATATTATAATAGATACATATTAAAAAAAAAAAAAAGGAAGTATTTGAATTCCCACACCAGAGTTCTGCATAATTCTGTAGTTTTGGCAAGAGACCTTTGGGCAAAGCTTTTAAACACAGAACCATACTCAAAATCTGTCCATCCAAGCACTTGAAAGTAAAAATAAACGCTGCTGAGAAAGAAATTCTTCAGGTGACCTCAATAAAATAACTTGCCATTCAGGAACAGTTGCCTTCTAATCCCAATATTTAACAACTAGCTCATTCATGGTACTTGGGGTTAATAAACCTTCAGAAACAGGGTTTAAATATCATCATTTCTTTTAATCCTGCTAAATTCTTAACCTCTTGCAGCAGCTACTCCTATAATCCAAACTGTTACTCTGTGCAGCAATGAGCAAACACCTCTGTTTCTTCGTTCTTAAGGGTCTTTTCCAACCTTAATGACTCTATGATTCTGTGATTTTTTTAACCAGGTCTAATATATTTAGCAGCAGGTTTTTTTATTTTTTAATCCCCTTCCACCCAAGGTTTGAGGTTGTGGTTCCAAGGTCATTAACACTGGATCCATGCACTACTGCTTTATGCAGATACAGTGCGTTCAAGGTGGGACCCGTGACAAGAAAATGTGCCTGCTTTCTGCTTTTCTCAAAGATTTATGAAGGCAGCAGGAGGAAGAGGCTCCAGGATGCAGGCACAAAGTTAAATAGGCTTTAGGAAGTTACCAGAGCTAGCTTGTACAAGATGAGCACTCCTACCTCCTGGGCCCACGATATTTTCATCTGGTACCAAAGGTCCTTGAGTCAAATACGACCATGGACTCATTCCCCCTCCACATAACACCAAGCTTTGCTCTTGAGTTACCATCTCACACCGCACATGCCTATGCTTCTGGCTTTTATTAGTGTGGTGTTTTTGTCCCGGAGTATTTAAGATACAGGCAGGGGAAGCCAGGTAAGTATTAGATCAATCCACATCACACAGACATCTCCTAGGTTTATTTTACAGCAAAGCACTACAAAAACACGCAGTACGTGGTAATCCTCTCTGTACCAGTTTTCCACCCCTGCCACAAGCCCTTGTGTAAGAGTGATCCAGGGCAGCTCAGCAACAGGAACCCAGGTGGTGGGTTTCTTCACTGCTTTACCTGTGAGTCACATCTAGGAGCCAACAGCCCGACATTACACCCATAGCCCTAGAAAATCTGCTCCATGTCACTGAGTGCTGTTTGAGTCACAAGCTATCACTGGGTGCATCCTTCCTCTCCGTGGGTCTGCTGGACTGTTTGGCTTCTCCACTGCTAGAAAACTACACGCCACAAAACAACTGTCGAGAGCCTTCTCTTGAAGCTGTGAGACCCTTCGTTCCTAAAACCCCACCAAACTTCTCACATTTCAGTGTGCTACGGAGCGAGAGTGTAGGACCCACTGCTTGGGGTGCTACAAGACTAGGGAATGAGTGCCCTGGAAATGCCCATTTAATCACAGAAGCACAAGACAGCTGTGGTTGGAGGGGACCTCTGGAGGTCATCTGGTCCAACCCCCCCTGCTCAGCGAGGGCCACCTAGAGCCCAGGCGGCTTTTAAATACCCCCAAGGGTGGAGATGCCACAACCTCTCTGGGCAACCTGTGCCAGTGCTCAGTCACCCTCACAGGGACACAGAGTTTCCCGACGGTTTTCTTTGTTCTTTAAAAGAACTGAGAGCAAGTTCAAGAAGCATAAAGTTATTTTTCAGGTGGGATCATTTGCCTGAGTTGTTAGCTCTTTCTGAAACCTTTGCATAACAGTTCTCATCGTTGCTCCTTCTCCGTCTGTTCCCGATCCCACCTTCTGTACAGGGAGCTCCTCCGTGAGGCTGTTGCTCTCCCACCCCTCTCACGCTGCGCTCCTGTGCCCCACACCAGCTCAGAAAGCATCTATTTGCTCTTCCCTTCAGGCCTCTCACTTCAGCTCCCGGCTCTGCACATTGCAGAGGAGAGCAGCACAAAGCCAGCACTGAGAACCTGCTCCCCACTGCCACGTAGAGATATCTGCCTCTTTTTTTCCCCCTTTTTTTAAACCATAGGAGCAATAATATTGATATTTACCAGTAAAGCATAATCGTGCTTTAGCTGAGGTACCTTCTGCAAAGGGAACAAGTAACGCTGACTCAAGCATCTCTTCTCAGAAAGGCGGGAAGCCGAACACAGGCGCCCCCAGCATAAGAAGCATCTCCCTGGTTGAGAGCTCTGCGTAAAGCAGGTTTGCGCTTTGCTGGATGGGAGCCTGTGCCAGGGGAACCTACGTCCACAAAGAAAAAGCTGCATTAAAGGTACCTCTGTGCTTGACCTCCCCACGTGCTGGAGGGCACACAGCAGCCACGGACTCGTGGGTTTACTGCGGGATCCTGGTAACACTGATTTGTGACTCATTGCTAGCCATAGCTAAGATGAGGATCAATGGGCAGTGGGGAAGACAGAAGGTGGTAAAAAGAGGAAAAAGGAGGGTCATAAAAACAACAGAAAAGGCTCAGGAAAACCTGGGAGTGCTTTCCTGGACTGGATGGATCCGGGTGAAAAGGCTGCGGCGGTCCAGGAGTCATGGAAGACTCTGGGATTCTCGTCAGGAGACTTTAGGACTTTGGGTTAATTGATCCCATTTATTAACTTGTGGTACTTGATGTGTTTTATTTAAAGCAAATATGCCTTTTTGATCCAGATCACGAACATTTGATCTTATTAACCCACTGATTCAAGATAAAATGTGTGGAGAGGTGACAGACCATATATTTTTCATCACCGTATCTCTCAAAGCAATTAATAAACTGTAATTCTACATCTGAACGCACCAATACTTACTTTCTCTCTCTCCCCTCTAGTCCCTAGACTACAAGTATTTGGAACGTGGGTTGATGTTCAGCCTGCTGCTGGGGAGTATGCCAAAAAGCGAAGATGAAAAAAAAACCACTGAGAAGAAAGAAATACAGAAGGAAGTACCGGCTTTACAGAACAGCAGAAGACAGGAGAGAAAATAGCTATATTTAATAAGCAAACTTGAGAAAACTGCGATATGCATATGATTTTCCTGATCCTACTCATTCAGGACTTTTTCACTTTCAAGCCTGACTGCAGAACTGCATTAAAAGAGTAAAGGAACATTTTCCTCCCTATCTGACTGGATTAAGAAGTGTTTGAGTACATATTACAGATTTTTTTTTTTTCCTTTTCACATGTGGATATACAGCTTTGGAAGAAAGCGCCTCGTGTCTCACTTTAACCCTGTCAGGTCTGGTTTCATTATTAACCTTTTATGAGAGTCCTCCAGGCAATGCTGGCACACGAGGACTCCTCCACCCTACAGCTGCCTTTGGCACATCACCTGATTACAAGGTATTAAGGCAATGGGAACCCCTCTGTTGTCTCTGTACTAAATCCATTGGAGATATCAAGGGAATAAACCATGTTGATAAGAACACGGGCACCGGTGTTCCTAAAAGTTGACCAAACTGTTGGTTTTTGTTTGCATGGGTTACGTTCAAGTTGCTATTTAAAGGAGCACCGGAAACTAGAAATAGCCCTTCCTACCGATTTATCAAAGAAAGGAGAAGGAAAAGAATGGGGAATAAAAACCAGGCTATTATCTAAAGCTGAGTATTTCTGATGTTTTCCAGTTTTGCTTGGCCAAACTGAAACCTGCAGAATGGAGGAGGTAGCCACAGTTACATAAGCTATTCCAATATCAGAAATAATCTGGGACCAACAAAACAGCGAAGACTGCCCTGGCACGACCAGCACAAAGTCCTGCTCAGGAAACACTGCACCACGCTCTAGAGTATTAATATTACTGCACAATAACGTCTTACCATCAGAAAAGCCACTTCAAAGAGTAGCTGGGAAATCTTCTGCCTAATCAACAGGTTTATTGAAGAAAATCTCATTTTTGGAGGTTTGAAAGCTCCTAAATGCATTCCTACCCCAAGGCTCTTTCAAGCAGTACCTCAAAATCCAGTACGTCATTTGTCACTGCTTAAAAAAAAAGCTAAAAATGATATCCTATACATCTCTCATATCCATATATCTTAGCCTGGGCTTTGCTTACTGCAGTCTGTTTAGGCGAAAAAGCACACAGGGTATCTATCAAAGAGGAGTGGTTTAACTCCTGGCATTGTCTCTCTTCTAAGTATTCTGGGATTAATTATGATGTTTCCATCTATATATAGGCTGATTATAGAAAAACACACAGATTTTCTTCTCTAATTCCGTTTCAGCTAAGCAGGAGGAATTAATTTTGAAGGCCTGTAGCAATATCTGCCTTCTAAGTAGAAGATGAGCCAGAGTCCCGGTGTGAATCACAAGCCACCCATCCAGGTCTGTAACACATTGGAGTGCAAAGTCAGAGTTCGGTGGTTTCAACCGACGGTTGCTTCCCTTCCAAATTCCCAAATGCCACTGCCGTTTTCAACCATTAATAACTAAAACGGCAGTTAAGGACATGCAAAATTTTTCATAGACTGGAAAATTACACATAGACTGCAGAATAATAATGGTATTTAGTGCTTACGGCACATAATGCTTCACAGCTTCAAAGCACTGTGTTTACGAGTCTCAGCTCAGGAAAGAAATATGATGCTTCAGGTCTGTTAAGGTCTATTTAAACCCTCTAGATGTTATAAATATGTCCATAAATCACTGTTGCCCCACGGCTGATGGCCCGCTTTGTCCTGGTCCATCCCAAGCCAGCACTGAGAGAAGCTGAATTTTGCAGCGCTGGGATCTCACCGTGCCAGTAGGCGCAGCGAGTGCCACGCCATTTCAAATTACATCCCTATTTGGAAATGAAGGAAGGAAAGATCAATTCATGCCAAAGGCAGAGTTGCAATTCCTAAAGTGGTCTTTTGAACAGGAATTATGGCACATTAACCCTCGTTCTTGATTAACTACGGAATTCATATTATCCGTTGTCATAAATACGGCTCGGAAGAGCTGCAGGAACACCAGCGCACAGACGGTTCCCCAACACGTGCTGGCTTTACAGCTTGATGGAGCCATTGATCACAAGGAGAAAAAAATTATTTGAATTATTTAATAAATACACACTCCCATCTCCACTCAGGGAACAGTCAGTGACTCAAATCACGAAAGACCACACAGCAGATCCAAATCAAGTCACCCCAGAAAATCACGTGGCCATGTGAGAACACGTACTGAGCCTCCTACCGAAGAGGAGAGCGTCTCTGGCTGCCCTCTCACCAGGAGACGAGTGGAAGGGTGGATTGACAGTATCTACTGATTTCTGCTCCGTGTAGTGGGCACACAAACAACACTTGGTCCTTCAGGCTCCTTCCCCCGCCCCATACGTTGGTCTGTGCACAGCCATCATTGCGCACTGCCTACGTATTAAAGATGGGGTGCACCACTGGATTCCTCTATATATGTGTCTTGTAAATACTGATAAGGCGGGATGGCAGCCAGGTCGGGTCTGAAGTCCCGCTAATACCGACAAGCTGGAGAGAGTGTAATTGAGGGGATCCCTACCTCTGCCAGTGAGCAGCCCTTCACAAGAACAGTCTAGCAAACGCAAAACTCTTAAGCATGAACTGAATAGCCAAATGCCTCCCTTCGCACTCCCATGCCAGGTGCAGAATCCCAAAATGGAAGAGGAAACCCATTAATGTAATTGAACCATGCTAGCAAAAAATAGCTTTAGAAAAACCCCACAGCCTACTGAAGAGTTGTTTTGCTGTTACATTAACAGCATGCCCGTAGCCCACCCGAGCAGAACATCTCCTGAACACCACCGCAGCTTTCACCGTTGCTCCACACAACCAGAAACTGCGACGCTGCCACATTTACCCCGCTGTTAAACCTCAGATAAGGATGTGCCGAGGACACCAGATGCTCCCAGCAGTGCACAACTTCCCAGGCTGCTACCTGATGTACCAAACGTCTAAGGCTGGAATAAGCTTTTGGATGTCAACGTGTGGTGTCCCACTTCTGCCAGCAGCTCCCCTGATCACGCCAATATCTACAGAGGCCGTGAATCCGGTCTTGGGTGGCTACAGAGATGATAGGGGAGAGGCGTCAAGACCTTCACAAAGCTGATAAGGAAGATGCGTACTTCAAATACCAATTCCTACATCCTTAGAAAAGAGAAATAAAGCAGTCTGGAGTTACCCCTGCTTGACTGCAGCAGAAGGGGCAGAGGGATGCAAACATTGCACTTCACCCTGACAGCAGCAACCGGACAATGTTTGCACATCCATCTCCTGATGGAGGAAGAAAGGGAGCGTGCACAGGGCAGGAGTGATCACACTGCCGACATTTAATACTGCTTTTACAGAGAGTGGGGAGAGGTCACCGCAAGCTTAATCCAAGCACAGAGGAAGGATATTCAGTGCCCATATCAGAAGAAACACGTTAATGCCGTTTACAGACCCTTACCACTGCAGCCCCGTGGATGGGACTCGGTGGACTCATGCCTTCTAATGCAAGGGCTAAATCTCTGTTCACCAAAGTAATGATGGTTCCTTTCCTGGCATGTAGCTGGGATGTACAAGATCCGCTATGGCTCCTTTTCCCTGCAGTGTGATATTTAAAAACAGGAACTGAGGCCTAAGTGCCAAGCATCATCCTTACCCATGCTGTTCACTAGAAAAGGCCATTATTTTTTTTAAAGTATCAGGTAATTCTACAATTACATCACATAGTAGAGAAAAGGAAAATAACTCAGAATAATCCATCTACCAGATCTACACATTTTAAGACATTTCCATAGTATGTTTTTCTACTATTGCTGTCTAAAGAAGGAAAAGGGAGATTCAAACCCTGCCATCACACAGAAGCTGTATAACACCCTTTGCACTCTATCAAGATTTGGGGATCATCTAAGTTAATTTTGATACGTAACCTTATTTGCAGACAAGTTACAACTGATTTATTTTGCATTGCAGAATGGACCTAAAGTTCTTGAACACTGTGGGTGTTCGGGTACAAACAAACAGATCATTTAAGCTCCAGCCTGTACCTAGCACAGCTTCACTGGCGTCTGCAAATACAACAGTTACGCAATGGAACTGTGCGTAACGCGGAGAAAAAATTCTGTACGAACTTCTTCCTGGCTGGAAGTCAACCTCTGTTAGTCAAGGCCAGCAGGTCAGATCCAGCCTGCAGATCCTTAACAAGAGAAAAAAAATATAGTGTTTAATTCTAGCAAATTGGAATTAGGGTTGCGGCGCAGGGAGACCCATCAGAAGGTGCCCGACTTTTTCAGAGCCAGGATCTGCCTCTGCAGGTTGTTGCCTGTGGTCGTATTTCTGTGCCCTGCTGAGCTCGTGGTGAAGTACAGGATTTCCAGTTAACGTGTTTTCCTTCATGGATCCTGATGGAAAAGGTACCTGTACCTTACAATACACGATAGCTTGTACATGACTGCATACAATGATGTGACACTATTTTACAAGCTTTTTAAAATACCTTCAGACTTTCATAGCTTTAATACATAGTATTTTAATATTACATACGCACTAAAGAATTTCCAGTGCACAGACACTGCTTCTCCCCAAAATAAAGAATATCTCTACTCTTCCACGAAATTATATTTTCAAAAATATTCTTAAAATTCAACTTTTGAGTGTGGAGGGACCACTGTTCAATCATTGCCCAGAAGGCAGCTGAACTCAAGGAGCCAAGGGGGGGGAGCCATGAATTCCCACCCACGGCTCCTTTAGGCTGGATCCAGCTCACGAGCCCTTGTCCTTGACACACTCCCAAAAATGGCTGTTTCCTTGGAAAATCTCTCTTCTTCCACCAGCTAAGCAGGCAGAATGCTTAACTGCAGTGGCACATCACGGGGCAAGGGCTCCAACGCGGCCTGAACACTGATGTAAATCTTACACCACTTTCTAATTAAAAGGCCATAACTATTCACAGCGGTATCTAGGACCTGCCGTGGCTCTGTCACACAACAGGCAAATTTAAGGTGAATGACCTGATAACTCTTTTTCCAAGTGAGATTCATAATGGGCCCTGCAGGTTGTCATGTAACTTTGCCACCGCGACTGGCAAAAGAATTACTGACCAATTTTAAGCCTAGAAAAGACCATTAGATCGTTCGGTCTGATCTCTTCTGTAGCACAATACATTAAATTTTATCCTGCTACTCCTGCCCGGAGCCCAAGCGCGTGGCTGACTGCAGCATACAGTCATGGTAGCTTTGACAAGAACTTGATTCCTTTTACCTCACTTCATCATTATTTTTGCAGGTGACCCATGCCTGTCCCTTTTCTTCATTAGCACATTAGACCCTGATCAGTCTTTTAAAATTTCTCCAGCTCTATTTTACTTATTTGCTTTACTAGTTAATAAACTGTTACAGCCAAAACCCCCTCAATCAGTTCTTTTAGGTCACTTGGAAGCAAGCTATCGAGTCCTGTTGATTTAAAACTATTTTTCATTTGTGCAGTGTTTATTTTGTGCAATATTCATTTGCACTGTGTATGTGCACGTCCTTTGCATAAAAGGCAAAGGACAATAACTTCACAATAAATAAGTGCATCTGCTGCTCTCCAAGCAACACCCAGAAGCAGTTCGCAAATATCAGTATTAATAACCTTCCCATCTCCATCTGGTAACAAGACACCACCGCTGTCAGGATTTAATTCGTTTGGTAAAGAGGAAGCAAAAGGCAGTTGGTCAAGGCCAGCAGAAGAGATGACACTGAACTGAAGATACTAGCAGGGCTGTAACAGGCAGTACAAAGATGGAGCAGCTCTAAAAAAGCCTAAAAGCTATGAAAGCACACTCAGTGTCCTGAAATATGCGGACACAAAAAGATGCACTCTGAAAAGACGGCCCCGTTCACAAAGGCTCGCAAACCGAGTGCGCCTCAACCATGACCCACTGGCAAGGGCAGCACTTCAAACGACGCCGCGCCACCGCCTGCGCCGCGCTCCCTGACAGAGGGCCACGGTCACTGCAAGAGGTGAGGAGCTGGGCAGACGTTACCGCCACAACAATAATACCTAATTAACATTAATTCTCCCTTAGCATTTAAAAAAAATCTAGAATAATTCACAATCTCTTATAGGGACTTTATATATGTACCAAATTTAGATACAGGCTTTATTGGGCACATTTTGCTCATTCTGCAATAAATCTTAATTTCTCATCATTACAGTTTCAGTAAGCATTTTTTTTCCTGCTCGCCTTATGAGATAAAAAAAAGGATTTAACAGCAAAGGTTCTGATTGCCAAAAGCCACCCATAACTACATGCAAGAGTATATATTACACTAAGCTATTCAACACAAAAGTTATTAGCAAGCACGCACGTCCCCTTGTATAACGTCCTCCTCGCTCCCCTCTGCTCAGTGCGGAGAGACATTAAAAGCAGTAAGGAGGTTTCTGAAAAATCCTTCTAGCCCCACATTGCTCTTTCCCATCTATTTGTTCAAATGGCCTCAGGGCCACGAAACACTCTCTGTAGCTTAAGGAAGTAAACGTTGATTTACTGTGAAGTATCTCCTGTGGCTCACTACCCTATAGCAGAGGCTCCGTATTATTTATCCTGTTAAGTAAAACAAAGTTATGGCAAGATAGCGATGGAAAATTTAAAATATTTTCTTAATTGTCCCTCGGTGCTCTGCAGCTCCTGGACTTTCTTGTCGTTCAGTGCATAAGGGCAAATACCTGTTTACTCTAACAGGCTCCACGCTGGGTCTCGCCTACCTCATGCCTTGTGGAAATGGTTACTCAGCCAGTGATTTTCGCTGCCTGCAAGGAGTCCTCTGAACAAGGTATGCACAAAACTGCAACAATACACTTTTGGTTTTATTTTCATAAGGAGGAGGTTGAAAGATAGCTCAAAATCATTACTTTTCCGAACCTTCAGCCACAGTCATGCACTGTTTGCAGGATCAAAAGCATTACAGTGACTATAAATATCATGCACACGGGAACAGAGACGTGAGGAAGGAAGAGGAGTGCATAAGCAAGCTCAATAACTGTTAGCATCACCACAAGAGAAGCACAAAGTCAAATTATGCTACCAAGCATGATAACTGGAAGGTATGAATGTGAAGAGTGTTACGCCATGGAGGCAACCAGAACAGGAGGATGCTGAGAGCAATAGCATAGAGAAGGATCTGGGAGCAATGGGTGGATATGTTAGCATTAACTCCCCGTGCGAGGTTACAGAAAAAAGATGCCCTAAATTCCTTGGAGATGGTAGGTACCAGCTTCGACACTTTGAGCTCTGGGATTCTCCTCCAGCCTGCTCACTGGGTTCATAAAACAGTACAGTAACACCCTTTGATTATAACAAATACAGCAGTTTTATCTACTTACGTGATGTTGCTACAGCCTCTTATTATCACTAGCATTATCAAACACAGCATTTTTAATAAAGATGTATGACATAAACTCAACATGTAAAAATAATAACAGTGATAGTGATACCAGCTCTGGCATGAACATAAATTCATTTTTTTGGAAAGGATTATGACCCTGAAAGAGGTTATTCCTTCCAGGAGGATTTGGGCAATAAATTTAACCTGCTGTATGTGAAACTTTCTTTTTGCAAAGCGGATATCAGAAAATCACGGAAAAATTTCAGTGGGAAGGGACCCTCTGGGGGTCTCTAGTCCACCTGCTCAAAGAGACAGACCCATATTTGCCAGCAATATCTTCATCCGATTATTTTATTCTATATTTTATTCTTGATCTCTGATGCTAAATTGATCTTGACTCCTCTGAAAATCTGCAAAGTTTCCAAAGCGCTAATTTGGAGGAACCCCTGGCTTGCAAGAAATGTTTGATCTTTATCCCTGCCCCTAAAAACACCCATCCCTCTCCCGGGCTTTGAGCAGGAAACTGAGCGGGTTCCATTTCATTTTGCCATTGATAAATTGATCCTTTTCCCTTAATTGCCACCCCTTCCTGAACTTTGGTCGGCAGCGCTTACACAGGCTTAGAAGCAGATCATGCCAAGCTGTTTGAATTACAAGGGGTTTTCTCATACTTTCTTTAACCATTTTCCTATTAATCTTTGTAACCCCACCACTCAGATGTCGGGGCACGCGAGGTATTAGACAGCCCGACCTTTCCAACTCCCCATTATTGACCAAAATATAACATTAACATGAAACTCTGTTCTTTCACAGAGGGGAAACCTGCATAGCTAATTGTGAAAACATTATTCTGTTGGAATAACTGGCTGCAGGTTCTTGTTACAGGAAAGGTATTAGAAAATACTAATTCCTTTTCAAAAGAGTTACAGAACTATGATTTATGAAGCTAGCATTCTTTTAACTGGTTGTAATGATAAAGTATCGTGTTTGCAGCTTGAGTGATAAGATGCCTGAAGGAGCTCTTCCAATTATGAACAGATTATATGTGCAGCATTAGGGCAATGCCACTTTATCTGGAGTGATGGAAGAGCAAATAAAGGCTATCAATTCCTTACAAATACAAAACACTGAGGCTCCCAGTGTTGGGGGCTCATGAGTAATAAGTTGGAATTTGTAACTGCGCGTCTCTAATATAACAAGAAAAATTATAAACATTGAAAGAAAACTGGTGCAACTGTCATGCTTTAGGGGTGTTAAATTGCAGCTCAAACTTTGCTGCTTTAGGAGTGCAAAACTGCAGCTGACTTTGCTGCTCTCACCTGCCAGGGACTGTCAGAAGGAGACTCAGGAGCAAAGACAAACATCCCCCTCGCCTTCCTGCATACCTTTTCTCTGGGAGGGTGTCCGAGCACTGGCACAGGTGGCCCAGGGAGGCTGTAGAGTCTCCATCCTTGGAGACACTCAAAAGATGTCTGGACACAGTCCTGGGCAACCGGCCGCGGCGGCCCTGCTTGAGCAGGGGCTTGGACCAGGGGATCTCCAGTCCGATTCCAGCCTGAAACATCCTGTGATGTTTCTTCTGATAACTGACATCCCCCATTCCCCGTCAGAGAGAATGCGGTGAAAGGCAAGCCTTGTGACAGCCTATCCTTCTAAAGAACCGCAGAATTGTATTTGATTGCAGAGGAAAATCAATGCAGTTGTGCCGTTCCGTTTCCAGCAGTATAGAAGTCCTGGTGTCCAACTTTGGATCAGTTGCTTTCCAGAAAACTAATTTTCTTAGTGTACTAATACATATAAGATTGAAGTACTTCAGGGAAAGGACCATATGTTTCTTAAGAGCCATAGTGTGTTTGCTGTCATGGCATTGGATCCCAAAGACGATCTGCAGGTTTCAGCTGGAACGTTACCATTAGGGAATAACATGGTGATGGCAGGAATAGAGACAGCCCTCTTACGCGCAGTCTTGCAATGCTTTTTCAAACAAGAGGCAAACTTCCAATCTGGGGAGAACTTCTGCTTTGTTTGCTTCCTTCTGCTGCTTCCCTGCTGGTTGCAGTCGTGGTGGGAGCTGGGGCAGGACATCTCTCACCAAGTTTCTTGAACCACCAATAA
Organism: Phalacrocorax carbo; assembly: GCF_963921805.1. Taxonomy (NCBI): domain Eukaryota; kingdom Metazoa; phylum Chordata; class Aves; order Suliformes; family Phalacrocoracidae; genus Phalacrocorax; species Phalacrocorax carbo. The sequence goes on from NC_087521.1 coordinate 37,694,667, forward strand.
TTCCCCAAAGCCTAGCAACCACTAGGGATGTTCACAGATAGACCTGAAAGAAGGGGCTGTCTGCACCCTGGTTACATGCTGATTACAGCGCGCTCTGCTGCAGCACTGCTCTGCACATACCAATAAAACCGAGATTCTGGGAGTTTCCTAATCTGGTACATCACCAGTGCCGTACCAGCATCACCACTTTGCCAAACCTAGATACAAGCTGGGGGACAGCGAGGTGACCCTGAGCCAGCACCGGGCCCGTGGGGCCAAGGGGGCCAGCGGTGTCCTGGGGGGCATGAAAAGGAGTGTGGGCAGCAGGGCGAGGGAGGTTCTCCTCCCCCTCTGCTCTGCCCCAGTGAGGCCACATCTGGGGGGCTGCGGCCAGTTCTGGGCCCCCCAGTTTCAGAAGGATGTGGAACTGCTGGAGCAAGGCCAGCGCAGAGCTGCCAAGGGGATCAGGGGCTGGAGCATCTCCCTTGGGAGGAAAGGCTGAGAGACCTGGGTCTGTTCAGCCGGGAGAAGAGAAGGCTGAGGGGGATCTCATCAGTGCTTATAAATACCTGAGGGGTGGGTGTCAGGGGGATGGGGCCGGGCTCTTTTCAGCGGTGCCCAACGCCAGGCCAAGGGGCCACGGGCACAAGCTGGAACACGGGAAGCTCCACCTGAACATGAGGACAAACCCCTTCCCTGTGCGGGTGCCAGAGCAGGGGCACAGGCTGCCCAGAGAGGCTGTGGGGTCCCTTCCCTGGAGACATTCACCCCCCGCCTGGACGCGGCCCTGTGCCCCTGCTCTGGGGGTGCCTGCTCACGCAGGGGTGGGACGGGGTGAGCTCCAGGGGTCCCTTCCCATCCCCACCAGTCTGGGATTCTGTGAAAAACTTCAGACTCAAAACTTAATCTGTGGTCACACAGGGTCAGCTGGTCTGGTATTGCTAAGCCTCTAAAAGTGCATGAAATCTGGGTCAGTGTGGTGGGTTGACCTTAGCTGGATGCCAGGTGCCCACCAAGCCATTCTATCACTCCCCTCCTCAGCAGGACAGGGAGGGGAGAAAATAAGATGGGAAAAACTCATGAATCAAGATAAAGGCAGTTTAAAAAAGCAAAAGCCGCACACAGAAGCAAAGGAAAACTAAAGATTCATTTTCTACTGCCCATAAAGTAGCAAGCAACGTCCTGCCGCTTCCCAGGAAGTAGGGCTTCAGTACATGTAGCAGATGTTCCAGGAAACAAACATAATAGCAAATTCCTCCCCTCCTCTTAGCTTTTATCGCTGAGCGGCCGTCGTATGGTACGGAATACCCCTTTGGTCAGTCCGGGTCAGCTGTCCTGGCTGTGTCCCCTCCCAAGACCTTGCCCACCCCCAGCCGACTGGGTGAGGGGGTGGATGTTGGACAGACAGCCTTGATGCTGCGCCAGCACTGCTCAGCAGTAGCCAAAACACGGCTGTGGTATCAACACCTTTCCAGCTGCCAATACAAAGCACGGCACGACGAGAGCTGCTGTGGGGAAAACTGACTCCATCCCAGCTGGACCCAACACAGGCAGCCAGCTACAGCAGGTGAGAATTACTTTTCCTTCCCATATAGATGGGGTCCAAGAACAGAAGCAGACATTTCAGACCTCACAATCCCCATAATGTAGATGGTACTTTCAAACCCTGAAACTCTCTCAATTAATCTGCTGAAAACCCTTTTATTCCCCGCCTCCACCAATTGCTAAGAAGCCAGCAATTTTCAGATGCTGAAAGGTATTGACCACCAATGGAGACTCTGGGGGTCCTTTGAGCCCCTCCTAGGTTACCTGTGTGGGAGTGCTAAAAAGGATAAACCACGGGCACTTTCAACCCCCCATTTATTTGGAATACCAAATACACGGAAGGGGATTTCCATTAATTACATATACATTAAATACTCACGGGTGGCACATTAAATAGGTCTAGATGCTTTGCTCAGAAAATTGAGCTGATACGATTTAAGCGTCCAGTGCAGCAACTGCACATGCTAGTGATTCAGAAAGCCAGGTATGCAATTACTGGCAGTCATGGTCCATAATTCCTACACACGTACAGCTCTCAAACCCTTCCTGTCTAAAACTCTCCTTTCCTTGTGTGTTAATTTCTTAAGAGGTCTTGACATCTGAGCTTCATGAATATTACAATCAGCTCTGCATTGAGCTGTACAACCTTTGCACAGCCTTTCACTGCACTCTGCACGCCCTTAGTGAAGGGAGTTGCATTGCACTGCAGTTTATGGTCTTGGCTAGGTGTGAGTCAATGTATGCATGCTCAACTGTTCCCCCGTGCCTAATGAAGGTCATAAAAGCCAGTGAGAGCTGTAATATGTCCTTATTTGCATACCCAGGTTGAATAATCCTGTTCACTTGTGTGCCTTACTAGCTTGTTGTAAGCTAATCGGGAGTACTAGAAAAGAGAGTTATTTTATTGGTCCAAGACTTGTACAATGAGAATAAAAAATGATCCCTCAAGGCTTTTCTGTCTGATAATTAATCTTCCTAGAAGCCTGCACTGATAAATAAATAAATAAGTCTCACAGAGCTACTGCTCAAGGTCTGCCCTGCCTGTCATCCACCCCAAGTCCTACTACTTCCTGAAGGTGAATGGTCAGGAATATGCAGCATTCACGTTATCTTTGTTTATCAGTCTCACCATCACCCAGCACGTTCCCTTCCTCCCCTTGAAATCCTTTTCAGAGTCAAGTCTCCAAAAGCGGATATGAAGGGGAAAAAAAAAAAAGACATACCAACATCATAAAAACTTCAATGCCTTCTGCGCCGGGTGTAAAGTGTCTGTATAGAATGCCAACAGAAACAGACTATAAGGAAAATAGCAGGAGATGGTATTTGCGCTTGTTTTGTTGTTCATTGGCTCTACGTATCTCCCAGCGCAAGCTCAGGGTTTAGCCTCAGTTGTAGGTTATGTTAGTTATAGGTCAATGCCTACAGCAGGAAGTCAAATGCATGAGAACTAGAAGGCATCCCCAAAGCATCTCCTATCATTGCAAACAAGTTAAGACCACGTGTTCTACTAAAGTGTACGTAATGCTCCAAACTGTATTTCCAGAATCCCTTTGTCCACGTGATTATAAAATGATCGGTGAACATTTATCATTTCCCATTATTTCTACAAAGCCTTATCTTAGCGTTGATATCAACGTGGTGAGCGCAGGCTCGGTCCTTCGCTGCTCTGCACTTTACACCGCAGACCATGCCAAAACAAAGCAAGTTTAAAAAGGTTGCTAAGCTTAAAATCTTGCAGCCGTTTGCACCATAATTACAGACTTCATGAAGTGCACAGGGAGAAACTACAGCACCGCCTGCGTAGGACTCGTGGGCAGGACCATACAGATTACGTACAACTGAAAACAAAACAAACTCTAGATCTTTTACTGCAAGGAAAACAGGATGCTGAGGACTACGTGAAGAGACTCAACATGGGCTCTCGTCCTTACCTGAACACAACTTAGGCACCACGTAAATCACTCAAGAGGGAGTTCATTTTAAATCAGTTCAGACAGAGCAAGAACTCAAGGGGAACAGGACGAAGTCCAGGCTAAAAGCCCGTCTGTGCCACAGCTTCATCTCTTGGGCCGATATCAAAAGCAAACTGAATACAAGGGCCAGGAAGATCCCAAATAGCCTGAAGTGAGATGAGCCATGGCTACAGCCAGAAATCTACCCAGCAGCCATGAGCCAGGCAATAAACCTTCTCAGACAGGTACTGGTCAGATTTACCATGTAAACCAGAAGAAAAATACTAGAGAAGCTGCACTCCAACCATAAACGAGAATTTCATGCTTGGTGAAGGAGGTAACTTCCCATAGTAAAATGAACAAATTGGAGAAAGGCCAATTTAAAAGGCTTTCTGTAACACATCAATATTTACTACCAACAGGAACCTGTGACTACATCCTCATCTCATTTAAATTAACGTGCTTCCACTGCTGCTAGTGAAATGACATCACTTGAGATGAGCTGAAGATATAAACTGCTGTAACCGGTGCAGAATTAGTATCATCTCACATACAGAGCGCCTTGTCTCATCCCTCCCTGGGAACCCAGTACACGAACTGAAGCGAAGCTGATCTGGAGCTGGTAGAAGGACAATTCCCATTGACCAGAGCTGAATTTGAACCAGACCAAACAACGCACCCGTTGCAGAGCTGACCAGAAGGATGCTGCAGCACTGCCGGTACAGGCAGCTTTCCCATGCTTGCTACGACTGGTGGTGAAAACAATGACGTGCGAGAGCAGCTAGCAAACGTCCTGATGATATGAGAGGGTCTGAACTATAAGACACAAAATAAATATATTCTTTACAGAATCCTTCTTGTTTCAATGTAGCTGTGGTGCTACATGACCTCATGTGTCATGCTGAGCAAGTAACACCAGCTCCCAGAATAACAGTATGTCTAAGAAATGTGTGGATATACCAGTAGAGGCAGATAGAAGAGGATTACATCGAAATGTTTAACCTCCGAATACTACATTGCAGAAATGCATGCTGAAAGACGTGTAGGAAGCTGTGCTGATTTTTTTATTTGAATGGGAGAAAAACTGGAGAAGATGCAGAAAAGAGCCACCAACGTAACTCAAAGGTTAAAGAAAATACCTTACCTGAAGATATTCAAAGAAGTCATTGGTTTTGTTCATCAAAAATGAAAACAAGAGGGAATGTTATAAACATTTTCTCTTCTCATGGGGAGAAGGGAAAAATGCTTTAATCTCATGAAGAAAGGCATGGTAAGAATTAATGACTGGAAATTAAAACTGGGAAAAGGATTCCCCCCCCCCCCCAAATAAAGAATAATCATCACTGGGACAGACCATTAATCACCGTAACATTTCTGTTACACACAAAGCAAGAAAGTCTAACGCCACATAGCTCAACCCAGGCTGGGGCTTAGCTGAACAGCTCTGGAGGGCAGCTCACCCCGCCACTCTACGCGGAGTGCCTCGTGCTGTGCGGAGGAGCATACTCAAGAGGTGCACGAGAGCAGGAAGGGACGTTCGCCATGAGGGGAAATGCCAAATTGCTTTAGATGCTAAATGCACCCTTTAGGGAAACAGCCCAAGACATGGATTTGCTAACACGGTTGCTTTCGGGTATTCCTCTAAAAATTTGGAGCGTGCTCCAAGTCGGAAGAATGCAGAAATTGTTAAAGGAGGATGCGCAGAATCGGATATACATAGAGGGGGAATAAAAAAGCATAAGGGAATGCACAGAAAGTCTTTTCTAAGTTTGCGCCTCTTTTTGGCAAGGTGGCACCACAATTTGCTGGGCTGGGTGAGTCCCACCACCAGCAGGATGGGATCTTTTATATGGGGAAAGTCAGGAGCAGGCGTGAGATGGACTCCAGAGGAGGAGCTCGTGAAGAGCCCTGAACCAGTGCCAAGGTATCGGTACAGCCAGCTGCTGGCTCGCGGTGGGGCCGTGGGATGGGAAGGTGACACCTCTGCACCGAGGATGCTGTCTGACAAGGATCTCGCCTGCGGTGGGGCTCTTCGGCCCTTGGCAAGCCGAGGCAGAGCTGACTGAAGGCGCGCGCGAACCCTCACACCCTGTGATTCAAATTCTGTGCGGGCTCTTTGAAACTTCACAGAATTTATCTAAGGACTTCACGCCAAGATGAAAGAGTCAAGGGAAAAATGGTTATGATTTGGTCCGTGGCTGGGAATGTTCATTTCCAGATCAGCCTTCTCTTAACATTCTAGTCTCACCCCTGTTTTAGGGCAAAATGACAAGATTCAAACCAAGTGCTCAAAGGTTAAAGAACAGGTGGGTAATCCAGTGACTAGAAATAAAAAGATTTGGAAGCACACGCATAAGGAAGTTACTAGCAGTTACCATAAGTGCTACAGATATGCAAGCACATGCGGATAAGGGATATAAGAAATAGCAAGTTTTCAAAGATACACTGAGATTTATAAGTGTCATTTAATACGGCTCTGTCCCCCTGATAAATCCACAGGGGGTGGGGATCCATTTTCAAAGCCCTGCGTGAGGATTTAGCTATGTGATTCCCATTAACACTACAGCTAAATCCCTGCACACCGTTTCAAAAGTCTCACGCCATAAATAAGCAGGGAGTGACAAAACAGGTTCGAGATAGAGTCAAGGGGCAGCGAAAGATGTGAGCTACCAAATGCTATCTGTAAGCAAGGACTGAAAACACCTTTTCGTGGCAGTGAATTGCAGAAATATAAGCAGCAAAGAGGAAAGGATTGTGAAAGATGTCGTGTTAGTAACAGAATTTGTTGGAACGGCACATTAAGGCCACCGGGAACTGCAAAGGAAGATAAGTTAGAACTGAGAATTAGTTGTTTACACTGGATTTACAAAGTGTTTTCCTGCAATTTTTCTGTTTGTTCCCGAGAGCATCAGGTTTGTGCCTCGCTCGTTCCCTCTGCCACACAGTGCTGGCCGGTGCGCTGAGGGGGCGGCGACTGAGCTAGGAAATACCCAGCACACGTGTGGCCCATCTCCCTCCAGGGCTTTGCAAGAGCCCGCTGGCAGCTTCGTTGCCCTTTCTGGGCAGGCACCAGCCAGAGGTTGTAAATCCAGCACGAATGAGGAGAACGAAACACGTCTTTGCACAATAGCGCGCTTCTGCGGCGCCAGGACGGTGCGGCTCACGTGCCAGGCACACGGCAGCGTTACAGGGGTCCAATATCCTTTAGCGACGCTAAAAGTGCCGCTCGTGTAGGCTGCGTGAAGCTGAAGGCAGGCACGCAGGGTCAAAGGCATCTACCAGCAGCTCTCCTGTTAACCTCAGGTCACGCTAACGCTTCTTAGACTAAGGCAGAGCAGACTCGAAAGTAAAATGGCTCTTACATTTTCTTTTTTTTTATTTTAATTACAGATGGAGTGGCAGGGATATCTTCTTGACGTGTATCGTCTCCTTACCACAAAAGCACAAGAGCCGACAATGTCATTTCGTTTTTCAATCTAAAATATTATCAGAAATATTGTTTCTAAAAATGTAAAAATTCAGAATTCACAGCAATAATATTTCATCTAAGTATTTCAGCCATCTGAAATTAGCATTTCTAATAATTAATTACCAATTTCTTTTTATTTAATTTTCAGCAAACTAGAAAGACACTCCCTTTAAAAGTTAAAAAAAAAAGTTGCTCCATGTCTTCATTTTCTAAAATGCGTCCTCCACTGAAACAAATGGGATTTTGTGATGTCATCTAGACGGTAATGTCACAAGAAGAATTAGCAGAGAGTGACACTGGAGGCGTGAATGTAAGAATGATGAGAGAAATTTAATTAGACTTGAAAAAGTTAATGAGAAGTTGTGTATAATACATGAAAAAAGCAGCCAAGATTTCAATAAGTATAAGAGACATTTCATCAAAGATTTGGCTGCTGACTAATTATAAAAGTAATTAAAATGGTGTTTGCAGGAAGCCCCTATCTGGAGGAGAGAACAATAGGGTACGTAGAGGGATAAATGGGTAAGAGTTTAACGCAGAGGCATTCTTCAGAAAGTGAGAGTAAAGGATCCCCCCATTCTAACGAATTTTTCTTAATTGCTGCACCATTTCAAACCTAGGTTTTGCATTAGGAAGAAACATTCAACTCTGCTTGCATTGTGGAGGTTAATCTCTTGTAAGTTATTCTGAAATAGCTGCAGCTGCAGCAAAAAAAAAAAACCATGAAAAATAGATTGCATTAAACAGCTAAAATATATCCAGTCTCTGCCAGGAACAAAAAAAAAAAAAAGAAAAAAAACTTTGAGGAAGAAAAAAAGATAAATTTGGAAGAGTAGTTGCTATACCTCTGGGAGGATGTCTGGAGCTGACAGGTGGCCATGACAAAATGGTATTGCTATTCTGGGGGGCTGGGGGGGTTTAGCCTGGAGAAGAGGGGGCTGAGGGGAGCCCTTCTCGCTCTCTGCAGCTGCCTGAGAGGGGCTGGAGTGAGGGGGGGGCTGGTCTCTGCTCCCAAGTCACCAGCGACAGGGCGAGAGGGAACGGCCTCAGGCTGCGTCAGGGGAGGGTTAGGTTGGGTGTGAGGGAAAATGTCTTCCCTGCCAGAGGGGTCAGGCCCTGGCACAGGCTGCCCAGAGAGGTGGGGGAGTCACCGTCCCGGGGGGGGTTCAAAAACATGCAGACGTGGGACTTGGGGCCATGGTTTAGGAGGCCTGGGGGTGTTGGGTTGGGGGTTGGACTTGATCCTAGAAGTCTTTTCCAACCTTCATGATTCTATGATTCTACTCTGCTCGAGGTCCACCACGTGGTTGGTTAGGCACAACCACAGCCCTTGGTGACATTCTCACCCCTGCAAGGTGACCATGCCATGAGCTGCTCTGGGCTCTGCCAGTTCCCCCATCCTTGGCACGTCAGCCCCTTGTTGGAGCAGTTTTCACTCCCGATTCCTCCTGGGTCACATTCCTACTAGCTGGAAAAACTCCAGGAGCATAAAAGGCAAAGCATCCACCTGCACCTTGAATTTGGAAGCGACTGCATGTATTATGTGGTGTGGGTGTAACGTGCCCGCCTGACTAACACAGAAAGATGGTGCTCCTGAGAAATCGTAGGCATTTCTGATCACGGCCTATTGCACAGGGGGAAATTCAGCTCGTGGAATGCAGAGGCTGCGCTTCCGTAGTAGCTTGGAGAAAGGCTGCAAGGAGTCAGTCTTTTCTATCTTGAATGTCAGGATACAGGGAAGAGAAAACCTTTATCTAACACACCATTGCTCCGTGGCTCCCCCAAAATGGGGTGAGAGCACAGGGTCGGAGCGGAGCCAGGCTGAGCCTCGCTTTGCAAGGATGCAGAGAGCTTCCCCACGAGGGAGGGGAGCAGGAAAACTCAGTCACACATGGCATTTGCAGAAAGAACTTCAAATTCCCTCTGCCCTGATAAGCTCCTTAAAGGTTTTCCAAAGATAAAAACATATTTAAGTGAACATAATGCATGTCGAGCATAACAGTCTCTACAGCAAAGCAAATATGCAATGTTTCATATAAGGTGAAAACGCACGTCTCTCAAATCTAAAAAACTATTAATCTGATCAAAGGTACTCACTTCACTAAACCTGAGAATGGTCATTTGAAATACTGTTAGTATGCGAGACCGTTAGAAGTTAAGAGAGATTGCTTTGGCAGAGGAAGGACGGTGAAGATGCCGTCTGCGAGGCTGAGCTCTGGTGTCCGCCAGCTAAGCGAAGGGGGACGGATTTGGGATCATCAGGTAGTGGGTAGGACAGAGAGCGCAGAGCGGCACGGAGAAGAGGGACCTCAAGCAACCAAACTGGTGAGGGCTGCTTTCATCATCCGAACAGACAGACATTGTTTTTTCTAATAATAATAGTAAAAAAGTTTTCATTTAAGGGAAAATTCATTCAAAATTATAAGTTAAAGGGAAGACTTATTGACGGATGACAGTAGCAGGAGAAATTAGCAGTAGATGAAACACATTTATGTTGAGGTATGCCACAGAGCGCAATTTGCTGCAGTTGTGCTGTCGTATTTCAAATGTCTTAAGAGCGAGCCTAGCGAAGCGAGAGAAAATTGAGGACATAAACATGGAGCTTCCCCAAGGCATTTTGTGGTGGTGAAGCCTGACTCACTGGAGGGGTGACTCACTACTTGCCCCGTGCCACAGCGAGCTGCTCATTCGGCCAAACCTACTGCCGACGCAAAATAACACGTGTTTATGGCGCTGTGATAACGAGGAGCAGCTAAAAGTCCAGCCTCTCAGATTTACTGGGAGAGGTTCACCTGTACCTCCTACCTGTTAGCATACTGTCGTGTCGTTCTTACCAGAGCGGAAGGAAGGTAAACAATTCTCCAGCAAAAAATACATGGAAAAGGAACACAGCAAAACAAATATTGCTTCCACGAAAATGCTCAAAAGCATAAAAACATCTTTTCTCTGCCAAAAGCTGAAAACCTTCGGATGTTCACAAGAAAGATTCTAGTAAAACCATGTTCTTTGCCTAACAATTCATTTAGGAAGGTCATTTAATTGACCTTCACTGCTTGTTTTGTCATTAAGAGCTGTATCACAGATCGGAGAAACCCTTCAGCCCAGGCGTGCCCACCCTAACTCCATCCCTGACCCAGCCAGGTCCCTGGGACCCTGCCGCCCACCTCTCCCCACCGACCGGAGAAAGTACGGCTCCTCGCTCGCTGCCAAGCCGGGGAGGAAGGTGCATTCTGCAAAGAGCCAGGCAGAAAGATGAGCGGACCACAAACCACAGGTGGTGTTTCCCTGGTGCTTTCTGGGCACCATCCATGCCCCCCAGAGGCACGCCCCCGCCCGGAGGTCCCACTGCAAGCAATGGGCTGGGTTCTCTTTGCTTTGAGCATAACAGAAGCAAACATGGGGCCAATTAATGATCGTCCGGGAAGCGTGGCTTTGCCTGCAAGGCTGACAACCGCAGGTCAACCCATAGATAGAAACGTGGCTCCAAAAGTCAGTAGAGGTGTAACTAGAGCAATCAGTATCAGAATAACCCCTGGGGTTCGGTTCCACCCAACAGTTCCCCCGATGCACCTGCCTCCTCGTACACTTTTTCTGTGTACGTTGCTCTCGGCGCCCACTTTTTAACGTTACCTCCTTTCACACCTCCTCTGACTGTACAGCGCCTCACGCAACGGGACGCAGCCGGTCTCAAATCTACAGGCATTGCCATGACGTCAAGGTGAAGACATCACCCGAGATGCAAGGGTGGCACGTGCTTGACCTGCTCCTCTGCTACCAAGCCACGCTTCCACCTTCTCAGTCGCTTCAAGACCTCTGTAGCTCTGCCCACTTCATGTGGGTGATGGCCGTGCTCTCTCTGGTGTGGGATATCTGGGCTGTACTGACCTCCTTCCTTCTATGCTGGGGGCGGGGGGGAAGTATTTCTGAACCTTAACTAAACTTTTTGTCTTGAACTTCTGAATTCCTGTGTGACAACACGGTTCTAGCTTTTATTTCCTAGCGCCAGAGGATTCCATAACACACTGCAGTCATACATAAAGTCATGAAAAAGGAAACAGCTTCCCACGGCAACTAAAACGCCTTGATGCGACACACATTCTAAACGCAGAAAAAACAAGAGCATGATTTTTTATCTTGTAAACGTCCCTGACATCTTACAGGGATTTATTTATTAATGTCTGTTATGAGCACACAGATAATACACAAGCACAGCATTCTTCCATATTTTATAAAACAAGGAAAAAATAGTCATTGCAGAAGCAGCTGCCATTAATTCTGCTTAAAGGGGAAACCAAAATGTCTGACAGCTCTAGTAAGTACATGACAACCTGTACAGCAGCAAAGATACATAGCACCTACTGCCAAATTGTCGCCCTCTTCTTCAGACCAAGCAGAGTCTTTTTATCCTGATAAGAGAAAAACTTGGCTTCCTAATTCTGTTCAATCACTTTGACGCTGTTCCACTAGTTTCTAGAACTTGTCAGCTCCTCCTTTTTCTCACGTAAGTGGCCCCGCTACTTCACGGGATATGGATTTACCCTGAAAATCAGCAGTTCAGGGGTCACTTGCCCGATGCTCTGCTGCAAGACCCTGAGCGTATCGATTTGTATTGTTTTACACTTCCATTCTTTTCCAGAGCTTTAGCCCGAGCACAGGTATGAAACCTATAATGGTAAATTGGAAAAGACACCGGTAAGTCTTACAGCAGAGACTGCCCCTCGCCTTTCTCACTTTTTCTCTCTTTCTGACTCATCCACTAGTCTTGTTTCCTCTCCCTGATGCCACTTTCTGTCGTGTCCTTTGCAGGAGAGAGTCCCAGCAGACGTCCAGGCAGCGCCGCAGCTGGGGGACCTTCTCCTCCAAGGTTTCTGCTCCAGTTGCTCAGAGCTTGGATGAAGAGCAGGAGCTCTGAGCACCAGAAAAAAAGGTGCTTATTCATTTCACCTACCTCCAAAAACTAGACGGTCCTTAAACATAGGTGACCTGCTGCTGGTCTGTAAAGTAAAGCTGCTTCGCAGATACCTGACTTAAGTTTTTGGTGGAAAATGGGTGAGAAAATCTGACGTGGAGATGCTGCACAAGATGATGAAAGTGAGGAAGCTGATAGATCTGGTGATCCCAGAGGAGAAATGGAGACATACAACTGTTGGCAAGGAAGCTGGACTGTGTCAGGGATAACAAGGAGTGCCTCCAAGGGGAGAAGTCAAGGAGTGTTATTAAAACAGCAAATGATGACGATGGGAAGAGGAAGAGAGTGGGTGGCTGGAGCAAGGGAGCATGAAATGGGAAAGAAAAATGCAGAGCTGTTCAAAAGCAAAGGAGAAATGGGAAGGGAAAGTGGAAGGACACAGTACAAACAGGAGACAAGGTTGCCACCACTATCATCTGACCTGAAGTGGTAAAGCCTGGAAGCAACGAGAAGCAGCTGAAGCGCCAGTGAGGTAGTTTGGACCTGGGTGTCATGGTGCACAGCTGTGGTGGCAAGGGGGAGGGAAGAGAGAGGGGAACGATGGTAGGCATGGTGGTGGGGATGAGTGCGGCAGATGGAGAGAGGGGCACTGGGGCGTGTGGAGGGTGAAACCTGGATTTTCAGTACTGGGGAGAGTGGGAAAATGAGACTGAAGCAGGCAGAGGGGGTGCGTAGAGCTGATGGGAACCACCAAAAGGGAAGGTAGGGCCATGTTGAGAAGATGTGCACAAGATGTGTGGAGGGAGGGAAGCAGACAGGCTTCGGGTGAAGGAAAGGTTGATGTTGGTGGTGTCACCTTAATGCAAAATACATCAATAATCCCACAAACATGCTCCCTTGGTCTGGTTTTAGGAAGCACGTGTATATTGGGATCAGGCAGCTGAAGCCTGTCTCTACTGGGTTCAGACTTTGACTAATCTATGAGACACAGCTCTGATGTGGCTGCCTACAGCGGGGGGGTTGAACTTTATGACTCAGCAAGTCGTCTTCTGATCCTATTCCCGATCCTATTCCCCCTCTTCTTTTGAATATTTCCCAGCTGTACACCTGATGGTCGCATCTTCACTAACACCCTTTGAACTGTCCAGAACTAGGCTGCTTCTGTGCTTCTGAGGTCATTTTCTCCCCTTTCAGCACCTTCAAACTAAATATGAAATATTAACTGAGATGAGAAAATCATGCCAAACCTGACTTGAAAGACCTCTATTTCATAAGAGAACTAGAATTAGAGTTCTCTTACCATTTGTTTTCAGTAGATAGGCATTAGCACTGGGCAGAACGCCAGAATTAGTGAGATGTTTTGGAACAGTAAAACCTTTTCTGTTTAATGTGAATCGCACTTTTAATATCTAAATTTTATGTCTTAGAAACCACTGGCAGACATTAAATCATTTTAGACCCCACAATTAAAAACAGATTAATACTCATTCAAGATGAGTCTCCTATCAATAAGCAACAAACTAAGGGAACACTATGTGGACCAGAATAAAAATACAGCTGCAGGGTGCGTAGCAAAACATTTAAATACATCATCTTTCTAAGGGTTGGTATTTTACTGTGCAGCTGTACAGCTCCTGGGTTAGGTGGAGTATTCAAATGAATATAAGTAGAAAACAAAATAAAGATTAGTATTCACTTTAAGAGATTAATTTTATCAACAAACCCAATATTCTGTTAGAATCATAAAACAGTTTGGGTGGGAAGTGGCCTTTAGAGCCCATCCAGTCCAACCCCCTGCCATGAGCAGGGACATCTTCAGCTAGATCAGGTCGCTCAGAGCCCCGTCCAGCCTGGCCTGGGATGTTCCCACGGATGGGGCATCGGCCACCTCTCTGGGCAACCTGGGCTGGGGTTTCCCACCCTCACTGTAAAAAATTTCTTCCTTATCTCCAGTCTAAATCTCCCCTCTTTTAGGTTAAAACCATCACCCCTTGTCCTATTGCTACAGGCCCTACTAAAACGTCTGTCCCCATCTTTCTTATCAGTCCCCTTTAAGCACTGGGTGGCCGCGATAAGGTCTCCCCGCAGCCTTCTCTTCCCCAGGCTGCACAACCCCAGCTCTCCCAGCCCGGCCTCGCAGCAGGGGGGCTCCAGCCCTCGGAGCATTTCTGTGCCCCCTCTGGCCCCGCTCCAACAGCCCCGTGTCTGTCCCGTGCTGAGGAGCCCCAAGCTGGAGGCGGCGCTGCGGGGGGGTCTCACAGAGCGGGGCAGGGGGGCAGGACCCCCTCCCTCACCCAGCTGCCCGTGCTGCTTTGTATGCAACCCAGTTCATCCATTGATTTTTGACTCTCATCTCCAGAATCAAAATCTCAGAATATAGAACTGTCTTGTGCACTGGAGAATGTTGGAAATCATCTATTTTTCAAGCCAGGGAACAATATTTTACACGGCAGTAATTTAACCCTACATACCACAAGAAACAAAAGAGAAAAAAGGAAGAGTTAAAAAAAAATCGTTATCCACTGAAAAATTGCAAGATATCTCACTGAAAAAGAACCAGCGTTTTACAGAAACCTGGTGAAGACCCGTTGTGCAGGCTGCAGTTCTGCATGACGTTGTCTACATGGTACTGTGAGTCACAAACCACACATGAATCCGAAACGTCATGTTATTGCAACGAACACCAACAGGGCCCGGGAATATCTGAGTAGAAGCAGAGACTTCAAAGCCAGAGAAGTAACCCTCTGTGCAGCTCGGTACTGAGTACCCCGTACAGTTTACATTTGTGTCCCTACTGACAATATGGGTTACTGGGAGTGTGGCCAAGGAAAGGCAACGGACATAATCCAAAAATAATCACAAATAAGAAAAAAAAAACAACCCAAACCATGTATGACCTACAGGGAACGAATGAACAAACCCAAATTTTTAAACCTAAAGAGGACAAATGGGTACAGGCAACTGTTTTCAAGGTCATAAAAGGCTATTGTTTGCTCACAAATTCTGGGACAAGAAATTATATCCTTAAATTTCAGAAAGGAAGGCTGAAATTAACTCCACAGAAAAATAAACTCTAACAGAGGGCTACTGAAGGCCAGGAATGCATTGCCCGGGGGGCTTCAGAGTTGCTGTCTCTAGAGGTCTTCAGGAAGAAATCCATCCTTCTTCCAGAAAATATCAATGTGTGTATCATCATCAGCTAGTAGAAGCAGACAGACTAGGGACTTCTCAAGGTCTGTTCCAGTCCCATTCATGAACATGGGGCTGTACATAAATACAGAGCAGGATCCATGTAAGTGAGCTAGGCACGAAGAAATCCTCAGTGTACGATACATTCTGAACACAATATTCCCTCTTTTTTTTTTTCTTATTTCCTTCCCTAACGCCATCCGCCTCTAGTTTTCCAGCAATACTGTTATGCTGGATGACACAAAGGCATATGACATAGCCTGCCCAGTCTGTTTAAAAGGCCTATTAATACCCCAATAGCAAAAGTTTCCTCACTGTTGAATTGGAGAAATGGTCTGATACCTAGTAAATCTGCCTCAGCTGACACAGACTGAAAGCAAGCAGCCCACATTGCTTTTCCAAAGTGAAAGCTGAAACACAAAATTCAAGGTGAGTCAGGCAAAGCTATCTGATAGTAGGGAGTGCTTTAACTCAATGATGACATTACAGGGCAATCCAAGAGCTGGCAATTGAAATGGAAAAGACAACACAGAACACTCAAGCGTGGGATAAGATATAAATTGACAGGAAAGGTAGTTAGCAACGGAAAGAAATGGATTTGCTCAATTTCCGGCGCTTCAAGACTTGAGACTGAAACTGGAGGTCTGAGAGAGAGGGGTCTTAGCTCCACCTCACTCTGTAGAGGTTGATGGGATAGAGAAGGGATGACTGAAACTCTTTGGGAAGGAGATTCTGGGGTGAAACTCCTTTGCTGTGTCATCCTACAAGATGAAGGGTGACTCTGGTGGGAACTCATTTGCTATCTGACCTTACAGAGAGTTGCACTCTCTCGTCTGACAGCAGATGCTGAGTGTTGGATGGTTCAGATGTGAAAATGTCTGGGTTAGAGGTACTGTTAGCTTTGACGGTTTCCTAAGGAGGAGTTGCCCTGGGGCATTGCTACTTCACATAGTCCTGCAGGCTCAAGGATGGCCAGAAACACAAAAGACATGTGGAAGCCTCACACCTTTCAAAGAGATTCAAAAAGGGAGAGTTGTGTCTTGTTCATATGGGTTCTGCAGGTCATTCCTACCATAAAATATTCCACACCGCACCTACGGTGTTAGAAATAATCATGCTCATCAGAGGCTACCAAGTACACCCTCGATGCCATGCTTTACTCTTGCGTTGGCTTACTCGTTAAGATACTAAAAGCATTATATTTGTTGGGGCGGCGATAAGGAACTAGGAGGCTTAATTTCATTATCTCTGTTGCAGAAGTCCTGAGTGACGACCAGTGATCCATTTACTCACTTTGCACCTTTGTGAAATCGGATTAATAAAGTGAGGAATCTGCTCTGCACTGTGGCTTACACACATCAATAATAAACACTGATAGACAACAGGCCTTCTTGATTCAGTATCACTGTCGATATATAATCTTTATTATTTATAAACCACCAAAAAACGTGCTGAAAACAACTCAGCCACATTCCTTAACACAAAATGTACTTTGAACAGCCGAGTTACAGGTGCTCCCGCACCTGCGCTTACGGGTCAGTAACATAAGTTGGGGTCTTCGCCATTTTTGCAAACACCACCGGGGTTCCTGCAGTATATAAATAATTTCTAACTTTTCTATGAGAATAACAACAGCAAGAGGAGTGTACAAGAAAGTTTGACTTAATCTAATAGCTCATGCCTGCTTTTCGGTTTATCAATCTTAGAAATATTGCCAATTTATTCCAATGATTACCAAGAAAAATACTTCTGCCTTTGTCCTGCTCCACCTGTAGGCTAAAGCTAATTAATGCAACAGGGCAAGAAAACGTCACGATGAACGATCGGGCTTTCTCTGTACCAACCACGCACTTTCCCAGCTCAGTCAGAGATTCAAAGACTGCTCACAAATGTCCACGGGCCAATCTGAGTTGGAGGAAAGGATGAAGCTGTCAGAGAGGTGAAGGATGAGTTGTGCTCAGTGCAACAAGTCAAAATGAGAAGAGCTGAGTGATGTGCAGGTGATGGATGTCAGCAGGGACGTGGTGGCTGGCTGTTCTCAGTGAAAGCACACTGAAGAGGTAAAAAAACCACCCTCATTAACTTTTTCCAGAACTGAGCCCCACCTTTCAAAGATGTTCCTTTCTTGCTCAGACCACTCTACCTAACGCCGTGCTGGATCAGCCCAGTGGGGTCCCCAGCCCCACGAGCCCTCAGCACCGTGCTCTGCAAGACACTGCCAGAAAACCCCTCTCGGCTCTGTGAAAGAGGCGCTGAGGTTTTCAGACACCCCTCTGCATTGTTTGTGTCTCCTAACTGAAAACACGAGCGCAAATTCTACCCCTAAGCACAGAAGGACCTTCACTGCCTGCACCCAGGTAACGCCTACACAGGAACTGGAAAAGGAAACGCAACGCACATTTTGGCAGCCAAGGTGTCAAGGCTTCTCAGAAGGAAACACATCACACAAAAGACATGATTCACAGCGTGTGGAAATGCATGGATCACATCCCGTCTTATCAGCCAATGCAAGCTGTCTCCAAACGCCTCTCTAGAAAATTGCAGGTGATAGCAACGGTTAGTACCACAGGTAAGGGGCAGAACTGTGCTACACTCCCCACCACTGCTAAAAGTCACACTAAGGATCACAAAACGTAGTCATGGGCATCACAGATGCGCCGCTGCAATGCCAGAGCACGGTACATTTCTCCCCTTGGCTGTACCGAGATGGAAAAATGCAGATTTGTCTTATTCGTCTTTTGAGTTCAGTTCTTCCTTGCATTCCTCCTACTCCTCTTTTCAGTGCTCGTCTCAAATATATGTGGAAAGATGAACCTGGGTAAGGTTTATTCCCCTTGAAGGTGTGAGATTCAAATTCTGCTCTTATTTAAATTACATGAAATCCCACCAAACTCCAACAAGAAGAGAATTTCTTCTCTAGATTTTGAATAAAGGACAAGGGGGATTTAAATTATTTAGCTTGACAACATCCTTCAAAAATACTAGCCTATTACTGCCCCATAGTTCTGCCACTACCACACCCCTAGTTAGCAGTTACTGTCACTAGTTCTGCTTCCGCCAGATAGATAATGATGCCAAATTCTGAATTCATATTAATTGAGTAGCCTGCCTGTAACCCAGGGAGGAACGTGGTGTGCAGTTATTTAAAAATAGATGTGGGAATGGTTTGATAGGACCCAAGATCCTGCACGAACCTCTTCTCGGATTAGGAATGAAGTTTAAATCAATCCCTTTCCTACACAACAGGAAAGTTTGACTGATTTCCCTCCCAGCTGGAAAAGGCAGAATAGCACCTGCAACAGTGACACCAGAAAATTCAATTACTGCATTTCCTAATTCAATTAGTAACTGGGTTATAATGACTAGAAAAGGTTTATTTAGAAAAAAAAAAAAAATCTGAACTTTTTGAGGCCAAAAACCCCTATGAAGAGACAAGATGGGGCAGTTGAGATACTGGTATAGGCAACTGCTCTCCTGCCCAAACACTTTTTTCCCTGTGCATCTCTATGGATATTTCCCCACAGCAGAAACCCTACGTCTATATCCTTTCACAGGGGTCTGTAACACTTCTAGCAAGTAAACCGCTGTGACAGCACTGTTGCTTCCAACACTGAATGCCCTCCCTCCCACCTTTTTCTCTTTTTTTAAACAAACCTTGTAAGATTATCTGAAGGTATACCATCTGGTAAATCCCCAGAACGCTGTACTTGCCTTCTGTCAATCACTTCCAACAAAACTGCTTCAAGTTTCACTCCTCCTAACCTTCCAGATGTTTTCTAGAAGTCACACCTTCCCCCTGGCTAATTCAATGCAAATAAGCTAGAACAGCATCTACATTTTAATTTCTGTTCAAAAGAAACAATTCTCAGCCAAATCAATGCAGACCTCTTACTCAGATGAACAAAATGTAATGCTTCATCTTTCAAAAGATAGCATATAAATAATTTAATATTAATGAACTTTAATACATGCAGAGTTTTGCAGAGTTTTCTATCTGGTAACTGCATTAGGTTTATGGAAACTCCCTGAAAAATAAAACTTCCAAATTAAACAAAACTTTAATAGAATTTACAACTGGAACTCAATTACGGCAAGCTATTTTATATGTTTTGCAGACTAAGCTGATACTTTGCTGTCATTGGTTTATAAAAATAAATCATAAACTCTACAGAAATCATTAAAATATATGCAATTACAATACTCAAGACAGCACTAAAGAAAAATAGAGCAGGAAACAGAATTGTAATTATGTTATTTTCTTTTCTGTCCCCAAGCGCCAGATATTGCATTTTTTCCACTTTTATCTCCGGTTTAATAGATGATAGCTGCTCATCACGGTGTAAACACATATTGGTCCTCATAACAATTGGAAGGCTAATCCAGTAGACCTTTAAGCACTGGAACAATTTAACCGTGAGCACAGAAAATTCATCATCATTTAGAGCCCTTAGACATCTTCTGTAAGAGATGCACAAAGAACGGCTCTCATGAACCTGCATTGAGGAATCATCTCCAGTCCGTGTGATACAAGAACAAGGTTCATCAGACAACCTTGGCTGACTCCTTTAGCTTTCAGACCAAAGCACCACCAGCCTGGCTGGGGATGTCCCCTCTCCCCCACCAACACCTCCCTCCAACTACTGTGCCACTACCCCCGTGTGTAAAGCTCCTCGTATGCTTTAGTGTTTGAGAGATGGTCTAGACAACCACATACCAGCAGAGGAAATGAAAAGGAATTTTGCTGGGAATCAACTACCCAGCTGGAAGGTTTTTGGCTTTGGCTTTGCCCACAGCCACTTTCACTGTAAGAAGGCTCTATATAGAGCAAACTGACCAGGGTCTACCTAAACAGGCTTAGGTAGAAAAGCCAAGGACTGAAGAAGTTAATTCCGCTCAGGACAACAGCATGTGAAATGAAGTTTCGGAAGAAATTTGTGGAGAGCAGCTCCATCCATCCACAGCCTTGTCCTTGTCAAGCTATTTATATCTTCTTCCTTAGAAGTAAAATGTCCCCTAATAACCATGAGATTGTATGTGGTTCACAAAGGCTTCGCCGCTTTCAGAAAGATTCCATAAATTATGATACATAATAGACATTTAATTTAATTTTATCTTTTGCCTGGGATCCTGGGGCTTTTCCTTATTTTCATATAGCTTACCATTAATCACAATGATGGACAAATATGCATATGCACATGCACACACAAATTCCACAGACAAATGAAGAAAATGACATGTTTTATACTGTCCCGCTCATCCCAGCATGGTATTCAGTGATGAATTCCCAGCGCACTTGAGCCAATCTTACAGAACGCATAAGGCACAAAAATAAATTAAAACAAAGACAATTCAAGACATTATTTGCAGTCAAACAATAGCAAGCCAAATAGCCCCTTGGTTGTACAACGTATTTAAAAGTAGCCTTTAAATCCATGAAATCCTCAGACTCCCTGCTTAATTAGACAACTGACCTGATGAGATGGCTACGCTGCCTGCATAACCAGTGAGTTTTCAGGGATTCTGTTTTCACTGTTGTTTTTAAACAACACTCAGCCAGGCTCTCGAAAACATAACTGCATAAATAATCAGCTTCATAATTAAACAACTGCCCAGAAAGACTGCAGCAGGAGTAGAGCAAGTGCCTTCAGCACACTGAGACAAAGACTGTAGGACAGGGGGGGCTTCAGCAGGACAGAGGTGCTGGAGCCCCCCGCTGAAATACCCCACTCACCAGATGCCTCCCCGAGGAAGCGGGGAAGCTCAGGTGGAAGGAGGGCGTCTGTGCTCGAGTCTGCAGTCCTCAAAGCGCAGCTCAGCTCCTGTGCCTAGATGATCTAGAAACTTGGTAAATCACCTGACTCCTCAAAGACCGTCTATACCTACCACATCAGGAAGGACCTGAACCCCACCAAACATGTCAATGGGTAAAACTGAGTCCTCCTCCTCAGGTGAAACCTGCCCAGTTTCACAGTGTCCACCCTCCCCAGCCCACCTTGGCCACAAAGATGGCCTCTGGTCTGGAAGCCCCGGGGTCTGCAAGCCCCTTCTGCTGTGGCTGAGGTGAGGGCAACTCCAGGTTTGGCTGCCAGGACTATTTTCTTTTTTTTTTTTTTCCAAATCCTCTTGAAACCTCTTCCACCAGCTCTAGCCCCACATGGACAACTGCTCTAAGCTGGGAACAGCAGATGGCTGTGAAACACCAAGCTACGGCTCCTGCCAGCACTGCTACATCTCCCTCCTCCGCAGAAGTACATTTTCCCAAAGCCAGACACCAGTTTTGTTTTCATGCTTAAGTCGGACAGTAAAGCACAAAGTAACCCCACAGCCATTACACACAGCAGTGCTGCAGTCTTGGGAGCACTGGAGATGCAAACCAAGGGCAAGGCTTCATCATGAAAACCAGGGCTTCTCAGAGCTGACTGCCTTTACCCTTTCTTATTACTGCGTTGGCTCCTCACCACCTCAGGAACTTTGAGCCCTTCCCAGTTGCCAAAAGAAAAGCCTCTGGCAGCAATAAACCCAAAAGCTTGGTGATAACATAAGCAGAAAATTCCCTGGCATTGCTCTTTGGCACTCTTCATGTCAGTGCTTTCACTTTCGTGCATCACCCATCGCTGCTTCCATGAGGTGCTGCTAGGCAGCACCTTCCCCTCCCAAAGACCTCATACGCTCATTACGGCCACCTCGCTGCTGTTCAGATGACAGTCAAAAAGGTGCGGCAACCAGCCTCACCAGCTGTGCCAACAAACAAGCAGCACAGGGTGCCTGCAGGTCCAATAGCACCCTCAACTCTGCTGCTCTTCTGTAAAGAACAGAGGCAAGAGCCTGTGAAAATTCAGGGATGATGAATCCCTACAGATCAGTGTAAGCTTCTACGCTTTGTCAACACTGAGAAACCAAACATAATAGTCAATAGATCTCACAGCTGGAGAGATATCTCCCTTAGATTACAGATGCTAGCAATAGGGTAAGAGAAAATGGGAAGAGACACTAAAGCACATACAACTCCATTATAGTCTCTAACATTTAGTAACAATACCTTTTACTGTAAGGAAATATTCAACCAACTTACAGCAAAACTTAACCAGCACACGTAGCCTAAGCCCTCTAGCATGGGAAGGTTTTTTTCTGTACATCCCACAGAATCGTTAAATTCAGGCCAGAAGGGACATATAGAGGTCTCTGGTTCAGCCCTCACTCAAAGCAAGGCCAACTTTGAAGTCAGATCTAATTTGAAAATTGGGTCAGGTTGCTCAGGGCCTTGTCCAGCTGAGTTTTGATCTCTGAGGCTGGAGATCAAACATCACCTCTGAGCCCCTGTTTAAGCCTGTCCACTGCCATGGTAGATTTTATTCTCCTAATATCTAATTAGCACTTCCCTTCTTGAAACCTGTGCCCCGTGTCTCATCCCACCACTGTGCAACGCCAAGAATGTGTCCAGCAGGACCGCCAGGTCCTTCTCCGCAGAGCTGCTTTCCAGCTGTTACTGGTGCATGGGGTTATCTCTCCCCAAGGGCAGGACTTTGCATTTACCGTTGTGGAATCTCATGGGGTTCCTGGCAGCAAGCTTCTCCAGCGTGTCCTGGCTCCTCAGAGAGCCAGCCCTGATCCTGCATTTACAGCAGTCTTGACTTAAAATATTTCCTTCAATCGTACTCACACACGTGTATCCTTTCTCCTTTCTTATCATTTGCTTCTTCCCTTTTTTAGTTCTCTCTATGTTTGGCTGAACAGTTTATGGTCAGAACTGCAAAGTTCCACCCAGCTGTCCTTCCACTGCAGAGACCTTTCCCCGAGATCCATCCCTGTGTCCCCTTGCAGCGGGGCAGATGTTATTTTATCAAGCTTTGGGGATGCAGCAGTACCAGTCGGCAGTCACGTGTCTGTTGTTGGAAAGAAGTATCCGCCGTCAGTGAGCGCGAGGCCGCAGAGCACCATCCTCATCCCCACACCCCCATGAAAGGCCACGCCGTCGCGCTGGAGCGTGCCCAGCCGACAGCACGGCCCACGCCTGGCACCAGACAGAGCATCGCTAAGCGAAGCGCACCAGGAGCGCCGCGGGCGCACGCACAAGCACTAACTGCGGTCTGGCAACTACTGCTTACAATCACCAAACCTGCTGCTGGGTAAAACCTTTCCCCATGTCCCTAAAAAGTTCAAAATTATATGATTCCCTGAGGTGTGGAAAAGCCGTGTACATTAGCACACACACACACCAGGTTTTTAATGTATTTTCTTTGGGGGGGAGGGAGCAGTGAGCAGCCAGTAAGGGCAAGCAGAGGGTAGGGTGTGAGGGAGGAAGCTATGGAATAATTTATGTGGCAGTGGTCAACTGAACAAAATTTGCATTCAGCTAAACAATTACAGACAGAGGATAATGATGCAGAGAGCGCAGCCTGGCAAAGAGCTTGGAGCTGAATTTAATTTTCAAAAGCAGAGGTTGCAGAAAGTGATACGCATCCTTCTGCAGCCTGGCCTTCCTAGCAGCAAACACTGATATAGTCAAAGAGTGTGGGTTCTCAGCCTACCAAAACTGTGGGTGACATGACAGATGTCTCCTCAGTCTTTCAGTAAGAGAGCTGAAATGACATGAGGAACAGAGAAACATGCTGAAGAGGTTTCTTCCAGCCATTTTCCCCTTCCTTCCTTTTCTTCCGTGTAGTAGGCAGGGTCCACAAATCACAGTCTGCTCCTGACCATTGCTGTTCAGGTGGAAAACTCCTCAGCCATCTTGTATGCCTGTTAATAAGAAGGTCAGTCTAAACCCGATTCACCACTCACCAGAAATGGAAAGCATTACATGAAATCAGCATGACATGCATGCCAGGTCTTGCAGAGCTTTGCTATGTCATCTGATCCCAGAATCCCCGACTGGCGGGGGCTGGAAGGGCCCTCTGGAGCTCACCCCGTCCCACCCCTGCGTGAGCAGGCACCCCCAGAGCAGGGGCACAGGGCCGCGTCCAGACGGGGGGTGAATGTCTCCAGGGAAGGGACCCCACAGCCTCTCTGGGCAGCCTGTGCCCCTGCTCTGGCACCCGCACAGGGAAGGGGTTTGTCCTCACGTTCAGGGGGAACTTCCCGTGTCCCAGCTTGTGCCCGTGGCCCCTTGGCCTGGCGTTGGGCACCGCTGAAAAGAGCCCGGCCCCATCCCCCTGACACCCACCCCTCAGGTATTTATAAGCACTGATGAGATCCCCCCTCAGCCTTCTCTTCTCCCGGCTGAACAGACCCAGGTCTCTCAGCCTTTCCTCACCAGGGAGATGCTCCAGCCCCTGATCCCCTTGGCAGCTCTGCGCTGGCCTTGCTCCAGCAGTTCCCTGCCCTTCTGAAACTGGGGGGCCCAGAACTGGCCGCAGCCCCCCAGATGTGGCCTCACTGGGGCAGAGCAGAGGGGGAGGAGAACCTCCCTCGCCCTGCTGCCCACACTCCTTTCCATGCCCCCCAGGACACCGCTGGCCCCCTTGGCCCCAAGGGCCCGGTGCTGGCTCAGGGTCACCTCGCTGCCCCCCAGCACCCCCAGGACCCTCTCAGCAGAGCCGCTCCCCAGCAGGTCCCCCCCAGCCTGTGCTGGTGCGGGGGGCTGTTCCTCCCCAGGGGCAGGACCTGGCACTGGCTCTGGCTGAATCCCGTGAGGCTCCCCTGGGCCCAGCTCTCCAGCCTGCCCAGCCCTCGCTGGGTGCCAGCACGGCCTCTGGTGCATCAGCCGCCCCTTCCAGCCTGGTGTTATCAGTGAACTTGCTGAGGTTACACTCGATCCCTTCGTCCAGGTCATTGAGGAATGTATTGAACAGGACTGAACCCAGCACAGACCCCTGGGGAACACCATTGGTTACAGGCCTCCACGCAGCCTCTGCCCCATTGATCACAACCCTCTGAGTTCTGTGGTTGAGCCACTGAACCGCAGCTCCTACCTGACACCTACACAGTGGATCAGGGTAAGCACGAGCATGCTGAGGAGGTAAGCCCCATACAAGTGGGAGTAAAATAAATTAAATTAATTTCTCCATTCAGAATGAGCATGTCCTGGTTTTAGCTGGGGCGGAGGTAACGTCCTTCCCCGCAGCTGCGCAGTGCTGGGCTTTGGGCTGAGGAGGAAAACAACGCCGGTAACACACCGATGGTTTGGCTGCTGCTGGGCAGGGCTGGTGCTAGTCAGGGGCTGTCCCAGCTCCCCAGGCTCTGCCGGGGGCACGAGGAGCCGGGAGGGGAGGGGGCACGGCCGAGAGAGCGGGTCCGAACTGGCCACAGGGATATTCCATACCATGTAACGTCGTGCCCAGTGTGTTACTGGGAGGGGCTGTCCGGGGGAGGGGGGCAGCGATCGCGGCTCGGGGACGGGCAGCGTCGGTCGGCGGGTGGTGAGTGGTTGCATCACTTGTTTGGTCTTCACCTCTCTCTTTCCCTCTTATTATTTTCCTTTCTCATTATATTATTATTACTATTACTGTTTTATTTTAATTATTAAACTGTTCTTACCTCAACCCATGAGTTTTCTTACTTTGGCCCTTCCGATTCTCTCCCCCGTCCCACAGCGGTGGGGCAGCGAGCGAGCGGCTGCGAGGGGCTCAGTTGCTGGCTGGGGCTGAACCACGACAGAGCGCTATACAAATTCTTTATTGCTCATGAAGCAATCTATGGATAGTTCTCCAGCGTGTCAGACTGAGAAACTCAGACTGGCTATCAGTTTGCAACTCTGAAAAACTTCCCTTTTTCCTTATCGACTTCTTACCTTAAACAGAATAAAAAGTAAAATAGCTTCAGTTAAAAAGTTCCCTTTGCTGTTGTAGCAGCATGCACTTTTCCTAAAGGCACATCATTAGACATGACTACTTCACCAGAGGCATTATATCCTTTGAACTCAACTCTTCTTGGAGCAAAAATATTCATTACAGCTTTGCGCGGTGTCTACCTCCATCACATCCTAGGCTGGCTCTGGAAATCTACATGTTACAGTAAAGCAAACAGAATAGACAGAAGAATAGCAAGTAAGTGACAATAATGATCCTGCCTGCAGTAAATGGCTTCCCAGCATTACTCTTGGAGGCGAAATTCATTAAATCCGAACAACCTCAGAACCTGATTCGTTTGCTCACATAAAGGTGTTTAGCGCTGTATGAGGCACCTTAGTCCACCAGAAACCACTGTGGGACCCGGCCCATAGCGAACAGGAGACATCTGCCCTCCCGACACGGCTGCTGGAGCCAGGCAGGTACCGCGGGGCAGCTCAAACAGCTGCTTATGCCCAGGCACCCTTCCTCGAAGACACACTCTTTTCTTTTCTTGAAGGGCATTATTTCCTCAACTTACTTTCGTGTACAGTGCTCTTCTTTTTACAGTTGGACAAATGCTCAGCGTGCATCTTGTTCTCATTTAATCCATATTTTTCTAGACTCCTCATTAACTCTGTACTGGTTGTGCTTTCCGAGGGGGAAGAACAGCCACCCTCCCTTCAGCTCCTGCCCCCACCAGGTTACTGCCAACAGGGATGAGTCAACACACTTTCATATTAATCCCTACCCTTTTCCTCACTACTAAATTTTATTACTGTAGCATTTTGCTTATACTGTACTGTAAACCAAATTTTAAAATGAAATCCAAATTATATGCCCAGAAGTGGGTTTTTTCTGTACTAAAAGAGAAAAAAAAACCCACCCCTAATAATCTTCACACTGTCAGTCAAGTACACGTTTCAGCTATACGCAAAAGGATGTTTCCAAACACCTTCTGGATCAGGGAGTCCCACGTTTGTTTACTGACGGGTATCTCCTAACCTCACTGCAGTACAGACAAGGGCGGAGTGACACAGCTGGTACAGGAACAGTTGCTGGAAAACACTAGAGCAAATCACTGAACAGTCAACAGAAATAACGAAGAGTTTAACGAGGTGATAGGACAGAGGCAGCACATGTTTGCTAAAACCAGAGTCAAACTGATCTAATTTTCTTTGCTAACATTGCTCATGGCAATGAGCCTTGTGGCCAGAGGAGGAGACAACGTTTTGTTATTTCAGAGACACTTTTGACAGTGCCTTTCACGACAGCAACTACATCCTCATTCCCCAAAGTACTTTGGGAAAAGACTCCACCGGCATGGTTAAACTGACAGAGCAAGGGAAGGAGAGGTATATTTTCCTGATTTTTGTTATTCTATTCACTGCTTTCCTAAATGAGCTAGATAAAAGAATAAAAAAAGGACATCTACAAAATCTATGGAAGATAATATATCAGGATATATCACAAGCACCTTTGGAAACCAGGAACAAAAATCTCAGTTGCACTGGGAGTTGCGAGAGAGCATCCAAAAAGGAAAAAAGCGATGGGCTGAAATTCAACAAGAACAGGTACAAAAGCTCTACGTTTGAGTAAAACTAAAATATACAAGAGAGAGAGGATTAAGAACCTTTAGCTGGTCACACTGCCAGAGATGGTGGGGAGAGGGTTTAAAGAGATCACGAAGGAGAAGGAAATATCATGCCAAGCGTTATTAACAGGACCGCTAGACAGCGAACATTGGAGGCAATTACTCTGTTCTGTGCAGCCCTGGTGAGCTCTGGAGCACATGGTCCCGTCATTAGCGTTGCTCGTACAAAAAATCTAAACTAATTGGAAAGTGTCAAGTAGAGGAGAGGCAACAGGTTTAGAGAATGTGGCTTCCGAGGCAAGCCTGGAAAAGTAACATAGCAGAACGCTGACAGAAAATAGACTCCCAACACGTAAAACACCCTGGTTAAGGGAAGGGTCATCAGCTCTTCTCCATGCCCCCTAGCTCGCAGATTAAAAGCAATTGGAAAAAGAGTCATTCTACATTTAGAGGCAATAACGGCAAGAAGTTTCTAACTAGAAGGTAGTAAAATGCTGGAGCAGCCACCTTGGGACAACATGGTTCCCCGATTTGTTACAGGTTTTGCTGTCATTTCAGCGTCTCTCAGGAAGGTCTGGGTCTCACTGGCAGCTACCTCAAAGGACGGCAGCTCCCTGTGCGTCCGCTACCAGGAGGAACCACGGGCAGGCAGCACCACTGCACGCCAGAGCTCAGCCTAAGTTACGGAGTTAGAAAAACTAAAAGTTCAGAGTTATTCCCTTAGTCCTTAATCGGCAGCGCAGCTCTCCCAGCCTCGTGCTTTGATTGCCATCCTGCACCTGAAATCTCCCTGATAATCCTACTGTAGACCTTTCAGTCAATCGTATTTTTCTCATCATGTTAGTTATTTCAAGAGATATAAGTCACAAAGGACAGCAGGGATAAACTGCTTCTAAACATGCATCTATATATCTGTAATCACGTATATTTCTTTTAAATGAAAAAATCAGGTTAACAGAAAAGCAGTAAGAGGCATTTCTTTTGCTTTAAAAGTTTGAAAAAAAAGCTCAGCATGCAAAATGTCAATACTTCTGAAAAAAGTTTCTAAGAAAACTTTTTGACAAATGAATTTCTGAACTAAGTCTACAATAAGGGCATTGGTGGTGCTTGTTTTTACCTGTTCTAGTTGTGTGTACATGAGAAAAATCTTTGCCAAATTCAGGTATATGGAAAACCAATACTACACTGTAGCCTTCCCAATACGCCTCCATTATTTTAAAAACTAACAGTGAAGTGTTAAACATTTACGAGGTTTAGTTTTCTTTCCTCTTCTGACAGTAATACATTAAAATTATCCGACATCTGTACTATTGATTTCACTTTTGCCTATACAGTAGATATAAAATAAATTAGTTGCACATTAAGTCAGCGCAGCCTGAGACACTAATTGTTTGTACGGTTCATGAAATAGAATCTATGCTTTTCTCCAATACAGTTTAGGAAAAAAAGAAAAGAAAAAAGCCACAAGCAAAAAACAACACAAAAAGCAGAAAAAATGTTAGGCTCCAGTGATTTTGAAGCTTACCTCCCTTACTTAAAATACAACAGAAATAAATCAACATACAGAGTTCCTCTGTTACCGGCACTATTGGTTTATTACAGCAGGGACAGCGATGCTACTCCTGCATCTATATTAACAGTGTAAACTTGTCCTTACCACAAGGTTCAGTTCTGATGACTGCTGCTAAATGACAAGCTCCAAAGTTAATTAGGTCAGTTCATTTTACTGCTGAAATGACTTCCTTTTCCAGGCATTCAGCTCCTGTTCAGGTCTTGCATGCACAACAAGTTTTACCGGTTTAGGGAGATAAAATAAATTTAAAAAATTTTTTTTCAAACCGATCCAGCCTTTATAATGGTTGAATCAATTCACAACTAGGTGGCTCATGTCAATACAGTGGGCAAATTAAGCCAATAACAAAAGCCAGCACTAAATCCCTTCAAGAATGGCCATGCGAGTGTTGCAGCTGCTCAGCTAAATCTGTTCAACATCTTCTAAAGCAGTGCACTTTCAGAAGGGGTAAGCAACGAGCCACGCTGCAAATCTTCCCCCCTCTCCCCTGTTAAACCCGTACCACTGTCGCGCAGACACCTTTTGCTTGTCCTTTTGAAAATACGTGGGTTGATCCAAACTGCTCTACAGGAGCCAACGGAGCTAAGCTGTTTTGTAACATCGGAGGATCAGCTCCTGGCCATCCACGGAAGCCCTTCACACTAATATTAGCTGAGCACCGTGTACCAGGACTAATCTACCATTGAAATCTAGGAAAAGTGCCTCATGTTTCTGGTCTAATGCTCTAAAATTAATGTATACCATCATCTTTGGGAAGAGGGACACAGTGACCTTTCAAAAACCAGAAAAAAAAACCCTAATCCAAATAAGAAAAAAAGCTTGTACCTACAGTCTTTGAAGTATGATAGAGACAAGCATATAAATTCAACTGACCAAGGAAAGGCAATTAGAGTGATGGATTACAGCCAATTCAATAGAGATATGAAATATCAAGACATCTCTCAAATACAAATTATTACACAAAATTGCCCTCAGCCCACTCAGGCCTCTCAGAAAATTAGTTATTCACATCACCACTCTATCACCACAGACCATGGTTTGGACCATACGCCAGGACGGCTTTTTCCACCGCACCGTTAGCTGAGCGCCACAGCATCGTTACGTGGTCAGTATCTCAACCAGACGAGGGACAAGGGCTTCTCCGCATTCCACAGTAGACAACTTCTCCTGGTCTTGCAGCTACAACTCACCTGTGTGAGCGGGTGGGAATTGATTACATGAGCTTATTTTACAGCCAGCGAAGTCTCTGCAAGATTTCCAAAGAGAGGAGAAGGGAGGGAATAAGCACCTTGCAATCCAACCTTGAGAAAGTCTTCTCTCTGTACATCCCACTTTCCCAGTGAGCACACTGGGTATGTCCTTTGTGACAGGGCCATATTTTATATTTATCTAAAGTTTTCTATCTGAATAGCACAATAGCATATAAAATAATCAGTTCATTTCTGCAGAATACCTGTGTTTTTCTCCAGAATATCAAAAAATACGGAAAGCAGCTCCTGCCTGCACCCACTGGACAACGTGCCTTCTTTCTCCCAGGGAATCTCCTATGATCCTGTGCTCCACAGCATATACCCAGCACATCTGATGCTTACAGAAAGCATCAGCTCTGCCATACATGCACAGCAACTGAGGCGGTGTGATGGAGAACAGCTGTTCGAAATGTAGAACAAGGCACTGGCCAACCTTGCCTCGAAGCGTAGGAGTGCTTGGCATGTCTTGGGATCACAAATACTCTTTGCCTGTTGGCTTTCCATGCTTTAGGGAGGAAAGAGGATTTGGTAGTTAAAGAGAGATGTTTAGCTGACAATAGGAAGGTAGGCGAACGATATCTGTGATAGAAGATCCAAAATGCCACCCACATTGCTTCCAGCTGCTATCCTTCAGTGGAGAATAGGAAAGACTTATTTATTCTTTTATTAAAATGATGAAGAGCTGGCAGTACAAAGACAAGCAGCAGCAGTCACTGATGGATGAGGTCTTTGTGCCTCCTCTCCAGCCCAGGCAGGTGCTCTTCCCTCTTTGCAGATCCAGCACAAGCAACAAGAGCAGCAGGAGGTTTGACGGATGATCTAGCGTAAGACCAACACCCCAAACTAATAAAGGCGTGTGCGTTCAGCAGCACAGGGACCGAGCAACCCTCCTCCTCCTCCTCCAACAGGGTGATCCACACTTCCTAAGAGAGGCAGCTTCATTGAGCGACTGCCAAAGACTGACGCGGGCAGCGCAGCAGTTGGGAGCAAGCCACGAGCCCCAGGAGAGGCCAAGCTATGCACGAGGTGCCTCCGTCTCCTTCCTCTTATCAGCAGAGCTACGTGACACAGGGCTGTCATCCCGCGAAGGATGCAGAGCCAGGATGTCCTTCCTCGGGAGGGTGGTGGCAGCAGCCACAGTGGCAAACCTGCTTCAACGCTGCTGTTCACAGCAGGGTCCTCCCCATCCTGTCCCCTTTCTCCCCTGTTGTGTTGTTGCCACCAGAGCCGAGCACGCATTTGCTAGCTGCAGCCATGCGGATTCTACCCACATATCTCTGTTGGTTTAATTTCAGTAAAGCAGGACATTTTGCTAACACCATAATGACAGGGATTTGAAAATAGATCCTGGTAATAACTCTAACATCAATTTTTCTGACATCAGATCAGAAGGCTTTCAAACTTAAAGTGTTCCCAGGTGATATTTGTCAGGGAACATAGAGTATTATTTTCTCAACACCAGTAGGTTTTTCCCTTTTAATATAGTTCCACCTGCATTTTCTCCAAAAGAATGATACACTGCAGCCATATGGTCATTACGAACCCGATCCAAAGTGAAACAAGGGAAACAGAAATCCTCAGAAACTTCAGCAGGCTGCGGGTGTCACATCTCAATCGGCTTCGGAGATTTGCTCAGCTCACTTTCTCTTCCCAACCTGCTGCAGTCTCCTACAGTTCCACGGAGCATGATCTCTCTCAGATTGCCCTCAGCAGATTTACCCCATTTCCCCCCTCAAACATCAGTGTTTTCGGCAGCCAATTCACAAGCTTTATTTTATACATGGCACAGCGTTTGGCTCATTTGCTACAATCTCACTTGTTTTCCTCATATTGAAATATAATTTTATGCAATTTAAATAATTCAACTAAGTCTAAGTTGCATGACTCAGCATGGTGATTGCATGTTGAAGCATTTTGTCATTTTTCTAAATTCCTGCCCATTTCATTACTTTAAAATTTTAAAAAAAAAAAATCCTGTGGAAAACTTTCTTACAGCACGGCCTCAAGCTGCGTCGGGAGGTTTAGGTTGGCTATTAGGAACAATTTATTCCCTGCCAGAGCGGTCGGGCCCTGGCACAGGCTGCCCAGAGAGGGGGGGGGAGTCACCGTCCCTGGGGGGGTTCAAACACCGTGCAGACGTGGGACTTGGGGCCATGGTTTAGGAGGCCTGGGGGGGTTGGGTTGGGGGTTGGCCTTGATGATCCGAGAGGTCTTTTCCAACCTTAATGATTCTGTGATTCTATGTTTCTATGATTCTAGACCAAGGAGCTCATAAGTCAGCGTAAGTCAACACACTTCTCAAGCACATTTTTACTGATATACGTAAGTAAAGAGAATAGTTATAAAAGCAAATTGTGCAAGAAAACAATCTTAGAGGAATAATTTTAAAAATTTATTTCTGCGGGTTCTTTAAATAGTCTATACAGTATCACAATGGATATAATTCTCTTGTCAGATTGAGGATATTTTTTATTTGTTGATAACTTCTGTATGGGATAATAAAACTTCCAATATGACCCCGTTATTGTCAACTACAGAGAGTAAATTATCTCTGCAATGCTTGGTGTGCTGTTGTACAAGAGGTTTAGAGAGACCAATATGCATTGCTGAGAAAAAGAGAATAAACGCATTTGATTAAGCAGGTAAATATCTTCAAAGGAATTAAAAATATTGGGTTCCAAAGGGTTCTACAATCCAGGAGAGAAAGCTGAACAGAAATGAGGTTTTTAGGAGCATGAGATCAGAGAAATTCATACTATACAATGCATGCATTATTTCTAAGAGCGCTACTGAAACTAGTCCAGCCTTTGAGCCAAAATAAAAGAATACAATTAAACTGCTGGAACAAGCAGCCCAGCAGTAGCT
This sequence comes from Phalacrocorax carbo, assembly GCF_963921805.1. Taxonomy (NCBI): domain Eukaryota; kingdom Metazoa; phylum Chordata; class Aves; order Suliformes; family Phalacrocoracidae; genus Phalacrocorax; species Phalacrocorax carbo. The sequence goes on from NC_087521.1 coordinate 37,727,758, forward strand.
TCTTGGGGAAAAGACAGCATTTCTCTCTACGCACTCTGCCTTAGCCAAAACCCAGCTACTAGTTATGTTACAGGGCTTAATACCAGAAGGGTCACATCACGGCATTTTTCAGGAGTCATATTAGGTGATTTAATTGGCCCTTCTGACTTCACACCTAATTTGTTTCACATCCTGCCCTGCCTGTAAGATAGCAATTGTTTAACAAAAATTTATGGAGCTCAGGACAGCAAACAAGGGGTATCAAGAAAAACAAAACTCAAGCAAAACGTAAGAAAGAATTTTAAATTACCCAAATGAAACCCACAGCCTGTCAACAGAGAAGGCTGGAATGTCTCAATTCAAATTTGCATATGAAAGCTTTTATAGTGAGCAGAAATATTCACTGGCTTTACCTAAGTGCCCATTGGAGAGAGAAAGCACTGAAAACAAACAAAAAAACCCCAATAATAAAAACAGTCACACTGGTGGCGTTATTACTAATAGTTCTAGATGAAACTAAATAATTCATTATATTTGTGCTTGGAGTATCTTCAAACAAAATTGAAATTAACGTTGTAATGATACATTGCACACAATTCCAAAATAATAGAATGGGTTTGTTTTGAATGGCCTGAAATAGAGAACTTTCAAAGAAAGCTACTTTCTTCTTTTCAGACCACCACAATTTGATTAAATTTATCTGAAATATTAAAAATTTTGCGCTAGGCAAAAAAAATTTAGATGCAGAAATTTTGTCTCCAGATGTTATAGATCCTAAACAGTCAAGGATTTCATTCAAGAGGTTATAATAAGGCAGTAGTTAACCCACCAGGACAACCGGAGTGCAAATGGCTTTCACTGTGCCCGTTTGCAGAGAGTATTTGACAATGCGCCTCCAGAAATTCCCCCTCTCTAAGGGAGAACCATTTTCCTCTAATCTTTGCAGACACTAGGAAAACTACCTGACATTTTAATCCTATATTTTGCCGCAGATGACATAATAACCTAAATAAAAACTTCATCCGCAAGGAGCAGTTTCGGAGACTGCTATGACAGTACTGATCGCAAGGAGAGACGCAGTCTGCCAAGGAAAGTGATCTAAATGCTCCCATAAAAGCCCACGACAGACTAGGCTGGAGCAGCAATAAAGCAGCGTGCTGGCGCCTGCTTCCAGATTAAAGAGTCGCTGCAACACGGGATGTGCCTTTTGTCCTCGCCTATTGCTTTCCACATCCTCTTTCAGCGTCTGCTTTTAATCCAGGAAAATAAACGCTTAACTAAACTTTAAATGAACACAAAGTAAACGTCAGAAATCATTTGTTCTTTCTGCTTCCAAAAGGAGCAGGATTTCGTTGTTTAAAAGGACTCGTCTCCATCCCAAACACACACTCCCCATAACAACACTCAATGTCGTTCCCATCATCGCTCTGCAAAGCGTCCTTCTCGCCTGGCTACGTTTCATTTGCTTTCACATGAAAGATCATTTCCAAGCAAATCAATTTTAATTTTATTTTATGTTTCTCTTTTATCACAGCCGTCCCACACACACAGTCTGGGGGGCATTTAGGTAACTGGGAAGGGGCCAGTTCAGCTGGGATGTTCAGCGAGTGGCAGCACGCTCTAGGAGATGCTGGTGCTCATCTCGACCTTGGCTTTCCCTCAGGAAAGACACACTCTCCAGCCTACTAAAACCAACCAAACAATTCCGAAAAAAACCAGAAGCCTGATTCAAGGGTTAAGTATTTCCCCGGCTACCTTCATAACGCTGTGGCGCTTGAAATGGTCGTCAGTGCAAAGGCCAAATCTGCTGTTAACTCAGTGAGAAGGGCCTGGCAAGTAAGTTTATTTTGACGCAATGTGTAACAACCTTCGGCACTGCCTTTGAATCACTTAAAGGACGAGTGAGCAAGGGGAAATCCGTCACCTTCCAGTATGCTCTCCGACAGCCTATTCACATGTGTGAAACGCTTAGGATTATTTCTGGCACCCCCAGAAAAACGTTTCTGGCAGTTCTGTCCTCTCCCCCATGTACACAGACACAATAAAGCACCATTGGAAGTGTCCTATATAACTGGAAAAACTTTACATCCTGATCTGGACACAGCCCATCACTAATCTCTCTTCAATACTTTGAAAAGGTTTCAGGGTATTTTTGGGCCACAAACATTGCAAGATACATCCTTAAGGATGATGGAGTGCTTGCTGTGCATTGCAGCTTAATAACAACAGTATGATCTATCAGTGATTTATTTCAGGCTAGGGACTGGTGGATGCACTCTTTTATCAGGTTCATTACTATAATAGCTGCTCACCTTCCAACAGTACACTAAGCAACAGGATTGATTATTTTCATATTCCGTCTCCAAAGGCGCAAGTAGTAGCGGTGTCATGTTTTATTTCAGAAGGATATTTCAATGATCCAGGCCATTGGGCCCTTGCAAATGATCAGCAAACCTCTGAACCAGACTGCGCCCTGCAGAAGTCGGAGATGAAACGGCAAGGCAGCTGTCGGGGGCTCGCTGGAGCTGGGAGCTCTGCCAGCGGGCAGGACCGGCCACCTCGCTCCCTAACCCAACACAGACGGAAAGCTTTGCTTCTAGAACCACATATCACGAGAAACTAGTAAGGAATTCGGCAGGGAATTCAAAAGCACCCAAAAACTCTAAGATTTGACTTATTCTGAGCATGAAGCTTCAACTGGGAGCACTAAGTACACTGAATGCTTCTTGTAGGATTTCTTTATCCATAAGCTCAAACATCACCTGTAGCACTGGGGATTTAGATGTGCTGAAGGAGAGGCAGGCTGCACCAGCCCCACGGTGCTGATCCTTCAGCATTCATTTAAAGGCTACACTGATGGAGAATGGCACTGGAGGGGAGAACTGTGGAAAACCAGAAGCAAACTGACCCAGAGCATAAATGCAACAGCTCACTAAAAGCAATCAGGCACCGCCTCCCAAGAGACACCTAAATTTTCTAGAGTAGAGAAACTGTTCTAGAATTTTACTACTTGGACAGCAAGAAAATATTTGCTCGACATTTCAGTCCAAACGCATTAAAAGTTGAGCTCTTGAATAAATAACTTTTGTGCTAACTTAAATAGCTCTTCTTCCTTCCCCCCACCCCGTACTTGGCAATGCTACGCTGCCCTGTAGCTTTTGCTTGTAACAGAGCTCTTGGAAAAGAGAGGAAGAAGTAGCTCGGACTGAAATATTCAATTCTGAGCTTGCACACGCAGCAATAAGCAGTGCAGAAAGTGCAAGTGTCGCACAGGAAAACAGCTTTGCGGTCGGACTGCCGTCAAGGAGAGCATGCAGGTATGAAAATATGGGCGTACCTGTTGCCTAGCTCTGCCTCAGCATTAAATGTGGTTGTATTCCATTCACAGACTCGAACACCAGCAGCTCGGCAGCATTGCTTTCATTAAGGAGAGCATCAGATCCACACCCAGCTACAGCCCCTCTTCCCTGGGGCTGCGTTCGCCCAGAATTGATCCTCCCTTGGCTCCTGGCCTAGGGTGTCCGGAACTGATGATAGGAGACTCAACCAAAGGCAGAAACGTTAGCACCGATGGGACTTTGGACTGTCCTGTGAGCCCTTCCATGGCTCCCTGTCTTCGCTTATCACCATGTAAAGTTGTGATGAGGGTCGAGAGAGAAGGGTACGTGGTTAATAAACAAAGACATCGTTTGATTATAAAATGGTCGCTGAGTGAGCAGGGTGCTAACAGAAAACTAAAATCTTTTCCACATTCCTGACTCATGGCCTTCATGAAGGTCAAAGCCAAAAAGGGGGAGGCTTTGACTTACAATATCAATAGGAAAATCCTAAAAAAACCTCAAATGACATTTTTAGTTTGCAACAGGGAAAATTCCAACAAGATGTTAGAGAAAAAAACATAAATTCACTAAGTGCCCTTAAGCACTGGGACAGGTCCAGAAAAAGATGTGACCTCCACCCTCACAGACTTTCAAAAAAATTGACTGGGCACGGACCTCAGCAACCTGGTGCATCTTTGAAGTTAGCCCTGCTTTGAACTGGAGGCTGAATTAGAGACCTCAAGAGGTACCTTACAACTTAAACTATCCTATGGTTCTGCAGAAAACAAAAAAAAAACCCAAATTAAATTAAAAAAAACCCCTATGGATGACATGAACCAGGCACAATATATGATTCCTGTTACTCTCCCCTGTAAATTCTCCTTGCCATCATTGTTTACTGATGCCTTAAACACAGGTACAGCCCGTGGTCTCTGCTCACCACCTTCAGGATACCGACAGCGCAGTTGAGGATACTCAGCTGCAGCATAATTGGTGATGTCACTACATCTGGATTTTATGTTTAGGATAATAAAACCTCTGCAGGTACTAAAAGGTTAATTATATAAAAGGCGGTCGATGCACAGAGATTAGAGGAAAAGGGTGGGGAAATGCACGTGAAATTCACGCCGCTACGTGAAAGCACAACTCACACTACGTATGTTATATAAACTTCTAAAGGGGTGGGTTTGGTTTTTTTCCAACTCAATGCTTTCCTGTTCAGATCCAGAAAGAAAATTATTACTGGAGGAAATTTACTGGCCTGTAGAAGTCAGGTGGATTTTATATCACAAATGCTTGCTTTTTTTATCTTCCATATGGGTTATACCACATACTGTCAGCTTTTGGTGAGTTTTACCATTTTTTTTTTCCCCATACAGCATTATGAAAACATCTCTGTAATGTAATTTCTACCGTTAGCATGAAATCGAATTTAATACATTTTGAGCAGGATTTCCCCATTCTTACGTTTTACAATCAAGGCTCCCAGTTCTACATGCTAAAAACTAAGGGCACCGGGCTTCACTGGCAGAAACAGCGCGTTCGGTCGATACCTTTAAGACAGGCTAATCAGATATTAGATTCACTAAACAGGTTTTGATTATAGAAATTTTCCTGGCCAGGTTGATGACACCTCACAAAACTGATTTTATTGCATATGATAGTCCTTCTTCTACTTAATAACACTCGCCTTCAGGTGCCTTTTGAGTTTGAACATAAAGGGGAGGAAAGCCGCCAGCTTCCCGTCTTGCAAAGAGCTTCCGAATCATCTCCTCTCTTCTCAAGTCTGTCTCCCATGGCAAAACAACAGAGCAGGCAGTATTTTGGTGGCCACCTCATTTTCCTGCAGACCTAACACCTATGGCCCTTCTTTTAGCACTCTCTGCTCTATTCCAAACACACCAGGATACTGGATTTCCTTGTTGTCCCCAAGGTTCACCTGTAGCTTTCAACAGTTTCATTTTCCCCATCTTAAAATCCATGATACAACTCCTGTATTGATGCAGGGGGGATGTGTGGAAGAAAGCAACTGTGCTGAGCCACCGCAGAGAGTTGTCAGCAGTCGTCTTATGCAATTTTTAAAGAAGTAAAATTGGCCATATCAATGGTTACAAACTTCAAGCAATTCCTTTGTCTTTTTTCATTCTGGTATTTTACTCGATGTACTTTGCTAACCTCAGCTCATTACCTATTTAAGCTTAGCTTTTAGCATTTTTTTCTCCATCATTACCAGTATTCATAATTTCACCCTTTCTCTACACCATTATAGTCTCATGAATTTCTGAGTTTTTCTAAGTGATATAATTAGGCAGTCAAAGCTCTTCAGTTAAAAATAGCTTTTGTTTTTCTAATAAAGCCCCTATCCTTGAAATCATCAACTGCTTTTCAAAGCCTTCATGGATCTTCCACGTTCTTGTTTGTGGGGCTTTGCTGTTGCTTTGAGTTTTTTGGATTGTTTTTTCTTTTGCTAAAGGTCTTTATTTTGTACATGCCCAACACAGCGAGCATATATGACTATGGGGGCAGAGAAGACATGCTATTTGTACCATCCACTGACAAAAGACAGTGCCCATATTTCCCTTTGAATTTCCAGCAAGGGGAGCATGGCATATTGGCATGTACTAACCCGTTAAATGAGGTACTACAAATGACATTAGATATCTTCAGACGAGATCTGGAAGAGGGGGCAGACAGTGAGCTGACAAGGTTGCAGGGAATTTATTCAAGATAATCAAATTTGAAGGGCAATAAAATGGTGGATGAAATTCAGAATCTGTCATTACAAAATAACACACATAAGAAATCAAAGTCTGTACCTTTTGTACACAAGAATAGATATTATGTTAGACATTACTCCAGGAAAAAGACTGCAGAAGCATTGTAAAAAGTTGTTCAAAGACGTCAGGTCAAAATCCAGCAGCAGTCAAAAAGACAGCTAGAATATCAAGAAAATAAACAAGGACCAAATAACAAACAATAAAAAATAAATTTTAAAAAAATTATGTGCCCACATCCTGAGCGCTTCCTTCAGCGGTGGCCAACCCCTTTGTAACATGACAATACACCTAGATAAGGTAGAGTGAAGGAAGACCTACAGGATGAGAGATTATGTAGATGGCTTAGCTTGAGAAAAAGGCCAACGTAGTTGATGATACGGCAAAGAACGTTTCAACCATAATAGGTGTGCAGAGATTGAATAAGGAACAATTATTCCTTGTTCTTCCGAACACAGCAACTGAGTACATGCACTGAAATTATCAGGTAGTTTTAAAACTGGTATTAAAACAAATTAGATATTATATTTTTTAGAGATCACAGAGATTCATGAATATTATGGAGCCATTCGTACTGTGATGGTCAGAACTTCAGAACTCAACGGAAAAAGAAGTTGTTCTTGCAGGACTAGAGCAGTTAAGGAATATAGAACAGGTTAAATGCAAGGCTCAAATCTGAAAATCCCCAAAGTAGTAATTATCTGTAGCTTAGTTCTGATTTGGTACCATACACATTAGTACCAAATGTCATTTGAGATGATTTAGGGGACCCTGTCTGGCTTCCAGTTCCTACTCTTTAAGGACAGAGGTGGTCCTTCAGCCTGGCATCACCTAACCCCAGGCAGGTGCATCACAGGTATCCTCAGCTGCTGTAGTGGGCCATGAAATCCTACCTCACAAGGCAGGACCAGGGGAAAGATCACTCTATTCTTATTTATTCTTTATGATTTTTCTTAAGATTGCCTACTGCTGAAAACAAAATGGTTGAATAGGGAAGAGTTTTGAAGCAGCCCAATTTAAAGCCTGAAGTTTGTTATTCTCTTCTGTAAGAAAAATCGTCTTTGAAAGGAAAATATGAGCGTGTCTAAATGTGCATATGATTTATAGCAGAATGAATGTTTTCTACATTACTTCTACTATATATGGAATTAGAAATAGTCAATGACCCCTCAGTCATCTCCATTAAAATCTGATTTACTAAAATCCTAAGAATATGCATGAAATCCAGCGCTTTTCTGAGTCCCTGGAAGACTAAATGCATGAGATATAAAAGCCCACGTTATAAACTCCCACTTCAAATGCACTTTTTATAAAGTACACTTGCATTCCCGCAGAAAGCTTTAATTCAGCTGTCGCCGTAAAACGGCCCACAACAGCAAAGGCACCCGTTTTCAAACGTCAGCTTGAAAGGTGACATTCCTCATTATGTAAGAGGTAGCAGCCATGGAGTTCAGCTGGGAGCGAACGTCGGCTCCTGTGTAATGTAGGAGCTCTAAATTCATCTCCTAGAGGCATTAGGTGTAAGCAACGGACGGGTGCTTTCAAGGTCAGTGACCGCTGGGCATCTGAATCCATCACAGCCTTCACCAATTCTGCGTTGTTCTGTGACCCCTTTTTGTTCGGAATTTGTAAAGCCCCGAGCCTCACAGCGATAATTCAGATTAGCTCTCTCCTCCCTAACCACCATGACTGTAAAACCTCCTGGGCAGACGAGGCAAGTCTCGAGCATTTACAGACTATCAATATTATTCTTAGCTTTCATTTCCATTAACACAGTAATTGATCTGCTTTTCCAAGAGATCAGCAAGCCATGGCTTAGATACCCTCTTAATTCTCTCTTCCCTCCTCCTTGCTTTCATCCTCTGCAGCATCTTTTTCATCTCTCCATTGTACCCTGTACGAATGAAGAATGAATCAGCTGCACCACTGCCTGCTACCCAGGCACTAATTTTCAGTGCCATGGCAGAACAGAGATGTTAGCTAATTAGTAGAGTTGATTTTAACCCACTGTAAATACTTCTAAAGGAAAAATATTTGAGTACACCAATGCCAAACCAGTTTTATCTTAGCCACTTAGTGCCCAAGTATGGTATGCAGCAGGAAGAGCCACACATCAAAGCAGCAATAAAAATAATTTTATATTCATAACAGAATTTTTCCAGTGGTATAATACTTAAGATTTTTAATTTATTGTAAGTAAATGACGCATGAAATACTTTTTATGCCTGAAACACCAGATGTAAAATTGCATGGGTAAAAAATAATCTGGTTTTACTTTTAGTGAACAGATTTTAAGTGTTTTAAGCCCCATGTGCATCACTAAGCAACATCAACGATACCTCTCACACTTTCCAATTAATGGCTCTTAGATGAGAACCTCCTCCCCCACCCAGTGCCATACAGTACCTCATTACCCAATATAGAAACCGCCTAGTCTTGTTGCTCTCTGTGGCTTTGTGTTGAAATTCTGGATATTAAAATAATCCTACACAGACCTCTTCGCACAGCAGGTCCCTACTAACACCCTTGCACAACAAAGCCTGCAGACATCTACCGTCCCTCCTCCTTTGGGTTTCATTTAAAAGAAGTTTGGCTCGGCTGCGGAGCTTCCGAGGGCCACAGCTGACAGCACAGAGCCAGGCCGTGATCACAGCCCAGGAGCGAGGGACTTCTGAGTGCCTTTTTGTTGGTGGAGTTTAAATTTCAACACTTAATGAAAGGTAACAGGAACAACACAAGTGTTTTTAACCTTCTTCCCAGCTCTTAGGGGGCTCAGGAGCGGCTCAGAGGATTACAGCACACAGATTATATTCTTTTCTGCTTATGACTCTGAGACCCCAACCAAGGCTGATAAGAGTAAGATGCACACTAGAGAAGAGACAGCCTTCAAGCTCAGAGCCCACCTTTGCCCAGCTACGTACAAGCACCAAGACAAAAATCTCTTCTACCCTGAAGAGCTTAATAGCATAAGAGGTTAATCTCAAAAACACAAAACCCGTGGGGATGTACCTAGTGACTGGGTTTGCTTTTGACTGAGCACGAGTCACCACTGAGCCCCAGACCCACCTCAGCCATTCACCCACCACACAACTGGGAGTCAACGGCAAGTCCCAGGAGCCGTGATGGTCCCAGTGAAGCAGAGGCCAGGAAACATCATAAAATGGGGCCTGGAGACTCCATTATCCCATTTCTCCAATTAATATTGACTGGAAAGATGATTCTGAGATCCCTAACTCTGCTCTAAACCAGAGCATGCTCCTTCCAGCTCCCAACCCCCGGAGCAGGCTCTGTGCCTCTGCCAGAAGGAGAAATTCCATCTCTGGGGAAAAAAATAACTACTTAAAAGTTACCAATACAAGGACATCCCAGCCAGAAAAGAGAATTTATACCTGGTCCGGGTGTTCAGCATTCATCTGTGGAGTCCAGGCTTATAGAGAGTGCTGGCATCCAGTCAACCTCAGAAATTCAGCCTTTCTTGGTGAGATGGCCTATACTTTTTTATCTTGACAGTCCTGGTAAGAAAGGTTTCCTATGCAGGGATCACTTGTGGATACCTTAAGAATATTACAAAGCAGCTCCAGATCTGTCACCTCTCTCTTTCTGGAGCACACAGGGATGCCTGTCCACGTTATCAGCACCTGAGGTGACACATGCTTTGTATCACAAAGAATCAAAGAGATACTACGGTCCAGCTTAGCTCTTCCATCAGCTTCATCGCTGGGTCACTCCTGAGACCAGGTGGATTTTCACCCCTTCAAGCTCACGCCAACATGCCTGATTTCGTTCCCCCCTTTCATCACTGTTTCAGAGCCACAGTTGCTCCCATTCTCTTTCTCACCCTCCAAGCTCAATATTTTTCTCTGGAGCTCCAGCCTTTCCCTCTAAAGCTTTCAAATATTGCTTGCTGTACATGTCCTTGAGTTGAAACGCTGTTTGCTCACTCTGCATTTCTCTCCCTCCGCTGCTATGGAGGCACTACCACCTTCTCAAACTTGTTCCCTCAAATTCCCTCCTCAGCCTAGAATAGTACTTCTTGGTAATTAACATCAAGGTGTCGTTTTCACATGTGCTTATATTGTTCGTCACAGCCCCGAAGGCTAACAGCACCTTCGGTCCTCATCTGCTCCCACATCAGCTGAACCAAAGCAGTTTGGCAGAAGAGAAGGTAACCAAGCAAAGAAAAAAGAAGTACAAGCCTATGAACTCCTGAAGGTTACGCATAAGCAAAAGAGGCTGTATTTAACAGAGAAATCATATCTGAACTGCAGATGCCTCCTGCTTGAATCAGGAACCACTCTACATTAATGGCAAAGCTCAGGCTCCCCACCTAATTAGAAGATCTTCCGATCTTCCTCGTTGGTTTTATTTTTATTATTGCAGCTTTGCCCTATTAGCAGTGCTCTTAAATTAAGCCTATGAAAGCTCTAAAGGAAACCTGCTGATATATAGCAACTAGTAGCATTAAAGATAAATTAAAACTGTTGTCTAAAATTTCCAGTTTGAATAAAGTATAAGTGAGTACATCACATTTGTTGAGAGCATGAATTTTAATTGCTTCCGACGACTACTCTATCAAAAGATTATTTGTACTTGAGTTTCTAAAGCTAACCATATGTTTTGCATTATACTTTGTATAAAGCTGAACTCCTGTGCACAAAGGCACCCCGTCAAGGCACACTCAACAGAGAGTTTGATCAACCTGAGCAGAACATGCCTGTGGGAAATGCAACAAGTATGTTTTCTGTCCGCATTAAGGGCGGCCGTAGATTTTCCAGGCTCTGTTACCTCTCTTGTGATGAGCGATTCATCAACTATCATGTAAGCAAAACGCTCAGAAATGAACCCATACAAGTCTGGGTTGGTGAACACGGAGCCTGGTTTTGCTTTCACTCGACTTTAATAGTGAAAAAGGTACAAGCTCTAATTTTCACTTTTCCCAGTTGAAACAATTGCCAAGTGTCTGCCTTGATCCCAACCCTCACCATGTTTCCACTATGTGGAGCTTCTGGTACGTGGTAAGGAGTATTTTACCCGAGCAGGACCACTGCTGAGGCATCTCAACTCTGTTCAGCCAGCTGTTTTCACAGCACTTGTAGGAACTCACACACCTTTGTCGCCCCTCTTGCATCCTACCTATGTAACTGAAAGGAGTGATGAGCTCCAAAACTATAAACGGAAGCTAAAGAAGTGGTCAGCTGGACAAACATGCACCCCTGGCGTGCTTGGGTCTCACACACCATCCTACAAGCAATGTTCAAAGAAAAAAATCAGCAAGCGATGAAGACAGATCCTGTTTTGAGAGAGTCTCCCCAGTTGGAAGTCACAGTCTCCAAACAGGCCCTCAGACACCCCAAGGTCACCAACACACACAAAATCTCTTCAAACCGAAATACAGCAAACAGCTGTGGAACAAGACATTCCCAACTTGCCACGCATCTTCTCTGCTACTAAGGTAAACATGTCCCAGCAGAGCTACGAACATCTGCGCACCCAACAACCCAGCTTCTAGGTATGCTTCACCCAGTGCACCAAGAGCTTCCATATGCCGAAGTAAATCGCTGCCGAGCACCTGATTAGAGTCATCCGACCTGAGCACAGGGAGAATACACACGGATGGCAGCAGATGAGCATTTCTTACAAAGCAGTCATCATTTCAGAGATACCAGTCCTGATTCTTATTGAAAACGTACAAACCAAAAGAAAGATGGTTTTGAGAGGTGAAATTCATAATTCTGCTTCCTACCAAAACCCATGAGACCAAGAGATTAATAAAACACCATGTAAGTGACCCCGTTTGCCCCAGCGTCTCTGGGTTTCATGGGCTATATACCTGTCTCTCTTTGTTCCTCTATTCCAGGTCTGAGAATCTGGCTTGCCAGCTTGCCTGATTTTTTTTTCTCACTGCACCAGTTGCTCTCTCTATAAACCCAATCCCCTCAAAGCAATCTGATTTCTAGCTCTGCTCCCACTAGATACCACATTAAGAAGGTGGTGGTTATCTCAGTTTTGGGGATTTTCCCCTACCAACCGCTACTGACTCTGATCACAAACCATGGATAGATCTTCTCACGTCCTGTGAGGGTGGGAAGGGAGGATTAAAGCTTGTTCCTAAGAGGTGGCACTGGGCCAGCTGCATTAATTGTCCGCAGATATAGATCCTGCTGCTCCTCCATGCCTGGACCCAGCTGATGGGGCTACTCATTTCCAAGAAGGTGGTCACCTTGGTTAATCCCAGCCACCAGCGATCACAGCACACAGCTATAACCGACAGTACCACAAAACAGACTTTCGTATCTAGGGTTTAATCTCTGATATGCGAAGGAGTGGGCTTCATTGCGACTGTTCGTATAAAAAGCCCAGTTGATCTTAGGTTGCCTCCTGCCATCCCCAGAAACTCATCTTCCAGGCTGAAGCACTTCAAATGGAGCTCTTCATGCTAATGCCTTCCCCTTGGCAACAACTAAGTGGGTCAGAGCTGTGTGAAAAGGGTCTAAAAGCACAAGAGGTGGCACAGGGGACAGGATTTCAGGTCAGTCCACAACAGCAGCAGTGCTGCCAGCCATCTTTCTGTGCCTCTTGGTAGTAAAGTCAGGACTAAAACCAGGAGGAAATAAAACCAGGAGGAAATAGCAGACATGCACACAGACTAGGGAAAAAAGAAACACGCACCAAACAAAAAAACCCACAAAACACAAACCCCACAAGGACTTATTTTTACAAGAAAAAGTGTCTTTGACAAGAAATCTATTTTTACAGGAATCAGGCAAAGTTTAGAAAAATAGGTATTCAACATTTGCAAAAGATAAAAAGTGACCACTGACCTGGCACAGCAGGCAAGTGGAAAACACTGCTCCTTCCACATAAGCACCCTTAGGAGGAACTAGAGATCTGTGTGCAGTCGCAGGGCCACGATCCGACTGCAGTTACAGAGATGTGGTGGGATAGCTCGCGTGATGGGAATGCTGTCCTAGGTGGCTACATACGGTTTAGGAAAGACAGACCAACAAGGCGAGGTGGGGGAGTTGCTCTGTATGTGTGGGAGCAACTGGAATGTATCGAGCTCTGCCCACGGGTGGAAGAAGAACGGGAGTTTATAGGTAAAACTTAAGGGGCAGGAAAATATGTGCAACACTGTTGTGGGCATTTGCTACAGGCCACCTGATCAAGAAGAGGAAGTTGACGAAGCCTTCTACAGACAGCTGGGAGTAGCATCACAATTGCAGGCCTTAGTCCTCATGGAGGACTTCAACCACCCTGGTATTTGCTGGAAAAGCAACACGGTGAGCCATGCACGATCCAGGAGGTTCCTGCAGAGCATCAAGGACAACTTTTTGATGCAAGTGGTGGAGGAGCCAACAGGGAGAGATGTGCTGCTGGACCTTATCCTAACAAAGAAGGTGTAGTTGAGGATGTGAGGGTTGGGGATAGCCTTGGCTGCAATGACGAGTTCAGGATCCTCTATGGCAGAAACAGGGCAACAAGTAGAATTACAACCCTGGACTTCAGAAAAGCCAACTTTAGCCTCTTCAAAGACCTGTTTGCAGGAATTCCATGGGTTAGAGCTCTAGAAGGCAGGGGGGTCCAAGAGAGCTGGTCAATATTCAAGGACCACTTCCTCCAAGCTCAAGATCAGTGCACCCCTGTGAGGAAGAAGTCAAACAAAAGAGCCAGGACACCTGCATGGATGATCAGAGAGCTTCTAGGAAAACTCAGATGGAAGAAGGAGGTTTACAGTATGTGGAAAAAGGGACTGGCTACTTCGGAGGAATATAGGAACATTGTCAGGGTATGCAGAGATGCAAGAAGGAAAGCCAAGGCCCACTTGGAACTAAATCTGGCAAGGGACGTCAAGGATAACAAGAAGGGCTTTTTCAAATACATCAATAGCAAAATGAAGACTGGGGAAACTGTGGGCCTGCTGCTGAATGAGGTGGGGGCCCTGGTGAGGCAGGATGCAGAGAAGGCGGAGTTACTGAATGCCTTCTTTGCTTCAGTCTTCACTGCTAAGGCTGCCCCTCAGGCATCCCAGCCCCCAGAGGAGAGACAGACACAATCTGCAGAAAAGACAACTCGCGCTTGGTTGAGGAGGGTTGGGTTAGAGATCATTTAGGCAGACTGGATCCTCACAAATCCAGGGGCCCCGAAGGGACGCACCCATGAGTGCTGAGGGAGCTGGTGGATGCTCTCGCTAAGCCACTCTTCATCATCTTTAAAAGGTCATGGAGGACAGGAGAGGTGCCCGAGGGCTGGAGGGAAGCCAGTGTTATTCCAGTCCTCCAAAAGGGCAAGGAGGGGTACCTGGGAAACTATAGGCCAGTCAGCCTCACCTCCATCCCCAGAAAGGTGATGGAGCAGTTCATCCTGGAGGTCATCTCCAGGCATGCAGAGGAAAAGAAGGTTATCAGAAGTAGTCAGCATGCATTCACCAAGGGGAGATCACGCCTAGACAACCTGACAGCCTTCTATGATGGCATGACTGGCTGGGTAGATGAAGGGAGAGCAGTGGATGTTGTTTACCTCGACTTCAGCAAGGCTTTTGACACTGTCTCCCATAACACCCTCACAGAACAGCTTCGGAAGTGGGGGTTAGATGAGAGGACAGTGAGGTGGATGGAGAACTATCTGAATGGCAGAGCCCAGAGAGTTGTGATCAATGGGGCAGAGGTTGGATGGAGGCCTGTAACCAATGGTGTTCCCCAGGGGTCTGTGCTGGGGCCAGTCCACTTTAGTACATTCCTCAATGACCTGGACGAAGGGATCGAGTGTAACCTCAGCAAGTTCGCTGGTGACACCAGGCTGGGAGGGGCGGCTGATGCACCAGAGGCCGTGCTGGCACCCAGCGAGGGCTGGCCAGGCTGGAGAGCTGGGCCCGGGGGAGCCTCACGGGATTCAGCCAGAGCCAGTGCCAGGTCCTGCCCCTGGGGGGGAACAGCCCCCCGCACCAGCACAGGCTGGGGGGGACCTGCTGGAGAGCGGCTCTGCTGAGAGGCCCTGGGGGTGCTGGGGGGCAGCGAGGTGACCCTGAGCCAGCACCGGGCCTTTGGGGCCAAGGGGGCCAGCGGTGCCCTGGGGGGCATGGAAAGGAGTGTGGGCAGCAGGGCGAGGGAGGTTCTCCTCCCCCTCTGCTCTGCCCCAGTGAGGCCACATCTGGGGGGCTGCGGCCAGTTCTGGGCCCCCCAGTTTCAGGAAAGACAGGGAGCCACTGGAGCAAGTCCAGCACAGAGCTATGGAGGTGGTCAGAGGCCGGAGCGTCTCCCGTGGGAGGAAAGGCTGAGAGACCTGGGTCTGTTCAGCCTGGAGAAGAGAAGGCTGAGGGGGGATCTCATCAATGCCTATAAATACCTGAAGGGTGGGTGTCAGGGGGATGGGGCTGGGCTCTTTTCAGCGGTGCCCAATGCCAGGCCAAGGGGCCACGGGCACAAGCTGGAACACGGGAAGTTCCCCCTGAACATGAGGACAAACCCCTTCCCTGTGCGGGTGCCAGAGCAGGGGCACAGGCTGCCCAGGGAGGCTGTGGGGTCCCTTCCCTGGAGACATTCACCCCCCGCCTGGACGCGGCCCTGTGCCCCTGCTCTGGGGGTGCCTGCTCACGCAGGGGTGGGACGGGATGAGCTCCAGAGGCCCCTTCCAACCCCTGCGAGTCTGGGATCCTTGCTTGCAACCATCAGACACAGCATGAGGGGAGGGAAGAAGTACAGTAATGAAAAAAATTTCTGCTTAGTATTGAAATATATTTCTACGCAGGGGGGTGCCCTAGGTACAACCACCCCAGGAGGCAGAGAGGCGAGCTTCTGCAATTCCCCACTGCAACATAAAGGGCAGACTGGGGAAGCACCAACAAGATCAGAAATTGTGAATTCCAGGCTGCAATTTAGCCAAAGGTGTACGTAAAAGGGATGCAGAAAAGGCTTATACACCTCTTCATGGGCTTTGCTATATGGTAGGTCTGAGCATCTCATTCGGAGAGACCACAAGATACCAGGAACATATAGTGCTCTAGCATTTACTCACAAATGCAGAGATTTCATACTTAATGCAAGTCAAACAGCAAGGTTGGTGGCTTTGCCCTTTGTGACCAGCTGAGGCAACTAGAGCCACTGGAAAGCTTTCGAATTGGTTTTTAAAATCAGTTTCTTCTCCATTAACTTTTAAAACTTATGCAGATTGTGGGATAATTGCCACATGCTGTAAGTCATGACTAAAATGAGTAATTCACCTTCCCAGCAGACAGCACACAGACTAAGCACTGGGTCAGTACAGGGGGCTTCTCCAGGAGCAAACCCTCAAGATTCAGCCAACGAGCAAAGCATCAGCACAGTGCCGGTGCTTGGTGCAGCACAACTTATCCTCTCGTTCTCCGGAGGGAGATAAATGCTCCATGAAGATGAAAAAACCAACGAGTCAAGACCAGAGTCTGTGCAGCTCAGTCTGGTCTCCAGCGATGGCAATGGGAGATACCAGACACAGCTTGTTCTCAAATTCTTGTACATTAATTTTTCTAATCCCTTCCAGACTTGTCTGTGGGTCTTGTCATTCCCTTGATAGCTTCCCACTTCTACTACCAACTGGAGCATCCCTTGAATCTTTTTTAATCTCTCTGAATCCTTTTTTCTAGCCATCTTAGTTTCCTCTCTACATCTGACCTGCCATGATTTACATACTTTCCAGTTCTCTGCAATTTGGAAGCGAGACAAAGTTCATAAACTTTCAAGATGAAAACTCTTTTCCCTGCCATTTCCCCAAACTTTGCAACGGCACAAATCCATCAGCACAACGGAAGCGGTATCAACGCACTAATTGTGTTAAATAGTGTTTCTGTCTCCTTGGGCTTGGGAAGGTGGTCCCGTGTCATTCCTTCCACGTCAGCCCGCAGCGATGAAGGTGCTACAGCAGTACATCCCTGCTGCTTTGAGAAGGTGCGCTCACCATTTCCAACAAGAAATCACCTAAGTAAACAGATAGGGTTAATCTTTTTTTCTTACGGCTGCAGAATATGCTGTCCATCATTAGAATTTTGAAACAAACTGATGGCTTTAACGCTTTTTTGCTTAGTCAAGCAAATGTATCCATGTGACCA
The DNA here is from genome assembly GCF_963921805.1 of Phalacrocorax carbo. Classification (NCBI taxonomy): domain Eukaryota; kingdom Metazoa; phylum Chordata; class Aves; order Suliformes; family Phalacrocoracidae; genus Phalacrocorax; species Phalacrocorax carbo. Next base: position 37,744,908 of record NC_087521.1, read on the forward strand.
CAAAAAAAATTATGCAAGAGAATGAGCTTAGATAAAGAAGAATCAATGCCACTTTGAAGGTGTTAGAATGAAGTATTGATATTTTAAGTCCACATTAACTCTAATGGCAAAACTATAAATCACGGACAGTCTTAATAAAAAGGATCCTGTCTTGTGACTGCTCAGAAGAGGTCTTTGATTGATTTTTGGCATAGTCAGGTAATTCTGCAATCAATAGGACAGAAAATCCACATATTTGCTTGTTAGCAGCAGAAGTAGTTTTTGTAACACAGACAGACTCGCTACTTATAAAGCCCATTTCACGTGTAGAGAATGTGCATCTGCTAGCTATGGAATTGAACTTATATACAAATTATCGGATATAAAATTAGGTTTAAATTAGAGCCCTCAGACTTCTATGTGCTTCTATATTATATATGTTATATGAATAATCAAATTGGTAAAAAAACCCAGAAAATTGCAAAGCTTTAAAAAAATTCATGCATAGCCATAATAATCCTTACTGTGGCTCCCCAAATACAGCTGCAGACTAGCGTGGAATAAGCTGTTTCTGCCAGGTGAGACAGCTCTGAAATTGGCTGCTGACAGTTACAAGAAAGGTCACATTTCTTTGTAAACCACCTAAACGATGGAGCAATCCCTCGAGGGATTTTTAAGTTGACCTGGGAAAGACACATGGCAACAAAACACGACTCAGAAAACCTCCCATGGGATGCCACCCAAGCAACGGTTTGGTTTCACCAACACAGTCTGCAAATGTTCCAGAAAACTTGTTCAGACATGCAGGACCCAGTGCTGTATCATCTACCTCAGATCGAGGAGGCTAGAAGCATAGTAAAACCAGATGATTTTGTGTCAAAATCTCTGGAGTATACTTACACACATCAAGAGGCAAAAAAAAAAAAAGCTATGAAGACCTCAAATTTTCTTAAAGACAAGGTGAGCGGAGCCTCTCCTGAGGCCTCCAAAACAAGACGGCATGAAAGCATCCCTTAGATAAGCACCAAAACCAACGGGTGTTACTTCTGATCCGCAGCGGCCCTCTTCCGTCCTTAGGAGTCCGAGATTTTGGGACAGGCTTCCGCTGGGTAAATTTAGACATTCTCACAGTTAAAGCGCATTTCTACCAAAGGAGCACAAGACAGCACATACAGATCTTGTCAAAACTCTCAGAGAGAGCCTACAGAGATGACGTTTTTGCCTAACATTTGGAATTCAAAAGCCTGAATCATTTCAGTGAGCTTAAGACATGCTTTTTCCGTACAAATTGATTAATAGCTCTTGTTCAAAATACAGAAGGGGAAAAAACCCGCCATTAAAAAGAGAAGCACACTAGGAAAGCGTTATGATACCACTAAGTTACCAAAGTTCCCAATGCTGTCTATCTCAATACGGCCTGACTGTGACGAGACAGGAGAATTGCTCATCATGCTACTGGGACATAGGCTGGGAAGCAGAGAAGAGCAGGAAACTTCTGAAAACGAAGATGAAGTTACAGCGCTAGAGAACAACCATTCGGTGATAGGAGTTTCATAGATAATTCCACACACTGCTGAGGGGAGGCTTGTCTAGAGATCCCAACCACTATCTTTACTCTGAAAGGATAGGAAAATGGACAATTTCCAAACTCCAATAAATTCTTTATCACACAGACACTGGTCTTATCCTCTGCTGCATGCCACGCACACAAATCCCTCTTGCCCTCATTTTTGCCAGATTTATGCAACCCATCTGTTCTGCTAAACTGTTTCTAGCTTTTAAAGCCAAAGTAATTGCTTTTTTTCTTCCATGTGCTTTATGCATATTTATGATAATTTTACTTTTTCTAGCCAAATATCCTGTTTTCTGCAGAACCAATCATTACTAGTCAGAATGCCCAAATTGCACGAAGTAGCCAGACCACCTCCAATGGTTAGAACATCTCTCCTTTGAAGCAAGCTGCCACATAGAAATCCAAAGAATAAATCAAAATCCTAGGCATTTGATGATTTGATGTCCCTTATGGAGGAGGTATAACTGCATGCGCAGAGCTGGTGAAGGAATTCGTCACAAGGGTTCAGTGCAGCCTAATTACTCTCATTCCCAATGCGAGAGAGGAGCTGGAGAAGCTGGAAAGAGTAACACAGTGGAATATGCTGCACGTGTGACATGGTGGTGCCTCCGGGGTACGTGTGGGTGAAAAGAAAGGTGATGCCTATATCTGCATAAACCTAATAAGCCCCTGCGAAGCACTGAGGAAGGAGGTTCCCTCACCCCAAGAAATCCGAATTCCCAGTTTCCTATTTCCAGTGACACTCTTCTGATTCAGGGTAGGCGATAAAATCTGCTCCTCACCAGCAGCCCCAAAATGCAGCTTTTAAAATGCCATTGAGGAGAAACTGCTTTTGTTTCCTCTCTTGGCAATAGAAGCCACCCTCAGGAAGGAATGGGATTTTATACCAGTGACCTTTCAGTTTACGGAAAGACTGATCGGATTATAGCACATCGTTCAAATGCATTTTGAGATAATTGTGATTGATGAACTGAGAGCACACGGAAGAAAAGCATAAATTACAACCCCGAGGAAGTGATCAAGGAAGCCAAGATGAGGCTAGATCCAGGAGAAACGGTGGCTACGTTGCCACCTAATAACGTCAGATCTGGGGTCATCTTTCCAAATAATAAATACTTTAGAAAACATTTATCTTTCCCTCAGTACCCAAGCTACTTCTGTTCTGCTTATAACAAGCTCTGTTAAATCTGACAAAGCCAAGGAGAGCATTTTGGGAGAGTCGAGAAATCTATTAACCGTATCCAAAGTTTACTGACATTTCCAACTGCGCAGGTATCTCAGCAAATATCAAGACACAACTTTGGGGATTCCGCTGCGGTAACGTGGCAATAAAGAGAGGCACTTTGTGTCAGTTTCTCACCCCTGAAGGAAGATAATATTTAATAAGTGCTCAGACAATAAATTCCCAGAAGTTTCCTAGTACTTCGATGTTTCAATAATTGCCTCCCATTAGCGCTATTCCTAAGCTATCAACATCTAGGCAAGGTACGGCCTGGAGGCAGAGCCTGTTCACAGGATAAATAATCCAAACCCAGTTGGAGAATATCAATCAAGAAAGAGCCGCTCAACCCTAGGCTTTTCTAGCGACTCAGATGAATACAGAAGAAAAGCATCTGTGCTGTTCCGACTGCTGTGCTCGTCACAGTAGAAAAATACACTGGATTAAAGTAGTAACTACTGCAAATCACTTTCAAGTTTAGGAGAAGCGCTCGGCCCTATTGCTTGTCAGCCTTTAGCTCTTCGGCTGGCCTCTACCCCCCGATCTATACCATCTTCCAGAGCAGCTCAGCCCGTTTCTGTGTCACATGCATTTAAAGTAAAGTTAGTGACTACGTATAATACTAATAACGTCACGGCTATTCCAATAAAAAGGATTATAAAAAACATTTTATAATCCATGCCTTAGAATGCCTTGCCCACACAGCAGCTGCTGAAAGTGTGCGCCTACTTATTAGCATGTTGAGCGTTTTTAAAATCTTTGACTGCAGAAGAAAAGGATAAATAGGTGCTTAAACGTTGGTTGTTGAAATGCTACAGGACACACTTTGCAGCAAACAGAGAAAACGGATGAAAACTTTCTACAAAATTGAGTATTACAGGGAATGTGTTCCTAGATTTTAAGCACTAGAGCTCAAATTGGAAAGGTTTTTGGAAAGCATTATCTGGTGCCTGAGTTACAGGAAGAGTGACTCATAGCTGTCATTTAATTAAAAGACTGTCCTCCGCAGCCACAATGATTTATAGTTGTACAACCCTGCCACACAGATTGGAAAAGAAAAATGGCACAGTTTTTCCTGCTTGAGCTGCTAATGAGCACCAGGCTGCTGTTATGCACGAGGGCATCAGTGGCCATTGGGATACTAGGATGAGCTTCCAGCCTATGAAAATGGAAAATAATCAGATTAGGAACAAATACTACATACATTTTTGAAATTTCAAACGGCTCAGCGCTGAACCCAGGAACAGAGTCTCACCCAAAGGAGCAGTGTGGGTCCCTCAAAACCACATGGAACTCAGGGCTTAATTCAGAGCACTCACACAGGAGCTGCTCTGCCCTACATCTAGAGTTTTAAGGCACCATGGGAGGCAACTGAAGAGATGTACCCTGGTTTAAATGGTGAGATATAAACAAAGACAACTTCATTAGACTTCAGAAAGAAAAACCTGGCAGCGTGAGGTTTTGTTCTTATTTTATCCCCTTAACTTCTAGCATTCCTATCATTGTGCTGACTGTTGCATGCTTCCATCAACCCGGGAAAAGCCAAGTGCTACGCTTCAGGTTCAAAGCTCTTCTAGCTGAAAACATGTGGAAGATGAAGCTATACAAATACCTTGCTGTCCAGGCTTGTTCCCCATATGAGAACACACAGATCGTGAACATGTTCCCCCTTAAAATCTCTGCTTTAACAAATCATTTCAGCCATGGACTCTCTTAACACAAGGTGCGTTTTAAAATGCTTTCATTGAAAATTTTCAATAATTTCTGGGGCTCTTTTATCAGCTTTCTTTTGATTATTCTTAACTTGTGTACTAGAGCAAGTACATCATCCCAGGAACCTTCATTTCATCACTACCTGTACTGCGGTTGAAAAGAATGGGTTGAGAAAAACCAGCAGCCACCCCCCCCCCCATATTGTCAGCCAAGAGAAGGACACAGAAAAGACCTGGACCAGAATTTCAGAATATCTTGAAATTAAATTAAGGAAAGGAATTATTCAGACTTACCATATGATGTGGAATTAAAGACACAATTGCATTAAAGCTTAATCGAGCTATTAGGGAAATTTGCTCATTGAAAAGAGAAAAGGAAAGTGGAGAGAATGGGAGAATGGTAGGAGCAGCATCATTTGTTAATGGTAGGAGGTGCATCATTATTAATATTCTGATAGAGATGGCTACCAACACTAGAAGAACCAGGGTTAGAAAAAAAAGAAGATATTGTATATTCTTTCTTATCCAAATGTACATTCAGAAAGAATAAGGACTTCCCAGAAGCTGAAAAAAGTGTTTCTCACCCATAATTGTACGTTCTGGAGGTGGATCGTCACCTGCTAGAAGTGTACATCAGCAGATAGCGTGCTTATTATCAGTGTAGATCACTGAGATTCGGTCTCAGTGACAATCCTTCAATGACAACCCATGACAACTTAATTCCTGTACTTTTTGATATGAAATACTGTCTCTACTCCAGATGAGACATCAAAAGAGGCATTGACCACACGTGGGCCTACACAACTAACAAAACATTCCAAACAAACATCATAAACTAACAACTTTCTTTTCTCCAACTGGAACCAGCTCATCAAATTATTAATCCACAAACTGTGGATTATACTAATTAATGGCAGGTAACCGATCTGCAACACAGTACGCCAAGTATAAATAAATAGAGCCAGTACTAACCTGAAGCTGACGGAAGTGGAGTTCATCAATTTGGGTTAGAAACGCAAAACTGCACAGTGCTCCTCCTGGAACATCTTACTGAAAGGTGACAAGCCTCGAGTAGCCAACAGCTGAGACTATCACAGCCATCAGAAGTCCTGAGCAAGCATTTAGAGCTATTTAACACTGGCTTTTGTTACTAAACAAAGATCCAGAACAAAGTCCTCCACATATGAAAAATACAGCCTTGTTCTCTTTGACTTTTAATACACGTTGGTACTGGACCGTCAGAGACCTCCGCTGCTCAATCCGTCCAGACGCAGAACTGCCGATAAACCTCAGCAGGAGGACTGCATGCCCACCGCCTCCCAGGGAGAAGCCAACCACGCCAACAGCCAGCGTCGCGCGTTTAACAGCGCCGGCTACCACACACAGGGTGCGCGAGAATCAGAAGAGCTCAAGCAAGGATGAAAGGAAAGCCTTGTAAAGACATTTGTACACGTTTCTATGGGACGGTCCACCGCAATCCGCATGATGTGAGCGAGAGTGGAAAACCGTGCTGAGAATTAAACATGTCGTTAGCGTCAGCCAGCCTGAAAAAGTGATTAGGAGAGAAAGATATACCACGGCTGTTCCTCTTTGCGATGCAAAACGTAACTAGAGGTGTTTCGTTTCTAGGAATTTTCACACTTCCCTCAAAAGTGTTTTTCACCAAAAATCACAATTAGCTGCATATCAATCACAATGCAGAAGTGCTCTGCTCACTCCGGCATCCTGGTAGTAGCAGTAAATATCACCAAAAAGGAAAAACACGGGGCTCGCAGGGCAGACTCGGCACACGGCATGGCTTCGCTCCGCCGGCCAGGTGGCAGCCAGGACTTCACACCAATTGTGCCAGGGATTTTGTTAGCAGATGTCTGGTAAATTAATCGATGCACATGCTTCTGAGCTTCTACCCATAACAAATCTAGATATCAGGTTGACAACAGAGTCCAGTGCTACTCGTGCTAGCTTTAAATGAAGCACCTGGAACGCTATCGGAGCACGGAAGAAGCCGTGTACACTTGAGAAATGAACACGAACACACACCTCAAACTGGAATGAGTTTTTAAAATCTTGTTTGGGCAGCACAAAGTGCCTATTTGGGACAGCATACAGTTTGGGTTGGGTTCTTCCACCTTGTCAAGCCTGGTGTAGCTGCAGCCAGCCTGCTCCCACTAGCCTAAGTGGGTTGAGGCGGTTCAGGTGTCTCTAAATTACACTGAAGCCTGGAGAAGGGGCACTCAGCCGTGTGCCATTGCATAAGCTGGGATTAAACTGTTCAGTTATTGTACTCCAAAGCATAACGATCCCCACAGGGTTCCCCCCAAGGATGCTCTGAGACAACATTGCTCCACACATTTACAGAACACAAAGTCTTCTCCACACTTGAGCTATAAAAATCAATAAATTTGCAATTGCCACCTTATGTCTATCACACTTCACTAGAAATCCCTTAATTAGTTTCTTCTAGGAGTCCATGGGTCATTTAGGTAATTAAATCCAATCCTTTCTCATCAAAGGACACTATGCCATTAAATCCCACTTATAAGCTCATTGTGCTCCATCTTATAACTACTATAGGCTTCATCATCTTACCCCATTGCTCTGAGAAGCCGTTCCAGGACTTTGCTCTCCCGGTTAATAAAAACCATTAAGTTGTTCATGCTCAGGGTCTCCATCAGAGAAGGGCCTAAGACCGTTGAGAGACATTTTAAGTCTTCCACTCCCATGGCTGTTAGAATATAAAGTTATTCTAACAACATCTCAAATCAGAATGAATACGGGTGAAAGACACATGATGTCCTCTTACGAGACTTTGAGGTCTAAAACACACCCCAGATCTTCATGATGCCCAGAGTACTCCCCAAGACACCACCGAGAATATTTTTCAGTATTACGACTGGAAGCATATTACAAAGATCATATAATATTTCCAGGTATGACCTAGCACAGGAGGTGCCACCAAAGGCACGTGCCCGCACAGCACAACCAAGCTGGGAGAAGAGGAGCCAGAGCCACAGCTTGTCCCAAGGGACTCTACAGCCCAATTTAGGGCACCCTAAACCAAGGGCCCAAGCCACGCACCAGCAGCGTGACCTTTCCACTTCTGCCGGCAGATGGTCACATAAAAGCAGAGCTAGCGACACCCCAGGAGGATGGGTTTGGATCTGGGAAAGGGAAACTAGGACGGATCCAGTTTTGTGGATTTTTAGATTTGGCTAAGGATTTTTTTAAGTGCCTGGAGCTGGCTATACCATGGACGTGGAGAAATCGATATGAAAAAAGCCCAGCCTCTCCCAGTTCTTTTGAGCATTGATGGACACTTATTTTGCCCCGTAATTTAGCCCAACTAAGGGGCTGGTCTTCAGTAATTACACATTTGCTCTGTGCTAGTATCTGCAGAGAGGTAAGGCAGCTGCTTTTCCTGCTCCCACACTTGCTCCACCGCGAGGGAATTGGGCAGCGGTTAGGTTTTGCAACTGGCTACGTGTACTCTGTCCTGTGAACAACTTCAGCATTACAGAGAACCCTCTTCTGAGTACGACCAACAGGACAAGGATGCTGCTGGCACCCCAAGTAATTTTATGATGTTTCTTCATTTAATGAAACACAGTTTATACCCCATTTGCTGCAAACAGCTCAGCAAGTTAAAAAAAAGATACAATTAGCATTTGGAGTCATACAACTATATCCAGGGTGAAATTACAGTTCATTGTTCTTCACATCTCTCACATAAGGGACTTAATCCCTTCTACCCTGGGAAATGTTAATTAACATCGATAGGCTTTGCACCACAGTCGTAGCAAACCCAGGAGTTAGAATTTGGGAGAGAAGAGCCAGGCAGCGGCGCTTCTTCCAGGCGTCACAGGTTCAAACATGAGCACTGCAAACATAATTAAGGAAAAGGAGATAAACATTCCCGCAGGCACTTTGCCCGGGGTGTTCCTCAAGAGCAAGGCTTGGCGGCCCCAACCCAAGCAACCCGGCTTTCCCCACCGCTACCCCGGTCCTTTCCAAGCCCTGCTCGTAACCTCCGATACCCACCAGCACCAGAAGCCACCTTTGAAAGCAAACGTACTAACATTTTGGTTTCGAGATGCAAATCTGGGCTGTTCCAGACCCAGCACGGCCCTAAGGACCAACACAAGATATCCTCAGATCCACCCTCACCCCACCACAAACCTCTTTCCTTTGCCCAGGAGTGCGTCAGCCGCTACAGCAGGCTGTCAGATGGACTCTCGTCTTGGACACACGGGATGTTTTGTCCGCTCAGAGACGGGGGAAAAAAATAATTCTAAGATTAGCAGCAAAGTGCCCCGGTCTGTAACATCACACTCATGCAAAGGAGTCCCTTGGCAGCCAGTTTCCTGCCCTGAGGAGCCGCTGCCTCAAGCAGCTCTGGTTTATTCCTATCCTTAAATAAGCACACGTCACTAGCGAGATCCCTCTTCTCCCAAGGCATCGGGCCAGAGGCCAAGTCGTGTTCGGATGGAGCCAGCGTAGACGTACTCAATCACAGTCGTGCTCTGAGGTACAGACCTCTCAGCCGCTTTTCGAAGAGCATTACAAGCCTAAAAAAAAAATAGTAAGCCCTTGCAAAACATCGCTGAGAAACCTTTTGATGTTTTATACTCACTTGCATTTGCTGCAAGTTTTCCATTTTATTTACATTGCGTGTTACAGGAAAACCCAGATAGTGAAACATGCAGAAGTAACTTGTTCAGTTTCCTCTGCAGGAAATTTCAGCTAACTCTTAATATCACTGGTAAGAGAGGAATTAAATAAATTGGCAAGATGTTTTTCAGGGTTTTTTGTTTCTTTTTTCAAATGTGCATTGAAACACAATCCCCTTCACCAGTGGGTTAACTTCCAGAGAAGATAATTTTTAATATAAATTAATTATGAGATTTGCATGAGAGGTCTTTGTAACACAACTTAAATGAAGCTGAGTTTTAGTAAAGACCTTGAACAAAAATGTTGCTAATGAGTTCCCCCCCCCTCAGTTGAATAAATAAAAAAAATCCCCCTCCCCCAAGAAACCTGACTTACAGGAAACAGACACCTTTGCTAGTCCTATACCTAATTTCTTTAAGTAGACATAAAACAATATTTTATGTTTCTATTTAGCACTTTTATTTACCAGGAAAGCCAATTTGCTGTTCCTCTAGTGCTGGGGGAAAGCAAAATATTTTACAATTAGTTCTCGGCAGAAGTTTTAACAAATTTCTTCCAGTGAAAGACGGCCACTGCTCTATAGCTGAGACTCGCCTGTCACCCACGTCTGTCTTCTGCGGGTAACGAAAGAGCAAAGGAGACAGGGTCTGTCCAGCAGCACTTTCTGACCCCAGATGCGTCTGTATTTAATTTTTTTTTAAAGTGATATTTTACTAGAATGCCTTCTATCCCCCCACCGCCAGCTGCCTCCTCTCTCCCGATGCCATCTGACCTTTCTGATGCCTTCCCCCTCCCCAGGCAGCTCTGCCGTTCACAATAAAGGTGCATTAAACCGAACTGCTCTGAGCGCTGGGGCTTATCGTCGCTACTGCCGAAATGTCAGGAAGCTGAAAGCGTACGCGGCTGTTACGCAGGCTTTCAGAACGCAGGTTTTTGTAGGAATTCAGGGGTTGGGTTTTTCCTTTTTAAAATCCAGTTTTTTAAAAAAAAAAAAACACATACACAAACCAAAACACAAAGCACTCTTCTCCAGTCTCAGCTTCAAGTCTTATAAGCATTTATTGAGCAAAAAATGTGCGTGTTCGGTGGTTTCTCGACACAGAGAGGCTATTTTCTGCCCAGTGCCAGGCACAGCTCCGCCTCTGGTCCCCCCACCAAAAAGGGCTCCTCAGACTTGTCTCCTGAGCACTTCTAACAAAAAGGAAAGATGCACGTTTTCCCCGACAGACCTAGAATATCGATACCAGAGCCCACCTGGCCCCCATCACCCACTGCCCAGGGTCAGCAGGGTCGTGGTGCCCGAGGAGGGGTGGAGGAGCAAAGCTCTGCGTCGGGGGCAGACACGCCAACTCACTTCTCACTCCAGGTTCGGAGCCGGAGGGTGCAGCCGGGGCCCCCATCGCCTGCCGTAAGCGCAACTGGCCGAGCAGAGCGGCCAGCCTTGGTTTTCCTTCCACAACAAGAGCGATGTATTAACAGTTTCCCGTTTTCTGGCAGGCACGAATCCTGCACCCACACAAGACAAACGCTCTGCTTATCATAATTTTTAGACCTGCAATTTTTAAAACTGCCGTAATTATCAAAAACGTATTTTTAAGCCAAGAGCTCAACAATAGTTTAAGACCAGAAGGACGCAGCACCAACACCCAGGCCAGGGAAGGCTTACGGCTCTTCAGGCTCCTACGGGCTTTAACAGAAGCTCAACTATACCTTTAGTTATTGATAAACTGCCAGGCTGGGGCACGGCCCCCCGAGCTCCTCGGGCGGGCTCGTACTCCACGAGGTCCTTCGCAGGGAGGGCCCGCGGCTGATTTCCGCACAGCAAGGTGACTGTGCCATCTAGCTGCGGCTGCGCCGGCACTTCAGCACACGATGCCAACCCACTCCGCCTTACAGAATGCGCTACACAGCTCTGCTTTCCGGATAAAAATCAGACCGTTTATTTTGTCCGTGCCGTGGTGGGTACTAACGTACGCAATAGAGGTTACTTTAGCCAAGAAATAAATTACTTAAGAACCACCAATCAAGCTTATATAGTTGATAGGAATATTTTCCTTTTACTTACAGCTTTCTTCTATTACAAGCTTAGTTAGCGTTAAGATTGCCATTTTGTGTTGCTTGTTTCTGCACCGTTTTATGTCTGTTTATTTAAATCCACTTCTCTCGCCAAAATATATTCTCCCCCCCGCCTTTATCTGACGGCTCTACTCTTCCTGGCCTTGCGATCCCATGTAGCGCATCCAGGCAGCTGCAGCATCCACGAGCGCACAGCAGTTGATTTTACAAGATGTGGAGAGGGCGACAGGGCTGAGGCTCATCATTTCAGCAGTAAACACAGCCTTCAAAATGAAAATGCAAAGGCATGGGGTTTGATTCATCCACGCTGAGGGTTATTTTAATGATGCAGAAACAAACTAAATATATTTTTAATTTCATATTTTAATTTGTCAAGAGTATCTCAGTGGCTTTTAAATGAGATTTAAAGTGCATTTTATTCCGCCAGGAATAAATTCAGTCACTGGCTAAAATTAGATTAGTGGCTCCAGTGCCTAATTAGCAATAGGTTTGGAGGCTGCAATTTTGGAACACTCTAGGCTACATCTCATTAACCCATCTTTAAGTAACTTTCTCTGTCGATATACAATTTATACATAAAGAAGAAGATTCGGGAACAAGACACAAATGCAGGAGAGCATTTACCTAGTTCACAACCAGGAACGGAGGCAGGCAGTCCAGGTAAAGGCTGGACCCAGAGAAGCTGGGCTCTGAGCAGGCGGTGAGGCTCCACACTTTGCCCTGTGCTGGGACGGACACCCAGGGACCCCTGCCCCAGCTCATACTGCTGCACGCTCCAACCCCTCTGCGGGAAGCGGGGAAAGGATGGAGAGTAAATTAAATTCATTATGCATCCACTGCATCTCCTCCACGGCCCAGCGAGGTGTAGGAGAGAGGTCCAGACAGGGGCAGCAAGGATGGCAGGACACACCCAACAGCTCCTGGCTGGGGAGAGCCTAGCAAGATTAGGGCTCTCCAGCCAGCAAAGATGACGATATAAAGTCTACAAAAGCACAACTAGATAACAAATGCTTGTGAATCCCAATCCAGCCAAGACTGGCCCCGCTTCCCGCGCTCTGAGGGGCTTTTCTCTGGGGACGTCCGCTCTTCATGTTGCTCCAGCAAGCCACTGCTATGGCATGAAGAGCACAGCTGACCACACCGACCACCTGAGCAGCGTCAGTTGAGCTGGTTGAGTTGAGTCAGTTGAGTCAGCACCAGTTGAGCTGGTGCGTGTGGTCTCCGGTGCCACATACAGCGGCACATGCTGCCCAGTCCCAGCCGGGGCAAGGCACTGAAAACAGGGAAGATGCAGCACTCTTGAACTGGCCTCTGGGAAAATGCAAACAACCCAATCACATTTAATTTACAAGAAAGGGTAATGTTTCTAAAATACTATTAGAGGGACAGTTTCTACAGTTGGAAGACATTAACTACTTAGTTTCCTCCAATGAAACCAGACAGCAGGACCACAGAGCTTAGACCGAGTAAGGAGGACACCAGGAATAAGATACTGAGTGCGACTGGGTTTTGCCATCTAGTTAAAACTTATCTGGTCAAGGATGAACCCTGACGAACTTCAGGAAGTCATTAGTGGCAGGAGGTAGGCGCCAGGTGTCATGGCAGCTGGCACTTCAGGAAGAACAGATGAAATGGGGTTAGAGGGTTATTTGCTGTCACATTGTCTCGTCCCCTAATTCTTGCTTGGGGTCTGTGGTGGTGCAGCCCCCACCCCGGCCTCCCTGGGATCCCGGAACGGGCCCTGCGGTGCTCTTCCCTCGGTGACAACGACTCGGGCGCCGGGCAGTCCCTGACCCCCGCCGGGCCACCCCCTGCCCGAATGGCGCCGTGGGACCACCCTCAGGCCCCAGGATAAGCCCTGCCGCGCTCTGACCTTGGCCGTAATGACTCGGGCGTGGGGCGGCCGCTGCCCCCCGCCCCCCCCCGGGCCGCCCGCCCCCGGGCCCGTGCGCCGGGAGGTAAAACACCGGCCAAAGGCAGCCGCCTCCACCCGAGGGGGGACCCCCGGAGCCCCCCGGGCCGCGGCGGGCTGGGTGACCCCGCAGCTCCCCGGGGCTGGGGCGCCCCTCGGGGGCGGTTGCGCAAGGCCCGACGGACCCTCTGCGGGCGGTTGCGCGGGGACGCGAAGGCCGCATTTCGGGGGGTTCGCCGGCACATGCACCTAACCGTAATTTATGAAACTCCCAGAAAGGGAAATTTTTTTCACAGGTTAACCTTGGTGAGTGTGTGCAACTGGACTATATATATTATCCCTACTCTCTCAAACCGTTGACCAAGTCTGAGACTAAGACCAGACCCAGCCGCACCTGGACTCTCTGCAAGGGGTTCAGAAAGCAACGGGGTCTGTTCTGAGCCTCGTGACTCAGCGGGAGGGTCCCTCCTTATCCCCTGCATCCACAGCCCCTCTGAATGATTCTAATTCGGGTATACCTCAATTTTTCTTTGTATACTTTCTCTATTAATAAAAAGAACCTTGCCATTCTTGAATCTTTACCTAAGCCTCTCTGTTAATTGTAAAAAATGCCATCAAATCACTGTTTTAAATAGGCTAATGCTGTTAAAAATTATACGACCTACTACTGCGATCTATCTCCAAAATATTAATAAATCTTAGATTGCTAACCAAAGCTGTGTAACAGATCATATTCCCGACAATGTGCTGTAGTCGGCAGGATGCACAAGGCTGTATTTGTGACAACTTGGTGTAGTCAGCCATATCCACAAACCTGCGCTTGCGACAGGGTCCAAACATTTTGATCCATGTGTCCAAGAGCATGTAAATCCTCTTAGGCCATTTGAGGAAAAGGTAATGGCTGTATCAACCAAGACCTTCTCCTGAGGCCACCTCCACAGCCGCTGCTCCAGCTTGGAACCCTGGGGATGCCATCTCCCGCCACAGGGACGAGGGGATCTGCCCACACTCCCACAACCACCCCCCAGCCCCCGGGTAACAGCAGCAATGCCATTCCAAGGGGGATGTTTCGCTGGAAGCACGGCACACAACGGGAGCTGCATCCTTCAAAAGCCTAGTGGAGACAACTCATGTCAGATGTCACCAGGGTCCAAGGACTGAAATAGCCTTCAGCCCACGTCCTCAGTACTCACAACCAGAGCGTTAGCAGCACAGTGAACACATCCTACCCACCGAACCCCAACACGAACGTTCAACCTCTACTACGCATTTCTGATTAATGCTTGCCAATAAACAATTTCCTGCCTCTGGCAAAATGATTGTCAGAAAGACCCAGGAATATGAAAAATTGACAACAGTTGCTGGATGCTAAATATTGTTCACGCTTGATTGCTGTAATGGCACATCACAGGCTTTGAAAGACAGTTAGGCATTTGTTGCCATCATTAATATGGAGTGAGTTTATCATCCAACCTCCGAGTTCCCTTTCTCATTTTCCCTTATGTTCTCTTACTATACAGCCATTCATTTCTCATTTACATTTTTTTCTTAACAGTACAATGATTTGCAAAATTAAATTCATTCAAACTTTTTACTGTCCTCATTTCCACGCATCTTTTATTGTTTTTATTACCATGACTGGGCTGGTTTTGGCTTATATTTCATCACGAAGCGTTTTACAGGATCTCAGGAGCACTCTTGTTTTTCATTTTCTTCCTCATTAATAGATACATAATCACCACACAATAGTGTTCCAAACTCTTAGGTTTTTTTTATAATCCTATATTAAAAAAGAATCTCTGTTTTTTTGGCAAAAGATAGCTAATCCTGTGTCTCCAACGGCTGGGTGAACTTGGCAAGACAGACGTAAGACCATCTGTCTTGTGGTTCCTTATCCTCTTCAGTATATCAGACTGAATATTTGAGCTCAAAATTCCCCCCAACCCTAAGTATTTTTTTCTTCACTTTTTTAAATGAAGATGCTGAGTTCAGCACAGAAGGAGCTTTACTTTAGTGCTTACGTAAGGTTCGAGAAATGAAATTATTGCAATGATTTCAAGTATTTTAGTACTCTGCATAGTATTTCAATATCCAATCAAGGACAGTAGTAAAACTGAGCTAAAAACAGGCGTATCCCAAATAGCAAACTTTTTTGTAAAGACAAACCGGGGTGGGAAAGGGGAACACGCCAAACAAAAATCCAACCCCGAAACACAGCTGGAAACTTTGTGAGAACAAAGTTTTCAGGTCAAACCAAGTCCGAGGAATGCAGGAGAATTTTGAATGTGATTCAAAGGAACAGACCAGCAAACCCAGGGAGAAACTTCTAGAAGTGTTCCAATACCCAAAGCATCCAAAATAACTGAAGCTTGTAAAGACATTTTCATGACCCATAAGGAGGTTAAGAAATACACACAAAACCAACATCCTACATCGTCCAAGGAGAACTAGGTACTCAGGAGCATCCAAGCCACTAACATCTTTTGGAAGTCTGGACATGTATTTTGGAAATTTAAGGAAAAACTAAACTCTCTTGAAAAAAATCTGTCCCCAAAAACATTGCAACGTGTTTCCTCCATTTTCTGCATTCTTAGCGGCTTAATTTTCGCAAGCAGTTGAAATTACCTCAGAGTCGGACACCTTTCAAGCACCAACTTGTACTGTAATTGCACAGAATGTCCTTCGTCCCTGGTTTGCAACAGCACCCGTGACACAGAGGTTACTGCACCCCAGCTCTGACCAGCCCGGCAGAGCAGATCATCCCTGACTTCACAGTTCTGGGGTGTTACGATTTTCCTCGTGACTGGGGGGAGCTGAGCCAAAGCTCCTCCTCTTGCCGTCTTCCAGAAGCTCCGATGTTGTTCTTTGCTGGCCAGACACCTGCATATCTGCACCAAAACACAGACTTAGCTGAGCTCGAGCTCCGTGCTGAGAACCTTAACTTACGGAACCTAGCTTATGTACATATGCAGTGCACGCCATCAGCTAACACAGATGGCTCTGTAGCACAAACACCAGTAAGGTTGCTGTTCCATCTCACTCCAGCCTTCTTCCACACTTCCCAGGCTTCCTTCTGAAGGTCTCACCCTCACTTGCAAGGTCCAGCGTAGCTAACTGCTTTCCCTCAAGAGACCTTCTCCCCAAGAAGCTGCAAAGCTCTTGCTCAGTCCTGGTGTCTCCCCTTTCCCTCCCGCAGAAAGCAAGCCGTGCACGGGCTTCCTCCACCCTCAATCTCCACAATAGTGCCTGAGCAGTGTTTTCCTGGGCAGCTGCTTATTTCCCAGCAGGCAGAGCCTGCACCGCTCGCGTTTCCCAGATAAAAATACAGCCTCCACAACGAAGATGCTTCCTCCTGTTCACATAAGGGGCAAGGACTCGGTCTCAGTCTCTGCCTTTGCGCTGACACAAACATTGTGTTACAGCAACAGCAAACACATTAAGGAGCAATTCCCCCCCCCCAACCCCGATCTAGCTGGAACACTAGTGAGGGTTGGGGTTTTTTTTCCCTCCCTAACCTCCTTACTGCTGATTAAAGAACAATTACCAGCTCAAATTGCTTTTTTAACACTGTTCTAATTACTACCATCTCCTTTGCTGTAGTAGCTACAGCAAGGAAATTAACCTTAACTTGCATTATGCTAGACAACTTTCACCTCGGTACGAATAACTCATAACACGCTCAGTTGGCTAGTCCTAGTTTCTGTGGTACCTGGATGAAAGTTTAACAGAAATAAAAAAAACAGAATTTTTTTTAAAATCGGCGTATGTTATAGGCCCTCAATTCAGCAATAAAACTGCTGTAAAAGCTTTGGCTGCCTTGGCTTTATTGCAAGAGGACAGGAGGATGGCAGGGAACATGCGGGGCCGCTCTATCCCCTGGCAGAAGTAGGGTAGTGCTGTCCATACCCATCCTGACCACGGCAAGCAAAATAATTCATGAGCACAGAGTGAGGGACCTCTCTACAGTAATGCTAAAATGCATTTGCATTGTTGTAACTATGAAAACCTATAGAAAAGCCCAAATTTATAAATAAAAATTATATTTTTTCAGACCAAGCAGATCAGTTACAAAATGTAACCAGAGTTTCAGACACAGTCCCTTTGTCCGGTCACTAGTTTGTTTTCAGCTAAGCGACCGATTAATTTTGCATGCGCTTACAGGAGATAAAAACTTTAATTCGATCAACTATCGTAGCCGGAGAAGGGAGACCAGCTTTCAGATACGCAAATACTTGGCCACACGTAACAGCCATGCAGCACGGAGGTTGGGATCGATTCCTCCAGGTACAACTTGAGGTTCACCCAACAGAATTGGAAGGGGATGCATAGCAATGGCAGGAGAGAGGGAACAGACAGTTGCGGCCAGTGTCTCGACGTCTGGATGGAGACCCCGACAAGCGGTGTCCCTCAGGGGCCCGCACTGGGACCAGTATTATTTAACATCTTAGTCAGGGACACGGGCAGTGGGACTGAGCGCACACTCAGCAGGTTTGCAGATGACACCAAGCTGAGCGGTGAGGTTGATACTCTAGAGGGGAGGGATGCCATCCAGAGGGACCCTGACAGACTGGAAAGGTGGGGCCTTGCCAACCTCACAATGCTCAACAAGGCCAAGTGCAAGGTCTTGCACATGGGTCAGGGCAATCCCAAGCACAAATAGAGGCTGGCCAGAGACTGGATTGAGAGCAGCCCTGAGGAGGACTTGGAGGTACTGGTGGATAAAAAACAGGACATGAGATGGCAATGTGCACTCACAGCCCAAAAATCCAGCTGTATCCTGAGCTGCATCAGAAGTGTGAGCAGCAGGTCAAGGGAGGTGATTCTACCCTCTACTCCACTCTCATGAGAACCCACCTGGAATACTGTGTTCAGCCTGGGGCTCCCAGCATAAGACAGACATGGACCTGCTTGAGCAGGTCCAGAGTGCCACAATGATGATCTGAGGGCTGGAGCACCTCTCCTGTGAGCACAGGCCGAGACAGTTGGGGTGGTTTAGCTGACAGAAGGCTCCAGGTAGACCTTATTGAAGGCTTTCAGTACTTAAAGGGGGCCTACAGATGGGGAAGGACCTTTTATCAGGGAGTGTAGTGGTAGGACAGGACAAGAGGTAATGGTTCTAATCTGAAAGAGGGTAGACTGAGTAGATATTAAGAAGAAATTCCTGACTGTAAGGGTGGTGAGGCACTGGAACAGGTTGCCCAGAGAGGTGGTAGATGCCCCATCCCTGGAAGTGTTCAAGGCCAGGCTGGATGAGACTTTGAGCAACCTGATCTAGCTGAAGGTGTCCCTGCTCACCGCAGGCGGCTGGAACCAGATGATCTTTAAGGTACCTTCCAACCAAACCATTCTGTGATCATTCTATGTTATTAGCCTTTGCAAGAGTAGAAGCAACTTGCAAAAGGTGGGAAGGGAGATAGTAAAAGAGGGTATGGTATTACTATTTTTGTTTTCCTCCCTTATCTTGTCCATATGTCCATGGAGCTATGTTATTCTCAGCCTGAGGTCCTGTGACCGCTAGGACTACTATGGGTGTTTTTCTAGATCATCTATTGACACAAACACAACTTGCCTGAGGTGTGAACATATGGCCACATTTCCGCAGAATTAGCCAGAGCGCAAAAACCCAGGGTTATTTTGCAAGGCTTATGCTTTCATGCTGTCTCTAAAAATGGCTGCTTGGAGGAGATGCAATGCCTGATTCTGCGTATGCCTTGTTGGCATGAAGTCAAAGGTTTGGAAAAAAAAAATATTCAAAGTGGAAATGAATTAATATGGGGGCCACCGGTTACCCACACACAGCTGAGGTCCTCTACATCAAGCACTACAAACACTAAAGCTGGGTTTATTATTGCACCTTTGAACCATAGCCCCAGAACCAACTATTCCCAGCCCCATGTTGACTTTTACTGTGTTTATGACAAGAACAAACATGCCCACGATCTTCTGCTTTCTTTCCTGCTTTGTCACCAAAGTACCAGTTTGCTACAGACGCTGCCTCTCTTGCCATCTTGACCATCTCCCAGGACACTTCTCACACAGGCATCCAGAGCTACTAAAACCTATGGATTACAAACGGGATCACTGCAGGCTCAGTCCAGAGTCTAGCCACTAAATTAATGACTGCAAGGCTTCCCGCTCAGAAAGCTTTTTAACTACCCAGAACCCAGCAGCCTTTAAATATACCTGTAAATTCCCATGGAAAGCTATTACAAGAGCCATTTCCTAACGGTTTTCTATCATTACAGCAATTTTCTTCTAAAGCATTTTCCATAAACCAACTGTAGCAGCACCGTATGCAATTAGTTGAAGGAAAAAGAAAACAAAAAACAGAACAACTTTGCAAAACACCGCTTCCCTCTCTTCCCCAACATCAGTGTGGAAAAAGGTTGACTGCTGGCTGGGGTGAAATCAGCGGGTGATAAACAGCACTGTTTAGCGTGAACAGTTGGTTTATGTTTCAGATCAATCTGCAAGTCTAGCATGGACATGGGACACGTCAACACTCTCGGCTGCAGCAACTATAACCTTAGTTATGTCTAATGCTATAGTTCCTGTTCATTAAGACACCTCCTAAGGTCCCTTTGTTCAGCTTTCTCCCACAGCTGAGAAGGGAACCGCGTTGTTCGCTGTAATCCCATCAAAGGCAGTGAAGTTACACTACGCATCAGCTTGGCCCAAGAGACGTCATTAGCTACTATTCTGAAATCCTTCCCTTGGCCATAACCAACTTCGGAAAGTAAAATAAAAAAAATGCCTTAAAATCAAGCTGTTTATTACAAATCTTGATACCATAAAACCCCAACCAGGAAGGATCCTGCTCCTACCCTCTTCACAAACATTGTTTTCTAATCCTTTTGCAGAATATCACCAAATTTCTGGTAACACTCCATCCAGCCCAGGTGCACACAGTAGCAATTTATCCCACACGAAGTCGGAGGGTTCCTGCATTTCTTCTGCCCACTTGAGGGCCTTCTCCAGCAAGGAAGAGGATCACGTAGTACCTTTGAGCCAGACCTGGCCCCCTCCAGGAGTTCCACATGCAGAGCATCCCTGCAAGAATTTTTGGGAAGCAAGTGAACAGGACCTTTCTTACCTAACCTCAGGTGTGTGTTGTGCATTTAACTCAAGCTTTTTTACCTCGAGCTCCCTGCGTAACCCATGGGTTAGACCCTCCAAAGGGTGGTACCCACATCCTGAGGATCCACCATCAGCCCTTCCAACGGGTGACTCTGCCACAAAAGGGGTGTTTTGGAAAGGCTAGAGGGATCACCCCGTTACCTTGCGTTAACAGGACCTCCCCGTTTGCCACAGCGAGTTTTACACCAGGCGTTAGCAAAGCTTAAACCAGAGATCAGCGAGGCTGAAGCACGTCAACAGCTGTATGCAGGGCTGTGCCCAAAGTCATAACCCTCTGTGGGACAGGCAGTGCTTACTGCGGAAAGAATGACCGCTTTGCTGACTTGCCTGCCCGGCAGCGACAGCAGGATGCTCGAAAGCCCCGCAAGGCAGAGCGCCACATCTGCACGCGTTTCATATTCATGGGGAGGGAACAGACCCACGTAAGCTGCCCGCCTGCCCACCTCCAGTGAGCCTGAACGAAGCTTCCAGCAATATTAAGCTGTACTTGCAAGGACAGCTTTGGTACCACAGCACATCTTCAGATGTTTTTATCAGACTCCTCCAGAGCTCTTTCGCATCAAGGCTAAAAATATATTGCATATTGGAATACTGGTGTGTTGCCCCTTGGTAGCAGCAGCCCATGCTAGCATTAGCCATGTTGACACACACAAAAATCTTGATTTAAATATATTATTGGCTTAAAAATGCAAGAGAATTTAGGAGTAATTTTTCTTTTTCTTGTTCCAAGAAAATAGCAGCAGCATATTACAATACAAGTGAAGCAGAAACTACTATTGCTAGCACAAATCATTGCTAGTGCTCATGATACCACTAGCACTATCATCTCTGGTGCGCTGCTTTTAGCAAAAGCATAGCAATGTATCCCTACACAGATACACTTACGCCTCTGCATGTTATATCTGAAGGTAAACAGAGAAGCTCTCTAACCTGGTGTGTGTGCGTTTCCTTCCTTTCCTGAAATAGGTCACTTCCAAAGGGACAGGAGTCCATGCAGTTTATAGCTATAAAGCCATTCCCACCAAAAAAAAAAGGGGATAAAATTCATTACGGCTCCATGTCTTCTGCAATAACACACCCCATGGAAGCTTAACAAGTTGCATCATTTTGCACTTAAAGGTGTTTAGACTAAAGTACAATGAAGAGCTGTGAGAGTTTTGACATGTGGGGAGCAGTCAGGCTCCAGCGGAGAAACAGAGCCTCCACAAAGGGGAAAAAACCCAACTCAACTATATTTAATAGAGAAATACTTTTGAAAACAGGTCATTTCTAAAAGATTTCAACTTATATAAGAAAATTAATTAAGGTAATTTACGGCCAGATGGTCAAGTGGAAGCTGCTTCTCCCTCAGCTGCGAGGAGGACCTTCTCCTGATCCAACCTTTACAAGCCCATCTTCACCTCTAAATGCCTCTCCCATAGCACAAGAGTACGTGATATCAGGAACTGGAATCTGGGCAAATTTACACAGGACAAAAAACAGACCTCAAGCCCGCTATGGGCTTTTCCATCGAAGCGCACGATGGGCCTGCATTTCTTACTCTGCAATGCAATAGCAAGGGCTTGC
Organism: Phalacrocorax carbo; assembly: GCF_963921805.1. Classification (NCBI taxonomy): domain Eukaryota; kingdom Metazoa; phylum Chordata; class Aves; order Suliformes; family Phalacrocoracidae; genus Phalacrocorax; species Phalacrocorax carbo. Next base: position 37,766,750 of record NC_087521.1, read on the forward strand.
AGGCAGTAACACTGGACAAAGCCTCCCGAGGCCTGGATGCCACCCATCTCGCACCCTGACACCTTAGAAGACCATCAAAAGGCACAAAGCACAGAGTCACTCACCTCTCCTCCCTGCCTGGATGGGCAGGGATAAGGATTGCCCCTCCTAACTGTGGACCAAATCTTCAAACATGTAATCTCAGGGACCATTTCTAACCCTTGTAAATGCTGAAGTACCTGTGCACGCACAGCGCCAGGGAAATCCCCCAGCACACATGCAGCAGAATAGCAGACAAGGATTTTAAGCTACTTTTCCCTTTTACAAACATAGAAGAGGCAGCTACTGGTTGGGCACAGATGCAGGTAGAAAAGATTGCCAAATTCCTTTCCTCTGAAGGGAAACTCATAACCACCAGGACAGCATGTCTCTAGTAACCTAAGCAAACATTTCTGGTGCAGCAGAGGATGCTACTGACTGGAGTCTATGAAGATGGCAACCCATGTTATCTGCCTGGAACAGTTACTCAGAATCCTTAAAATAACTGGGATGCAGTTTGTCTAAGGCATCTCATTTTTCATATTGTTCATTATTTCTAATGAAAAAGCTGATGCTTAATTAGTCCTCTTGTTCTGTGTCCTGCAGGCTCAACAAGGTCAGTAGTATCTCCTGGCTATACCCACCCAGGTTTAGGGTTTAAATATCATTATCAAAAGACAAGTCAGGCACTAAACTTTGGCTTATGTTCATGTCTTCATATACAGCAAAAACATCCCCCTCAGAACCTTTCAGATTCCAGGCATATTCAAACTCCAGTGACCATCTTTGGGTCTCTCTCACTGCTGTTATTACTCATTCCTCTGCCTCACACTAGTCCCTGCTTTGTCTTTGATCTAAGAGTCTAGCTGTGGTCATTGACCTAAATAACCTGAGCACAAAACACATTCTCCTGGATGGCCATTAGTGCAGGCTGGCAAATGCAATCTCTCATTTATCCTTGCTGGAACTACAGAAGGCCCTGTGTGGGTAATTAGGACTGTCCACAGAAAAGGGTTCTTAAGCCAACAAGCAAAACTTTATTTTACATGACATGCTAGTGTCCCTTCAGCTGCTGTGATTCACACCCCCAAGCTATCATTTATTTGCACTAAACGGAAGATTCTCCCACACAGGCGCAGCTCCCAGGCATCTCCTTCCACTGTAAAGCTGCCTCATCCTTCCTTCCTATTGCATTCCCTCCCGATGCTGTGGCCAGCTGCCTCCAAAGACAGTTGCACTTCATGCACTGTTATTTATTCAACAGCTTGTTTCAGAAGGAAAGCGAAACCTGGTTTCATTCTCTGGTTACATCTGGGAATCCCTAACTTCCCCATGGCTAAGCAGAGTCTCCCAGCAGCCGTGCCAGGCAGGGGACGGAGGCTCTGGGGGTGCAGACCAGCCCCGACAGAAGTTCACCCACAATTGCCCAAACCCTCAAAAAGATAAGGATAAATATTCAAATGGTGGAACAGAGAGCACGGTCAGAGCCTCATTCTAAGAGAGAAAACTAGAGAGGAGAGTGCTGCCAATAGCCAGGATACAGGCTGAGCTGCCGGAATCCACCCCCCGCCCAGTCTGATTGTTTCAACCTCCAAGGAAATGTGAAGATGTATTACAACAGCAGTGCAAAGACTACACTGCATCCTTGGCCTGTCTTAGCGCATCCATATCTTTACTGGCTTGACTGGCTGACAAATCTATTCTGTTGTGCCTCATTTCCAGTGCTTAAAGAACATCAGTATTACAAGTGGGAATATCTCGGTATAATTTATTTATACTGTATATTGACCTGGTTATTGAATATTTACCCTATGAACATATTGGTTCAGTAAAGTGCTGGGAAAGAAAAGTTTTGAGATATCACTGCTCTGCAAACAGATCAGAGCTAAGCTCTGAAACGGTCCCGAGGACCTGGAAGAGCTACAGGACAGTCATGGCGCGTCACATCGCTTGGGGGCCCCAGGCACGTGGTGCGTGACCACGCAGCCCGACGATGTAGCATCGCTACAAGCTTCACACCGAGCCGGCAAAGGCCACAGGAGACGCTGTTAGGCTGCTCTGCCTGACCTTGTCTAGACCTGCCTCCAGATTTTTCTTACTTAGACTGCCGTTAACAGCTGAACTAATTGATCAGGTGTCTATGGGTCATCTGCTCTTACTCTGTACAAGACAGCTACAGCTTTATACGGATAGCAGCATAAAGCAGTTATTTTGTGTATGATCAAATATTTACAATTAAAATGAAGTTGTTGTATAGAGAAACAGCACCGTGGTACCACAGCAGAGAATTAGCCAGAAGTGGGGACCTGGATGCAGCATGGGGGTGGTACAGGTGTAGGGAGGTAAGAGATGGGCACAGGCTGGCACGAGACCCCCACATCTGCAAACTCTCCACACACAGTTGAATGCAGAGCTAGAGCTGGACAAAGGTGGGTTTGGGGGTAAAAGAAGCTGTTTCTTTGCTCTCATTAACTTTCCTAAGAGCCTCCATACGTAATAAATCAGGATACAACACAGAGCTGAAGAGCCATGAAGAAAGAGGTACAAGAGGGCATGTCAAACAAAAATGACCAGGAAGGTCCTAGTATGAGGAAGAAGCCACCAGCTCGGACATCCCATTCCTCCCAGTGAAGGACCCCTGATGCCGATACTTGCTGTGATACCCCAGAGGCAGCCGCAAGGTGAAATCTGAACCAAAACACCTGGAGGAGCTGGGAGCAAAATGCCATGGAAAGGGTTAGAAACGAGGTGTGTGTAGCAATTTTAACTGCATTATTACAGAAACCTTTTCTTTCTGTAATGGATATCTATCTGGCCTACTGCCTATTCTTGCACTAAACTTAATATTTCAATTACACTAACAGAATTTTTGCTTTATGGTTTATGTTGCATTTCCTTGATATTGAGCATAACAAGTTTATAAACAGATCATTGTGAAGGGCTTTAGAAATATAAGGCTTTGTTCCAATAGGTGGTCTAAGCAACACAAACCCCAAGGTTTTCATGCAGTAATTTGTACACCCCATTTAGCCCACTTTAAAAGACTAAGAAACAAGGTGAGGACTAGACTATCAGAGCCTTGGAGGGCTGATCATTTAACAACCAGGGCGAGCAGGGTCCATAATTTGCTTTCTACTTTCTAATAAGGAGTTACAAAATGAAAGCTGTTTCACACTATTTGTAATTTTGGAGAAATTAAGGATTTGAGAGTTCAGAAATTAATTTTTTGAAGGTCAGAAATGGCCTAATTGACTTGCATGTCCTCTGCAAGAAAAACTCAGCAGCAGCTTGAGAACTGGGCATGGCAGCTGCAAGCTGCATCCTTCCGTCTGCTTTTAGCTCTTTCTTTCCTCTTGTATCTTAGTGCATACTGGATAGATTTGGTCCAGTAGTTCAAAGGAACTTGTGATATTTGTCCTGGTTGCATAAAAAAAAGTACAAGATCATATAACCTTCAAAGGTATGTGGCAATATTACTTCGAATTCCAGCAAAACTCTGTGTCCTTCACTCATGGACTACATTTAAGATGTTTACAAAAGCTAACCAACAAGAGTAAAAGCTTAGTAAGGCTTCTGAAAGCAAACAAGTCCACACCTACATTTAGCACCAGGGGAGGTTTAGATTGGTTATTAGGATAAGTTTTTTCAGGGCCGTCAGGCACTGGCACAGGCTGCGCAGGGAAGCGGTTGAGTCACCATCCCTGGGGTTATTTAAAAGACGTGTAGATGTGGTGCTTGGCGACATGGTTCAGTGGTGGACTTCGCAGTGCTGGGTTAACAGTTGGGCTTGATGGTCTTAAAGGTCTTTTCCAACCCAAGCGATTCCATGTTGAATAAGTTAGAGTGACTGTAAACCCTGGCTTGTAAGTCTCATCTTCAGACAATCAGACAGCAAGGATGCAGAGGAAAGGTAGGGCTTGAACACCAACAAACCTCTCCACTAACAGCATTACCCTGAGAAAACTCCACGGCTTACAGACTGCTCCAAAAAGCTTCCGTTCCTTTAAATATGTGTATTCAAAAAACCAACCGCAAAACATTCACAGTAATGCACATCCACTTCTGCTTGCACCAAAAATAGTCCCACTAGCAAGAATTCATGCCAACCCTACAGAATACTGAACCGAGCAATGCGGGACCGGGAGCTGACGTTTTCAACCTTTAATTCAGATCTTTTAGTTTAACTACAAAATGCTGCACAACCAGCTATACCACTGCATTTCCTCATCTGTTAGAGATCTTTCTACATTGAGGACCTTAAATATCAAAGCTTAATAATATAAAACGCTTTTAAAATTTTAGTTCTCCATTAAATAACGTAATACAAGAAGCTGTTACAAAAAAATACTTTAAAAAGATAGCCTTAAGACGTACGTATCAAGCTCTAAGCAAAGAAAACCCATCCCCAAATGAGAATTAGCAAATCAATGTTTAGTGTTTATACTGAACTTTCAGGTTCATTAGTAACTGAACTTTGGGAGATTAACAGAAATATTTTTAAAGGGTACAGTAGTCTGTTTTGTTACTTTCCTCTCCCAGAGAAGGAAATCATTCCCCAAAAAACCCTTTCAAGATGAAAAAATGTAATTACAGATTTTAATTCACAGTGAAATGAAAGGGATTTGGAAACTCAGTTCATTTTACTGGTAACAGTTCACAAGTATTTTTTGATAAGAGAAAGGGGCCGCCACACAGAACTGGAATAAAGTCTGAGTTGTTTTATTTTCTTTCTTTGTAGAACCTTTGTTTTTATTTTTAGTTTATACTGGTATGTGCAAATATGATTTACTACAATAGGCCATAAAAAGATAGTAATAAATATAGAATAAAATTGTATAAAAAGATGCAGGACCTAAGTTTTCCTGTCCTCCACCTAAATACTATTTGACAATCTGCTGGATTCTATCTGTGTCTGCTCATAAGTGACCTCCGTTACTGATCTATTATTTAACTTGCTGCAAATGTATCGACAAAAATAATTTTATCATTTAAATAGTCTAAAAATTTGATATTCCTGCAAGTCTTTCAAGGCAAGGCAGTTTCACTCTACCACTTCCAGCTAAGGCTTAATATTTTTAATAAGGGATAAAATTAGCCAGTTACTCAAAACATTTATTCCCCCTCTGAAAGTACCTGGTACAAAACAAAACTGCATCCTGACAGGTTTAAGAAGTAGCAGCTGAGCCGAGACAGGCTTTGCTCCCAGCACAGTCTTTCATCAGGAATTAAACACGCGAACAAAAAGCCTCAGAACTACTGAGGTGGACAAGAGGACGCAGAGCCAACTCAGGCAGCTCACCTGCCACTTGGGTTTTGCAGATTAGCAGGTTACGAGTCCCCGCGTCCCCGGTCCCCACCAGGAAGCACTGGGATTTGGTGTCGAGCTCCCGCCCGGCGCCGGCTGGGTGCTCCAGCCTTGCTACCGCAGCACCATCTCCCCATTGCCCGCGAGCCAGCGAGGACTGTGACCACAACCATTAACGATTGCTTCCCAGCACCAGACAAGCCTGACAGTGGGGGCTGGAGTTCGCTCACCCCAACCCATGGTGGGGGGGGATGAAGCAGCTCTAATTGATGGAGGCTGTAAGGGTTACAGCTGCTGCTGGAGCACCTTCTGGACCTTCTTGGGATCAGTCTTGTGCTGGTAGGAACTGTGCTGGTTGCTGCCACCCTGCTGGAGACTTGCTGGAGGTCACGTTGTGGTGACCAGACCCAGGATGCCCCTGAACCAAGAGCTGGTACTTGCAAGGAATTATTTTCCAGTTGTAGCCTGTTGGTAGCATGGCTCATCTCCTCTCCAAGGAGAGCCCATCAGCAGGACACCACCTGCTATCCCAGGAAGGTCTTTTCTTGAACTGCAGTTAGTCCCTGGTGCAAACAGCAATCAACGCAACTATTCTTATGCAGTGGATAAAGAGACCAAGACCCACACAAACAAATTTAGGAAGACAGAGTGCATCTAACCTGACCTGCAGATATGCCCTAAGGTGGCCCTTGTACAATCATCTGGAGCTCTGTTGGCCATGCCAGGCTATTGTGCTGGATTTCTTTCTGTCAAAGCCGAAGGGTACAAAGGGGACATGCTGTGACATAGAGGTGAAATGCAAGATAGGAAGTGGGAAGCTTCTCAGGCCACCTGGCTTCGACATCTTGGAAGAATCCAGTGACTCATGGTGCAAGGGCACAGCGCTGGGAAAGAAGATGGACTGCAGGAACCAAACACAAAGCTTGGAAATTATACAAAATTGCTGCCTAGAAATGGCTCGAAACAGTCTCACTTCCATGAAAGTTACACTACAGAAAACAGTAGGGGGAAGATACATATGCAGATGCCATTTGCTGCAAAAGCCCCCTGAATGAGCAGAGGGAGCATCCCAGCCTCAGCAGCTGCCTCCAAATGGTGCTCTACAGAACAGCGTCCAGCAAAGAGCACTTCAGGGAGAAGTTGGATGGGGTTCACGGGACCACGGGGCCCAGAAAACATGAAGTTGACAGTGGTCAAAGTACCCCAGATCCTGGTGTTTCAGGCAACAGAAATCAAGTACTCTGTTTTAGCAACCAGGAGGCTGGTAGCTGAGGATCAGTTACATACCAGAGCAGCAATCACAGCTCTTCAGCAGATGAAATCAGTGTCTCCAAGACTTCAGTGAGATGCCTTGAAGGGGTACAAGTATAACAGGTGACTGTTTTCAGAGGACACGAGTGGTTATCCATGCCACGGTTCAAGCGCATGATCTGAAACACCAGCTGTAGGCCCTTATTCTGTAGCACGCCCATCTGACTGGGAAGGGCCACTTGTATGTTAGGTCACCGTGATGCACAATATCCCAGAGAGCACAATTAATGCCACTCTCAGCAACTGTTTTTGTGAAATTAACACCCGCACACTGGACTGAGATGCTCTGCCCCGAGTCAGCCTGGAACTCTTCTCTGGTTTAAAAAGAAGAAAAAAGGCTAGTAATTAAAATCAAGGCTCTAAACACAGTAGTAGTTGTTACACTACTCACGACTGTCATGATTCAGTGAAGCAGCTCTACATTTACTTAAAATCTTATCGACTGAGATTATACTTCAGTTTCCCTAAAGCGCTCTGCTGAGTCTGTGCGCCGCCTGCTCAATAGTCATCTCTTCTTGGAAGAGTTACACACCCCAGACTGACACAAAACCTGCGCATCACAAGCTTAATTAACAGAGTTGAAGCAACATTTCTTTGAAAGGACACAGAAGAGAGGAGGGGAACCCACACCCTGCCTCGCTTTCCCCACATGAGGTTCTTGTAATTGTTGGTTACCCAGTTGGTGTTTGTAGGTGACTTTGAATCACTAAAAGACCTGAGGGCAGGGGGAACCCACAAAACAAAACACCCCAAAACACAACAAATGAGGTGCCAAGGTCTTGATTACCAGGACCAATATCAGCAGCTCCCTCCTCTGCAGAAGAGCACGGTGAAGAGACTGACCATGACCGTGGCACCACAGGCCCATGTCTGCTGTGCCAGCGTGGGGCTGGTGGATGAAGAGATGGAACCAAGTGACCTCCAGCACTGGGAGGTTGGGGCAGTTATGACCCCTTGGCTCTGCTTACCTCTGGACATGGGACTCCCTTCTGCTCCAGAGCCACTGTTACACTAAAATCGTCAGAGCGGCAGAACTTGAATATGGCACGTGGTCAAAAACACATTGCTGGGAGGGGTTGCTACACAGTTATCCTAAGTCAACTTCACAAAATGACTGATAGAAAGTTAATTAGCCTAAATGATAATCCTTTATTCTCCTGAGAACATGCAGCATACGGATTCTGAAAAGGCAATAGCTTTATTTTTCATCATTTCTTTCCATCTTGGCTGAAAAATGCAAACGCTTTGATACAGCATTGCTTTCAGAGCGAACTTCATTCATTTATAAAGACAGAGCACCCATATGGCTTACACGATAGCTCTCCTGTTTTGCACTGGAAATGATCTAACAGCATCTAGCTGATGTGATAGTATTGTACTGAATACTTTATTTTTTCTTCTTTGTGGATCTGCTTTTCTTTTGACACCACAGCTTTTGTGAGCGCTATTGATTATTAATTACCTATGCAACCTACACAGCTAGACATAAACCTAAGGAAGGGAAACAAAATATTAACTCCAAGTGCTTTTTCACATATAAATGAATTTGAAGATAAGGGAGAATAAAGCCTGGATTTTAAAAGGTCAAGCCTGGAGAGATTGTTGATTTTTGGACAGCCACCAGAACCTTCTGCTCAGCCAGGGTAGGGGAGGCGGCTGCCTCGGCAATTTTTGAAGAAGTTGAATAAAGTTCACTCCCTTTTCTAAAGAGCAAAAGGAGGCAGGAGTTTGCTGAAGCTTCCTGCTCTTTATACTTTATTATTGACTTCCTGACATAAAATGGAACGTTCTTAGCTAATGTCAATACCTATTTTCTTGTATTCAGCAGCCCTCTGCCTTTTTTATTTCAGCAAGTTACAGCTAACTTATTCTTTTATTTTCTCCTCCCCCTCCCATTAGTGCCCTGCTATAGGTTCCCACTGCAAACTCTGGGTTTGTCCCAACCTGAAAAAGGTAGTTTTAGAAAGAAAAACAGGATAGTTTTGCATGCAGTCAGATCCCCTGGCTTCTCCTTTCCCATGGATTAGAGGAGGAATAGCACAGCAAGCCAGAAAAAACAAACCAGCCTTCATATTCTAGGCATTTTAATAGTTTCAGTGGGAACCACAGAAAGATGTTTCTCCAATTCTCACCTATTCAAGCTTTCCAAACAGCCACACTGTGATGCTGCCTGCCTTCTCCAGAGGCTACAAACTGGAAACTGTCCCTCTTCCAAGATGTTTAAGCTTTAAGAAGTAGATTTTCAGAAACTTTTATGGAGAATTAATCAAGTAACTTCTAACTCTGTTTAATGGGAGTTAAACAACCAATTCTCTTCTGAGCCCTGCCCAGAAGTCAAGGTGATTATTGCACCTCTCAAGAACTCCTCTCAGTTTCAAGACACTGACCTTTCCCAAGTGCATTTCGTTATGTGTCTGACTCTCCAAATGGTTGCACGTCATGAGCGTTCTGCCTCAGCGCTCCGGAAGGTGCTCACAACTACGTGGTGGCTCCAGTGAACAGGACCAGCTCCCACAAGATCATTTCAGCTTCGCCTGTTGACGGCAGAGTCCAGAATTGCTTCCCAGTAGTGACACACTAAGACATCCAGGTGAGAAGGACCCATCACCACCTCTCACACCCCCAAGGTCCTGAATACTTGCAGCTGTCACCAGCCCTCGCAGCTCAGCCCCAGTACAGACCCATAAGCAGTGAGCGCTACTGCTGCTCGTGTGCCTCCCCTGCCTACCCCACCTACATTTACAAGCATTGCTTTACCCAAGAGCAGAGCTGTAATCCCCTCTACACAGATGGGCAGTTATGCCTGATGAAAGATTCACCCAAAGTCAAGGAGGAACCACGCAGCAGAGCCTGGACTCACGCAGAGGCCCCTCCACGTCTTCTAATGGTTTATGCGCATCACTTTCCTTCATCCAGAAAGGGCCCAATTTAAGGTGTACAAATGCCAGTGCAAGAGCCTAGCTCTGCATCATAACACAGCAGCAGAGGCGATCCCACCCCGTGGTTACCCAAACAAAGAAGTACATTTAATTGTCAAGTTTTATACCCTGTCTGCTGATTGCATGCCTCGTTATCTCTTATTTCACACTTTCAGAGTCATTTAGGGCAGAAGCCACCCTTCTCATAGCATGACAAAGCTCTAATTGGGGTATTTTTTTGTCCCCTCAAGGAAAGGAAAAGAAAAAAACTGCTGGAATTTCAGTCATTCCTCTCATCCTCAGGCAGAAGCAACAAGATCACACTGAAGCCATGACAATTAGTCTCGAGGAAGTGTTTATGGACATGATTTAGTCCCAAGTCCCTGCTGCACGCCAATGCGATGCTGCGGGCCTGGGGTTGGCAATGCTACACCATAATGAAGAGCAAACTCAGGGAGAGGTTTTGCATCTTTGGGACAAGATGACTGAGCTCTGATCCAAAGGAGACTGCTGAGGTCGGAAGATCAGATGCAATCCTTTAGGTGATTTCCTGGTGGAGCACCATAGCATCTTCCCAGAGCCTTGCTACCCTTCCTCTCTTCTTTATTACCCTCCATTCCCTCACGTACACCAGAACACTGCAATTATTCCAACACATTCCTATCTGCATTTCTTTTATTGTTCAAATTATCAGCGACAACAAGCAAAATTAGAAAGGCTGGAACAGGTGATTTTTCCAGTAACCACTACAAGTTCACCCAGCGCTGTCATGCAGTCAGTGGCAGAACAGGAGAGCAGCAGCCTGTCACCAGGTAGGGAAGACCCAGAGCCATTCCAACTCTTTCAAACTGAGTACATCAAATCGGTACAGCAACTGAGACTCAAACACTCGCCCTCAAAACATGCAGAGTAATATAGAATTTCACCTGCACAAAAGGGGATGGTAAAGCCATTCTCCTTCATACCTCTTTCTGCTCCCACCTTCTCAGAAGTCAGCCTGCCGTCTGATCTTGCAGCTACTTTTTGAAGTTTTTTTCCTTCCTGAGCCTGGATTGTCTCATCCTGGAGCCAAAGGGGGACTGGACACATTCCTACACATGGCCTATTTTCATAGAGCAGGTAAGTAGGTATGAGTAACCGATATATTTGAATGAGTTGCTCCTCCTGGCAATTAAGTCATTAGGAAGTAACAATCTTCCTAATAGACTGCTGCTTCTTAGCACTTATGAGCAGCACATGCTTTTACCATTTAAGAACTCTTAATGCGGTCTTCAAGAAAGAGGAAAGGAGAGAAATTAAAAGCCAGTGAAGCCAGTTCCATTACTTGCTAAAATAAGGGGAGATAAACTTAAGTAGCATGTAAAGTTCCACAGGAGATCAACAAATAATTTGGAGCTGTGCGTGTTTACAGACCCATATACGTGCAAGCACACCAGGGACATCAGAGTGGATTTTGATAGCAGATTATGAAATCCAGAAGGAATTATGGCTGTTCAAACCACGCCTTTGGTACCGTGGTTTTCCTGTAAGGCCAGTTAAAAAAACACTTGAGTGAGGGTGTAAACACATTAACTTTACAGTTGGTGCAAAATGGTAAACAAAGGCAAGAGAGAAGCAAGAAAGACACAGAAGAGTGCAGAGGAGATGGAGCTGTTTCGGCACATCCCACCTTGTGGGTAACGCTGTGACAAGCTACAGGAAAACCAGCACACTCCCACCCCACAGTGGGCACAGAGGACACAGCAGCCAAACCAGCCCCCTCTGCACTGCCTGGTCCCCACGCTCCACAGGGGACCATAGTTCCCAGGTGGAGAGGCACAGGGCGCCAGCTACAGCTGAGGCGATCCACAAGGACCCAACAAATACGAGCATCCCTGTCACCTTCATCACACCTGCAACTCTTCTTTAAGATTGTGTTCTATTACACCAAGAGTCCAAAGTTCCTGTAGCTTCCCCATCACTAGGCTTTTTTAGCAACCAGTAGAGCGTTGCTTCTCCATTACACCAACCACCATCAAGCATTTAAAGCTCTACAGAAACCTTGTGATTATCATTTCTTGGCACAGCTTGAGCAGCCCTTTACTGTAACTTTCTGCTTTGCAGATCAAAGGACCTTACACCCAGCTTTAGGGTTTCAGCTATGAGTAATGTTTTGTCTTTTGTCACCAAGGCCAAAGGCCCAACGCAGGTCCTCCCACCACTCAGGCAGCCCCTCATCTCCACCTCTGTCCTGCTGCTTGTAGGTACAACAAGCCACCGGCTCCAGGCTTGGGTTATGTGGGAGCATTTCACATAGCTTCTGGTTAGAAAAAGCATAGACCTACATTGGATCTCTCCACGACAAAGTCATTAAAACTAGAATTTCCATGCAGTTTTCCAATCCAACCAGCGCTGTGAGACAACTTACCAACATGTCTTAGAAATTCCTAAGACACAGCACTGAGAAAAGTCAGCAGCTGGGAACCCAAAACTGGAAATGGCGGTAAAACACTCAGTCCCAGTTATGCAAAGTATGGCCATGCAAGGAACAGCAACCCAACTACAGGGCTGGGGCTGTCAGGTCTGACCAGAAGAATTGTCATTATAGTGGAAACACAAAAATACTTTCAGTTCTCAGAACACAGGCCAAGTTTGTAGGACTTACTCACTGATAATGTTTTCTCTTGTCATATTAATATCTGATTGAATTTCCTAATATTACAGTATTGTTAACATATTAAAAAGAGGTATAATTTTGTAGACTCCTTCCCACTAGGCAAGAATGTAATTATCCGTTATCTTTCAACACAGCCAAGCCCAGTAAATACAATTACAAAAAACTTATGTTCATCGGAGTGTGAAAAAATAAGTCATAAAATTAATACTGTATTTATCCTCTTCCTTTTAGCACTTATTAAAATGCACCAGTGATTTCCTGATATTCCTTTTTTATGGCAGCTTTTGGTTGGAATTAATTTTGACTTTGGTTTCCTGCTTGTTTACAACGTTTTTCACATTTCTCAGAACCACACAGGCTTCCAGCCATAACCAAGTGTTTTCTCTTTTCCTTGACAATAATATAAGCTAGGACCAGTTGTTCAAGAATTCTTTGCTGCTAAAGAAGGTGGGAAAAGCTGTAACTTCCCATCAGTTGTTGTAAATTATGCTTATTCTGTCCCCCAAATAAAGTTTTCACAATTTTATATCAGTGAAACAATTGACCATTACTTCAATGATCTGGATGAGGGGATCGAGGGCACCCTCAGTAAGTTTACAGGTGACACCAAATTGGGCAGGGGTGTCGATCTGCTGGAGGGCAGGGAGGCTCTGCAGAGGGACCTGCACAGGCTGGATCCATGGGCCGAGGCCAGTTGTGTGAGGTTTAACAAGGCCCAGTGCCGGGTCCTGCCCTTGGGTCACACCAACCCCAGGCAGCGCCCCAGGCCTGGGGCAGAGGGGCTGGGAAGTGCCCGGCGGAGAAGGCCCTGGGGGTGCTGGCTGACAGCCGGCTGGGCATGAGCCAGCAGTGCCCGGGGGGCCAAGGAGGCCACCAGCCCCCGGGCTTGTGTTAGCCCTGGGGTGGCCAGCAGGGGCCGGGCAGGGATGGGGCCCCTGTGCTCGGCCCTGGGGAGGCCCCACCTCGAATGCTGGGCTCAGGTTTGGGCCCCTCGGGACAAGAAGGACATGGAGGGGCTGGAGCGTGTCCAGAGAAGGGCAGCGGGGCTGGGGCAGGGTCTGGAGCACAAGTGTGCTGGGGGGCGGCTGAGGGGGCTGGGGGGGTTTAGCCTGGAGAAGAGGGGGCTGAGGGGAGCCCTTCTCGCTCTCTGCAGCTGCCTGAGAGGGGCTGGAGTGAGGGGGGGGGTCGGTCTCTGCTCCCAAGTCACCAGTGACAGGGCGAGAGGGAACGGCCTCAAGCTGCGTCAGGGGAGGGTTAGGTTGGAGATGAGGGAAAATGTCCTTATTGCCAGAGTGGCCAGGCTCATGGCTTTAGGCTGCCCAGAGAGGTGGGGGAGTCACCGTCCCTGGGGGTATTTAAAAGACATGCAGACATGGCACTTGGGGCCATGGTTTAGGAGGCCTGGGGGTGTTGGGTTGTTGGTTGGACTTGATCCCAGAGGTCTTTTCCAACCCTAATGTTTCTATGCTACCCAGTCCCTTGCTTTAGATCCCTGCTCTACAGATCTCTCTCATACCTCTCTTGGGCTGTTTATCACGCTGAATTTTTGTCATGCACAGAGACCTCTCCTTGGCTTGGGCCAGTCTTTCAGAACTTTGTAGAAGTGCTCATCTGTTCCTCTCCAGAGGACTAAATAAGGGCCTTCACAGTCACCCAAAGCTATGGAATTTACACCTACTGGAGAACCCAAAGGAGACGCATCCTGCTGTGGCAGAAGTTCAAGCAGCCAGGAATACACCACATTGGAGGCCAGTGTTTGCTACGCCGGGTCCTTTGTCATCTAATAAACATCAGTCAAATCAGTACCACTAAGTACTCCAAGCAAGACATTTCTTCACTAAAACACCTCTAAATGGATCTCATTTATATGTTTGGCTTCAGGATGTGGAAACAGCGGAAGGTATGTTCTCAGAGGACCATTTTAAAGTTGATAATGCACTTTTATGAAGTTTTTAAGTGTTACCCAGTTAGTCAAGTATTAAACTAATTCCTCCATTTCATCTCTGTGTTTACAGAACATAAACTCCATCAGAATGGCATTTTACAAGCTGTCAGGTTTGACTCAGCTAAGGAAAAGCATAATGCCATGACAAGGAAGCAAAGTCTTCATTGTAATGCCTCCTCTCCTCTAGTTTCCCAATGCGGAAGAGGAAAACAAAAGAAAATTGCTTTATTACATGCAAACCAGTAACACTGCTGCTGCTGTTTACCCACACGGTTATCGCTGTTTGACCACCTTGAACTGTTGCACTTTGAACACTCGAGACCAAGCAGGAGTGAAAAAGCAACAGCAAATGCTACAAAACCAAAGCTTCGCCCCTGTGAGTTTTGAACACCCCCAGCAACTAAGCTACCACAGCCTCCTCAGGCGTCCATGCCAGCGTTTCATTGCCTTTGAGGAAAACTTTTCCTAACATTTAATCAGTTTTAACCCTGCTGTGACTTGCACTGTTGCCTCTCCCCTGTCTTGGCGTGGTGCAGGGACAAGCCCGCATCGCTCACCAACACATCCCCATCACGTTCTTGCTGCCAGCAAGAAGATGCCGCCTTATTATAAGACCCAGCACATCCTTGTCTCTCCTGTACCAGAGCCCAGAACCAGACACAGCACTCCAGCCGTGGCCTCAAACCTTGGCTCGAGGGGAAGGATGCTGTCCCAGACCCACACTCTGGCTGGAGCAGCCCAGTTTGGGGGGAACCTCACCTGCCCCAAGAGCTCACTGCAGACTCCAGCCGGAGCTCCTGACCTGCAAGCTCCTGCCTGTGGAGCCATGCAGCACCACTGCCCTTTCCAGCACCTTCTGCTGTCTTTTTTTTTTTTTTTTTACACCCCCCTCCCCAGTATTCTCTGAACTTTTTTTTTCCACACCCATTTAGCTCAAGTTTACACATTCATACCAGTTTTCTGTTTTTTTTTCAGGGAAAAAGTGCTGCTGAATGGAAAAAATATTAGTACTGGTACCAAAGCTATCAAAAAGCTCCATTTTCATTTACTTCCACTTCTAGGAGATGCTTCTTTTATCCTCCCCTCAAACAGCATCAAATCTAGATGGTTCAGATCCCAGCTGTGAGTCAGCGTGAGCACCTCCCTCTGAGCTGAAGCTTCCAGGAGACAGACTGCCTCTGAGAAACTAGCTCTTTGCTAAACATAGCAAGTTTGGGGGATGTCAATTGGATTTAGGTACTTGTTGAAGCATTGAAAAGGGGTAAGTTGCTGAGGTACTTCGTGTTGCTGAAGCACGCTGCCAAATCAGACACATATTGTTGATGCAAGATCTATTCACTCTGAGCTCACTTTACTCTGGATCTGCTTTAGTTGTTCCCAGCTTTATCCAGCACCACTGTTTGCTACCATGAGAAACAAGCAAGTGCCAGAGCCTCCACGATGAGCACCAGCAATCAGGTGTACAAGATCGATTGTATTAATCCTGTCAACCACACTGAGCCGACACCCATACAACACTGTAGAGTCTTATTATAAAGATTTTATATTACCCTTGGCCCCATACTTCTATGGCAAGCGTTGAGAGGAGAAAAATATTAGCAAAACTTCTACTTCTGGCACCAAAATAAACATGGATAGCTCGAGGAGTCCAGCATGAGCCATGTGCTGTCAGAGGAGCTGCCCCTGCCTGGTCCTTGACCCCTTCAGCACACAGAGATCTATGTCAGACTTGACTAAATGCAGGCCCGGGAGGTAGAAGATGACGAACGCAGATTGCTCTCTCCCTGACACGCTCATCAGTTCCCAGTGAGTTAAAGGCACTGTGAGGAACAGCCTTTCCTAGCCCGAGCACGCCGTGAGCGGTAGAGCCACTGCGAGCAGGCAGGTGTGTTCGCATCTGGGAACGCAAAAAACACACCACAGAGAAAAGGCTAATGGATACACACGTCCCTTCAAGTGCCCTTCTCGCAGGTCCCCCAGATCAGCCCCTTTCCCTTCTCTCTCCTCCTATGACGGCCCCAAAGTTCAATGTGTCTGCCAATATAACACCCAGGGTAGCAGATCCTCCCTGTCATCGCCGCTGCAGAGGTCCCCGTCACCCCAAACGCCACCCGCGGCCACACTAAAGGCCTAACTCTGCTCAACAGTCACATATCCTCTATTTAGTGAATTTTACCAGGAAGCGAACCTTGTGTTTGTAGAGGGGAGTGGTGGGCAAGGAAACAGATAATGTGATTTAGGTGACATGGGCACCACCCACTTGCCACCACCTAGCCTGGCTCCCAAGGGCGTGCCGCGCTTTTCCAGTTCAGACACAAACACAATATATCACTTCCCAGCACAGCACCGAGTTAAGCCCTCCCTGACTAAAGGAAGCCTTGCAGCCATATTCTGTTTTTTCCAGAAAATTGTTCTAGACAAAACATCAAGACTACCCAAAGCAACAAGGCTCTGATTTGAAAAACCAAAATGCCACCCACAAGTCACTTCAGAAAAAAAAAAACCTTTTAATTTATTTCTCTATACATCTATCCATTTTCCTCCTGCTTCCTGCAGTCCAAGGATACCCTTTTGTCATAATGTGACCTATACTTCTGATTGCCATGATAGCCAGGTTTCCCTTTTCTTCATTCTTGCTTTTAAACCTCCTCCCAGTTTCATTATTACTTTATCATCCTTATTTTCGGTTAAATTCATGAGCAAGATATTTCCCTTAGGGAAGGCAACAATATTAATGGTCCTCACTTTGAAGCAGATTTTTGTTGCCAGCAAACAGGAGAAGTCATAGTTATAGGGGAGTGATAGATGTACTTTCTTAATTAAATCAGCTGTCATCAGAGCACTGGAAGAGAAACACACCACTGACGGAAACGTGCACATTAGGCAAAAAAAAGCCGCTTCTGAGAGCGCGGACGTGTCGCAAGCTCTGCAGGTAGCGTTTCTTCCCTTGGCACTGAGGGGAAGAGACAAACGGCGGGTGTCGGTACGTTGGCTGGGGTAGAAGTGCGCGCTTCCATTCGTACGCGGCTCAGACTGGCAGGAGCTGCTGCCGGACGATCCAGGAAGCCGTGTCAGCGAGCGCCTGCGGCCGGGCAGGGCAGCCAGGTCAGGATGGAAACTTGGCACAGGCTGGTTCTGGCAAGTCCAGGAAAATCTGTGTCTGTATCTCTAATTCAACTTTCCTAAAAGACCAGTATAGAGTCTTGCTTAATAATGCCAGCTGAAAAGCCTGTAGTTGTAATTATGCCTTTTGTTGCCCCTTCTTAAGGAAAGATACCATATTTACAGTCCTCCAGCCTCACAGCCCCACCCCTATATTCCTGTGACAATACCCAAAGAATCTGGAAGGAAAAAAATTCATTGAGCTTATTACTGATGTGCAAATTCCTTCAGAAATGGAGGGGTGACCAGACTCTCCAGGAACACACACATGAAGTTCCTGGATATTTACTTCCACCCCATTATCCCTAGAAGACCAGCAATTCCTCCAAGTTTAACTGACTGCTAAACCTGCCAAGAATTTTGTTTTATTAATT
Source organism: Phalacrocorax carbo (assembly GCF_963921805.1). Classification (NCBI taxonomy): domain Eukaryota; kingdom Metazoa; phylum Chordata; class Aves; order Suliformes; family Phalacrocoracidae; genus Phalacrocorax; species Phalacrocorax carbo. Next base: position 37,784,439 of record NC_087521.1, read on the forward strand.
CTGTCTGGTTTACCATATGCATACTGCACAGTGTCTAGGTGGGTAGACCAAGAGTGATCTTGACAAATAAAGTTAAAGTACCTCTGGTAAATAATGCTTTTAAAGAAGTAGTTTACAAGCCAGACATTATCCAGCAATGACTTAAATAAAACAGAGCACCGCATTGTACAGGATGGTCTCGAAGGGATGAGGGCAATAAGCAAGCATGCTACACCTCTGAAATTCACAGCAAGTCTCTTCATTTACCAAAAGCCAGCTTGGGCATGTCTCCATTCCAGCCAGCACTGCCCTGCTTAGTGGTGAGCACTGGCCAGTCCAGACACCAGGCACTTTGCACCTAAAGCACAAGCAGCATTCATATTCCCTTGTCAGATGCGTTCGATGCCTCCGCAGCATCGCCGAGGACCAGGGGGTCCCTGGGTTGCAGAAGTGGCATGGGCCGGGAGGTGTCCCCTCCTCGCACTGCGCCAAGCCCTGCACTGGTATACGAGACACCAACATGCAGGAGAGGTAATATTGAAAAGGCAGCACCAAACTAGTGATTTAGAGAGATACACGTAGTTTTCTTGTGTCCTCTCCCTGAAGGTAGCAAAGAAACCTATTTTTAAGAGTTTCTGAGAGCAGGGAGGTAGCTGTTGTCACCACTCATAGCCTTGGTAACACTATCAGCCTGCAAATATGCTGTTTGCACACCCGCAGCGCGAACACAGAAGTTACGATTCTGCAGCTTTGCAGTCGCCCTCCTTCTGGTTTGTGTTGCAAGATGTCCCCAGAGAACCTCTGCAATTAGGACTCAAACACTCTTAGCGCACTTTATTCCTCTGAAGTTTCCCGCAAGTTCCATGAGGTTTTAACAGCAGCGGAATTTCTGCTCAGACACTCCTATTTCCTGCATACAAGGCTTTTTGTACTACAATAGTTCGGGATTTTTTTTTTTCCTCTTAATTCTTAGAGACTTTAAACATAAGCAAACCTTAAAGATGATGTGGTCTCTTCATTTTAGTAGTCCTTAGAGAGGTGGTTCTCATCTCTGAGATTCATGAAATGGTTATTTTAGCATTGCTAGATAAGCAATTAATTCCCCAATTAATATAAATATTTTATATGCAACTGGGTTCTTATTCAAATAAGCAATTATGTTGAGGTCCTTTGATTCCAAATTAGTATAAAAAACCATCCTGGCATAGGGGAATTTTTCCAGAAGTTTTTGTTTAGATATAAACTATCTGCCTGTGCAGAAGAAGAACAAATATTAATGTTACAGACTTTATAAGATTAGAGCATTTCAAAAAAATCCCTGTACAGGTTTTCAATGGAGAGGTCGCCCCCTTTCCCTTGAAGGCTCTGGAAAACATCCACCTTGAGGAGATCATCTGCGAGAGCAGGGAGAGCAAGACCAGCACCTTGGGAAGACACACGTGTTGAGCGTGCTGCTTTTAAACAATTAAAAGCTGCAATAAAATATATCCATCTGTCATCTTCGAAGAGAATTTGGATGAGAGAATACGCGGGTGGGCTGAAGGCAACAGGTACATGCTCACTGTCTAGGGTAAGGGCTCCCAGGCTGTTTTGCATCATTTATAGGGAAAAAAGCGTCAGGATCATGACTGTCTAGAGCAAGTAGCGAGCACAGACATGCATGTGATCTGCTGGTCTCAAAGCAGCGGGTGTATGCTAATACTAGCACTTCTCTGCAAACTTGCTACGAGTTATTATAAAATCTGTGTTACGGTTTCACTAACCGCCTCTAGCACGATCCCACTGTGGTCCATTCTGCCCCAGCCAGGCCAAGCCACCTGTCAGCAGGGCACACTCAGAAGCGAGGACAGCGATCCTGGTCACACGAGCCTCTGCTCCAGACTTGCAGAGACCACCCCTAGCCCTGGCAGGCACCGCCATCTCTCCTAAACTCAGGGAGCCCACCGGAGCGCCTCCGCCAAGAGCTGGGGCGCAGCCTGCTCTCCCCACGGCTGCGGGGGAACAAACCCCTGCACAGGCTGACTCAGCCCAAACCCAGACACGCTTCCCCTCCGTTCCTTCGGCTTGTTGGGAGTCAGGGCTCCCAACAGAGCTGGGTCACACGAGCTGAAAACCCACCAAGAAGCCTTCTGGGGCCTCTTATAGCTCTGATTCAATTTACAGTTATCCCAAGCATTGAGCTGCTGATAAAACACTCCTGCAGCTGTCACATGCAGGTGACTTCAGGCAGGGATGAAATGCGGTGCAACTGCTTTGGCTTTTGATCTCTTTATACACCACAGGACCAGGACTCCTCCTCCAGCAGCACTTCCCCTGACCCATGGGAGCTGCCCATGACTTGGTCTTCAGTTTGGATCTACTTCCTACTGGCATTTTTGGAAGAAAAAACACCCAGCACAAGCCAGCACTGGACTAGCAGTTACCATGGACATCAGTTCCCTTCCATTTTCTGCATAGGAGGAAGTGCGGGCTGAGTTACAGCAATAGGGTAACACACCCGTGAATGCACGGGCAGTGCCCCCACAGCAGATACCGAAGGTTTTGCCAAATTCCCGGGTGTCACCAAGTGAATTGCAGTACAACACTTGATGCGGGTAGCCCTGCACGCTGGCTTCCTACTAGCCACTGCCTTTTTGTGCCCGGTCCAGATGGGATTTTCACCAAACACAAGCAGGCTTCCAGCAGAAACATCTGACTGCCTGCGTATTGGCCCCTTCTAGATATCACAAAGCGGGCATCGCTATTCCCCCGCGGTGACCAAGCACACACAGAGCTCACTCCCCCACCCTGCACCCAAGAACACAGCGATCTCCATCTCCCATTGATCCTCCTGCAGTCCTGGCTGATGGAAAATAACACATTTTTAAACTGGGCAGTTTTAAAAATATCATTCCTTATTGCCTCCTCTTCATTCTGCTACACTTCATTTGTTTCTCACTTTTGTAAGATGCTGATACACCTACAGCAAAGTCACCTGGGTGACCGCTAAAGCAGCACGCCAGGAATTTCCACCAAATTAACAGCTAACCAGCCCCAGCCAGGCGACGGAGTCACACAGACCACAGCGGCAAAGGATGGTGGCTTTTAGACCTACAGAGCACGTCTACAGCAGTAAACTCATCCGATGGGTGGAAGAGAGGAGCCGAGGGCTGTCCTGAGCCATCCCTTCTGCGCAGCACCAGCAACCCCCTGCGCACGGCCACGGGCAAGGTCTCTTTGTATTTATTCCATTAAACCCCTTTTCTCTCATCAACCCCAGGATTCACACTTAGGTTTGATTAAACTTCAACAAAGAAACCACGATTTAAAACTCAGGCAATGCAAGAATACCTTGCATTGAAGGTATGAAATTCAAGAATACCTGGTTTCACACAGTACCTTGTATTATAATTATGCTTGAGAAAGAAGAAAGAAACTTGACTTGAGCAGCTTCCTTTGCCTTAAAAATTATTTGCAGCAAGTCAAGCAGCATCCTCTGATCTGCAAAATACTAATGATCTACGAAGACCTGGACTGCAACCCCCATACCCAGCTGGACATTTCCCTCTGGATAGAATAAAAAGCATTTTTTACGAACACAAACTTGAAGAGAATAAAGTTCTCCCAATTTCAGTCTTTGCTCAAGTGTCTAACCTTTTTAAAAGCACATCCCATTGCGTTCCAGTTGGGATTGTACCTGCCTCTTCTCAGCCAAGAGCGCTGCATAACATGCCAATGAGCTCTTTTAGAGGGCCAGATGGCTGGGGCCGGGTAACAGACTTTGTTAGACATTGGGTCAAGAAAAGGGGAGAGAGAATAGTCTAAATAAGCATCGCTGGCATGCTGTAACTGCTCAGCAAATAAATCATAATTTATTGTTTCTGCTTTCTGAATCATAAGTAGAGATTACAAGCTACAAAGACAGAGAAACCATTATTGGCTTCAATCTCTAAACCACAAGAAAAGGTCACAAAGGTAATTGCTGCAAGAAAAGATCACAGGTCAAAAGAAATGTCTTTTCACTTGAAATCAGGAAAAAAGTTGGCCGTGGTAAGAATTAAAGAGTGTACATTTATTTTCACCTGAAATTCACACAAAATATTACAGATATATGAAAAGTCTAGTTGTGAAGACTACCGCCTAACCTTTATGGGTCCCACTCAATCGTGTAGGAGCCGACACTGTTTGGGGGGGAACTAGCACGGTTTCCTCCACTGTGAAAAGCGATGCTGCCAGAGATGCACAGACAGAGCTTTGCCCGTTTTCCCCAGTATCCCCGGATGTTAGCGTACACAACCTGGCGGCAGCCACGCACGCAAGGTAAAGGCGGCGCACAGGAAAATAAAACATGACTGCAGCTTGAGGATTTCAAACTGAAAAATACCCGATTGTTCATCAGTGAAGCTTGGTGGTTAAACGGCTTTTGACTAAATACAAAGTGCTTAATGGAAGCCTGGATATACTGACAAGCCAAAGCCCAAGGTTACAGCAAATGAACACTTCTGAGAAAAATGAACATTCAGGTTCCGGGTACTGACTAAAGTAAGATGATGTTTTTAATGTCAACAGTTTTCATTTTCACTTACACTCATCATGAGATGTAATTTAGTTTCATGACAATCTAATATTTCCTCAGTAAGTTGGAGAATAAAGAAAATTAATAGTGGCTGATATTATTAAACAAAAATCCTATCAAGAGTAGGCTACATTCATTTCTGCAAAGCTTGTTTTGCTACCGGGTTATATTTCCAATCAGTAGCAAGATAAAGATGTACCTAGATAATCCCACAGCAGCTCCTCTTCCCATGAAAGGTCGGGCCAGATGATCTTTTGAGGTCCCTTCCAACTCAGGCTACTCTACAGTTCTTTAACTGTCAAACCCACTGTGAATCTAGAGCCAAAGGGGAAGTCGTGGTCGCCATTTAGAACAAGGAGTTTGGTGAATTTGCCCTTGCCTGTTTTCCCCAACATCAGAGACAGTAACCACCATTCAGTGCCACTGAAGTAGACCCAAACAGCCACGTGGGAGAACCAAGGAAAGCATGCTTGCCTTCATAATTTTTTGAAAAACAACATTTTGAAACCATAGAAGCAAACCTTAAAGCTTACTGACAAAGTTTACAGTTCATTTTAATTTGCTTAGAGTGCTTTTGGTGTTGCCCACGGGCTGAGCACAACTTGAAGGCATGAACAAGTCAAACACAACCACAGCCAGCTGCGGGATAGAGGTTGGCACCCAACTGGGCCAGGCTCCTCCTGATTTTTAGAGAGCACCAGACACCTGAAGGGTAGGGAGGACAGGGAACAGATATACCCAATTTTCTTTCTTCCCTGGGCTGGCACCACACAGGCAGCTGCTGGGGGTCCAGCTCGGAGCTCGCCGGGTGACTGCCACCCCCTCGCTCACAGCTCTCGGGGATGGGAGCAGGTCAGAGCAATGCACAGGCCCCAGGTAAGCAGGAGACACAAGAGCATGCCATGATGAAAGGGGCCAGCAAGCAGGTGGGTCTGCTCTACATAACAGCTGGGAAACCCCCACCCCAGTACCCAACACAGCCCAGCTGGGTCTACTGATAAAAAACTGGGGTCTTGGGCTTTCAGCACCCACCACGTTGCCTGTAAGGCCACCGAGAACCAGGCCTCTGAACTCCTACATACAAAAGCAGGATTTTACATAGGAGTTCCTCACTTATCAGGTTACAGAGCTGTTCTTTGTTGTGCTGCTGGCACCACAAAGGGGGGTGTTGGGGATCTGCTATGGCAAATTGTGCCCCCCCAAAAAGGCAAACAACCCCTGCCTTCATTTAAGTCAAAACACACCTCACCTGCTGCAGCTTGATTTGCAGTAAAAACCACACCTCTCAAGTTGTAAGCACCAAAATTACCCTTTCCCTCCAAGGTCAAGTGCACGAACAGCTGGCCAGCTCATCACCTTCTCCACAGCCCCAGAGAGCCCCACAACCGCCAGCTCGAGCCAACTAACCACAGCAAGATGGCAGTGCCATTTCTTTGAAACACTCAGTGCCATTTCCTCTAGTAGCCTGGAAAAAGAAGCCTTCCCCCATCCTAAGATTGTATTTTCCTCCTGAATTATTAAATGAAAACACATTTTCACTCTGCTGAAGTTATTATTAGAAGGAGACTTATCCCATGAAGTGAGCAGCAAGTCCCAGGGCTACTGTGTGCTACAGGCTCATCTGATTAACATTTTGAGATCCTACATTAAAAAAAATAAAGCACTAAGTATAATGTTCCTAGGTGCCTCTCTTTAATTCCAGAGAAAGAGAGCTATAATACCCAAATGGCATTTAATCTGGCACTAAAAACATCAGCACATAATACTTGCAACAGCAAGAAGCAAGTTCTGGGTGAGATCAACCTTCCCTCATTAAATCCAAACATTCACCCTTCCCTAGCACACACACAGGGAAAGCTGAAACACCAGGGAAAAAGCAGCAGAAACCTCAACCAGAAGAGAAGAGAGGAAAAAAAAGCTTAAAAAAACATAAATGCACAAAGCACAACACTTACCAGCTCCAGCAGGCAAGAGGTGCAGGACAGAGCTGTCCTCAGGACACCCACAGCTCTCCCACCCCACTCTGATTCACAGCACCAGCCCTCCCCCACACCCCCTTTATATGGTTTCCTTGATGAAAACTGAAAACACCTGGTTTTACCTTTCAAGCGGAGTTTCGATGCAATCACAGGATACTGCTCCAGGCCCTGCTGCTGCAGGGCAGCCACAGCTGAGCACCCCTGGGAAATACTGGGCCCCTCTGGGCACCCTGCTGGGTGCTGCAGGGTGCTCAGCACCCTCCTGGCACTTGGGACCTCACATGGGATGTCTAGCAAGTCTAATTTGCTGGTAAATAGCTCAAAATATTTTAATGGTCTTAAATACACCCACCTTAAGGGTGTTTGTGTTCTACACGTACTCTTGGTACACATTTCCCTTTTTAGGGTGAAAATCCTCATCAGTCACCACAATTCCCAGCAAGAGGCATAGCCTGATTTATGCTCAAAGAGAAAATCGCCAATAAAACTAGGCTATGGCAATTTAGCCGTTGGGAAAATAAAGCCACAGGGAAGATAATCCGCACTCATAGTCCCTCCTGTTTGTCAGGAGGGGCTGGAATAAGGCTCCAGTGGGTATCCTGGCCTGTGGTGAGAAGCCACTGATCTCCTCGGGGAAAGGCTGAGAAAGCAATCTGTGCTTGCATTTGCTCTCTCGTGCCGTGCAGAGGTAGGCAGCTGCCATCCCCCTCTCTGCAGCATCACGCCCCAGGAGGCACATCCTTATTTTTAAGAATAAAAGGTCCACTGATATGAGGAAAGTTTAGTGCTCCTTAGCCATCTCCCAAGCCACAGCTCAGTCTCTGCTTCTGTTCCTTAAATGTCTCAATTTGCATAAAATTGTCTGCAAACAATCAAAGTTAATTAAGATAATTTATCACTTGAAAGTAAAGCATCTTATCAGCAGGTATCAGCCTGTAAAGCAAACAAAGAATTAGTTGTAGGAACATAGTTGGGGCCTTATTACCCTGTTAGACATGAAGTGACAAAAAATCTCTTTATGACACTTTCTGTTTGGTCTGGGTGCTATGTTTTCAAAGTAATTAACTACAATTAGCTAATCATCCTCTATAGTAACTTCATTTGTGACTCTACACTGTAGTATTGACTCATTTACACTTTGGCAGCCTTCCTGCATGTAAATTGTGATAAAAAAAGTTTTGATAACAGCCCAAAGTTCTTCCCTGCGAGCAGAAATGGGATGGTGGAAAGAGCTTTGATTGCATAGACAGCGGTACCCGTTCGGCCCCGAAAGATGGAAAAGAAAAAGCAGAATATTCTGATCCATACGAGGAGCTGGGCTGTGCTATGCCCTGCCATCCTATCTATTGGTTTCTATTGCTTCCTTGATATACGGAGTCTTTGAGATGTTGCCGAGAATGCCACGTGTGAAGTATGTTCCCTGTGTCTGAAGGGACTGTAAAAACAATGCACTTTTATGAAAAAATAGCCTCATAATCCCAGTTCCATTTGCAGAGATAACACCACGTGTGAGCAAACACAATGCCGAGTCACCCACTTCTCTGGACTGAACAGTGAGAACTTGTTTAATCAAATTGTGATCATAATAATAACAGAGACCATCTTTAATTTTGCATTTGTGAGATTAGTTGCCTATTAGCATTCACAAAGGCACTAACCCGTCAGGGTAAACCAATGTTAACGCTGCACAAAAACTGCTAAAAGGCAACCAGGAACGGTGATTTTTTAAATTAATTTAAAACAACTCCTGGGAGTGCCGTGGGAAAAGGCGGATCATTAAATGGCCACATGAATATTCACAGCAGCCGCGAGTCGATCAGGCGCCGCACGCCTACGTTCAAACCAGCCGCGTAACGGACTTCCCTGGAGGGATGCCCGGGCCAGGCTCAGCGGATGGGAACAGATCATCCCCCGAAAAAGGCCCGTTCCTCCCCTCCGGCTCTGCCCAGCCAGACCCTATTCGTTTCCACGTGGTGCTCAGGGACGTGGTTTAGCGATGGCCTTGGCAGTGTCAGGTTAATGGTAGGACTGAGTGATCTTAAGCCTCTTTTTCAACCCAAAGGATTCTGTGATTCTATGATTTCCCCTCCTTTGCCTTTTTTCTTCCCTTTGCCTCTAACCCCCACTGCAGCAGCCCTCCGCAAGGGCCATATAGACCCCACCCTCCCTCTGCCCACCCCGCCTGCGCCTCTCCCCACTGGCCTGCCCTCAGCCAAGCCCCCGCAGGGTCCTGCCCATCCATGCCCAAAACCGGGAGGATGCTTCCATGCCTGCGAACCCCGGACCCTGCTGCCCGTGCGTGGCACAGGGCTGGCCCTGGTGTCCCAGCCAAGCTCCTCGGATGCTCTGCCTGTAGAGAGCAGGGACCCAGGGCATTTAACAGGAGAAAGATCAGCCTGTGAGGTATGTGAGGGGGAGATTTCTCAAGCACCAAACCAAAATATGGTCGGGCTGGTGTAAGTCATGTTGCCCTGGGGACACCATGTGTCCCTTGGTCTTCCTGGTGGAACTGAACTGTCCCGGCGGAGCAGTTAGGGGAAAAACAAGAGAAGAAGGATGAGCCGATCAGAAATACATCCTGGCCTGAGAACAAAGTGTGCTGAATTTATACCGCTCCTTCCACACCCGTAGCTTCCCCTGGATATCTTACTCTTGCTTTTATTGCTCAAGAGGGAAAGAAATGTTCTGAAAGGAAGAAACACTGCTGAGACTTTGCTTCTGACCTTGCCACAAGGGGTTAAACGGTCAAGATTCCAGCAGCTGGAGCAGCAGGTATTTCAGTGCAGGCACTGCCACTGGTGCCTACTGGTGAGATGCCAGCCACCTCTCCCCAGTTCACACTGGTGCTGATGGGTATGCTCTGAGTCAGCCCAGATTTGCGTCCCCTGGCAGCTCTGTCACCCACCACGCAGATCACAACCCACTCCAGGAGCACCCAGCACCCCCCTGCCCGAGCACAGGGACGAGAAGGCGGCTCTCCCAGGCACAGGAAGCCCCACCGGTGCCACACGTGTCCTACAGAGCTGCTCTCCCATCCCAGCACCTACCTGTGCCACGGCCGTTTCTGTTCGCCAAGCATCCTCCTGGCCGGGTTCAGCTCCAGACTCTCCCCACGGTGGGACTGCCGTTCCCTGGGGAGGTCACAGCCTGTGAATGCCAAGAACAAGCAGCGAGGTTGTCTCTCCGAAGGGGCTCTCGGTGGCACCAGTACTGCCAGGGCGCTGCTTTGGAGCTCGCCTTGGCGCTGCAGGGTTCAGCAATTCTCCCCAACCTGTTCAAACAACAAAAAATGTGCTTGATTTTCTCTGCTTTGGGGTATGTTGGGTTAGTTTTGGAAAAAGCAATCACCAGGTTCCTGCAAAAAAATTTATATATATTTTACTGCCCCCACCTCCTTTTACCGTACGTTCATGCAGACCTGTACTCACAAAGACAATAAAACAAGAAGACCGTGGGATACCCATGGATTCATGTGCGGCAAGGGTGAACACAGGCTTCAACAGGCACAGTGTGTGCATGCACAGCAGAGCAGGGCAGGAGGCAGACCCTGCTCGGAAACCACACAGGACTCTCGGAGGGCACCCGCGTCCCACCACCAAGCTCCCCGTGGGGGGCTCTAACCCATCCACACCGCTAAAGACACCCCGCGCCCCCCGTATGCCAAGCGGGCTGCCATGGTCCAGCCAGCGCTGCCGTCGTCCGCGGGGTTATCATCAGTGCATCGATTGTGGGGTTTGGTTTTGTGGGCTTTTTTTCCCCAAAGAATGCAAAACAACAGGAAAATTTCAGGTCGCAGAGCTGCATGTTCAGGCCATTCTCTTTCAGCTGAACACTAATGACTTTTATAAAATAATATTAAACTGACGGTGATAGGAAAGCTAGGAATGACCCTCTCGTCGGGCCCAGGCACCTAAAGAAGGACGGTTTAATTAAGCGTTGCCCTGATGATGGAGGGCCATTGCCATGGCAACTGGACTCAGGCGCTCCACCCTGGACCAGCCCTGGGAAGCCGCCAGCGCCACTCTGCGCCGAGCCGCGGTCTAGAGCTGCGTGACACCAGGAGGGGCTTTCCAGGCAGCAAAGCAAGGTCCTGATGGCAATTCACAGGTACAGATAAAAAGGTATTAACATACATCACTGAAATACCTTCAGCTACCCGGAGACAACGTGCAGCAGTACAGTGCTGAGGCACAGATTTGTTTGCAGCTCTGATCCGTTTTTGCAATATTAGCTGGGGAAAGCAGACAGATTTCCAGAATCTAATAATTATGCATGACTCAGTCTTTCAGTGTTCACCTAGAGACAACCAGTCTGGAAGCAACCGCCCGCTGGCTTCCACTGGAGGTGAGGCTGCACAGCACCGCAGGCTGCCTGGCCCGGGCAAAGCTCAGAGAGGTCAGTGCTCCTCCAGCCCCCAGCACGGCCAGCACGAGCCCAGGCCGGGCTGCACGGACTGACGGCAAAGGGCTTTCCGCTGCTTTCAGAGGAATAAGGAGATATTTGGATTTGTGAGGGGCTTTTAGCAAAGACGAAAAAATTCTTTAGATTGCAAATGGGTAGAAATATTCTTTTACTCTTCCTTCCAAAAAGCTCTTGCTCGCACTATTTCAGTTTCCTGGCTTATCTGTATTTCCCAGTTAAGAGCAGCTGAACGTAGGTACTAATGCAACTTAGCTTCAAGTCTTTGCTAAGGCTTATGGCTTCCCATCCAGCTGTTTTGAATTCTAATTGTGAAATGCATACACCACCTCCATCGCCCATTTAATTTAAAAGCAGACGACATTAGAGGCACAGATTTTATTTTTAAAGACAGCTTGCAGTTCAATCTATCGAGAAACGCAGTTGTTTTGTTTACTTTTTAACCAGGGTCACCACCTTCTCCGCTGTTGTTTCAAGGTTGACAGTGATTTAAACTTGGTGTATTTTTACAACCTGCACCTAATCCAGGGTATAAATCATTCTGAAGGACATTTATTTCTGCCTGTCATTTCACAGGAAGATGCTATTAAAGCTGCTCTCGGTACAATGTGCAATTCAAAAATTTGTTGCTGATGACTTCAACACGCGTTACATTTTCATTAGCTACCGAGAGAGGCAGCGGCAGGGAGGAACGCCAGCCGATTCATCTGAGTAAATGATAATTGCTTTCCCCTCATTTAAGAGCATGTCACTGGTTTTTCTTCATTAATAAAAGGACGTCTGCATTTTAACTGCGCCCCTTTTTTTAATAAAGACCAAGTAGAACGGGCTCACTGGACACGTGTGTGGGAAATGCAGAGATATCGCTCTGCTTCCCACCACTCCCTTCATTCTCTCCCCGTGATCTCAGACGCCGTTTCAGAGACACGTGAGCTCAGCTTTTCAAAAGCAATACCTGATCTGGGGGGGTGTGCGCTTCCGGAGGACCCTGCGAGAAGCTCGGGTGTTTCAAGGTGTCCCAGCGCAGGTGGATGGGGTGCGACCCCCCCGTGCCAGCACCACGGAGTGCTCCCCACCGGCACAGCGCCCGTCTGCGTTAGGGACACGCACACCGACACGCGGCACTCACGGCCCCGCTGGGCTGGTAGAACTGCCCGCCTGCCTCCTCCTGCCCTGCAGGACATAGGTTTTAGAGATGATCTGACATGGTTTAGGCAACAGCAAGAAGGGTTTGTGCCGCGCCTCATCATTTCCCATCCATGGCAAGTGCAAAGAGCGCACACTGTTTGACAGATGTGCATGGCTCAGAGCATTGCTGGCAGACACGTGCCCCTGGATAGTAGCTCGGCCATGTCTCACCTCAAAACAGAATATCCCCAAACACAAAGTTATCCATCTGTTTTTAAACGGATCCTGAGAAACCCTGGGGCTGCTCTTCTCCAAAGCAAATTCCACCAGGGACCCTTCACTTGAGACAGCAGCAGGGCTCTGGGATGGGTGCAGACCCCCAAAACTGGGGTCTCCTTTAGAAACGGCTTCCCATTGCATGCTGATGTGGGTCTGTGACCCACTGCCTGTGGCTCTCTGTGCTGCGTGTCCCCATGGGGCAGCAGGCATCGCCGTGACTCGCAGGTGCTGATGAGGGACCGCTGTCCCACCGCCCTCACCGGTTCTGCTTTTAAGCACAGCCACAGGCTGGAGACAGAGCCAGCACCACCCAAAACCCAGCCGAGCCATTGGCTTTTAGGGAGCACACAGAGGGAAAGAACCCATTGCCTCCTGCTAGGGACAGAAATGTGCAGCTCCAATATTTTCCTATCTGGTTAATTAAAGAGCCTGTCGCGGTGCTTGCTGGGAAGCTCTGGGCGCCGAGGGTGAGCGGTGCAGAGCATAGCGACATGTGCAATGGGAGGCAAAAGTGTACGGTCGGTGCCGCTCACCGCTGGGCACCTTGCGCTGCTGTTGGCCCAGCAGCCTCCCAGGTGGTCGTGGTGACCCAGAAATGCTCCCACAGGGCTTGGGTTAAAACCCATCCAGGTCCCCTCTTCCCCAGAGGGCTGGACTGGTCCCAGAAAGAAACCTCTGGTGGAGGTGGGCTTGGGGGCTCGGAGGCTCACAGCCACGATGGGCAGAAAGGGAAGGTGGGAAGAAAGCATGAAAAAATACCCCAAACAAGAAGCGAAAACTGTTTCACACATCATTACCGTAACACAGCAACCACCAACACAAACGTGCCCGCTGAAATCTCGGCAACCTCCAAAGCAAAGGCTGGTTCAGAGAAACTAAAAATCACCCTGAACCTCTGCCTCCAGTTCAGCTCAGACTTTTTTGGGGGTTCCCAGGCCTTGCCATTTTGCCGTTGCCTTTTCTCGCTCTGAGCAGCAGAGGCTCGCTCGCCAGCTGCAGCCACGAACCGCAGGGCAAAGCAGTGCGATGGCCGCAGTCAGGGCTGAGAAAGAAATGGCTTTGCATCTCCAGAGCCCAGCGCGTGCCTTGTTCTCCTTGCCTTTAAACACCAAAAGCACGACAGACTTGAGTGCATTTTAATAAACGTACCGTAACGCGCTTCGGCACAAGCACTTGTTGCACGAGCACTAGCTGCGGTGTTATCAGGATGGGCAGCTGACCTGCAGGCTTTAAACCGCAGTTATAATTCCCTGGAGGATGCTGCAGTGGAGCGCTGGCAGGGGCTCTGGCCCACGGGCAAGGGCTGGGGCTGGCAGGGCCCCTCTATCGCCTCGTCTCAAATGGGATTTGTAATCCCAGTCCAGAGATTTGGAGCAAATTGATGGAATGTGAATCTTCCAATCATTGAGACATCTTTGAAATGAACAGCAAGGCCCTGGCAGGTTGGACCGAGCATTACCACCAGGGCATCACTGTCATGCAGTGGGTACGAATTTAACCTGGCTGCCAATTTTATTATCACTTTTTATTTCTTAGTGGGGCTTTGCAGTGGAGACATTCCCCAGGGAACAATAACAATAACAGCAATAGCGTTAAAGACAGCAAAAGCCAATAATTTTAGTTAATTAGCAGGCTGCTGTTGAATTTGCCAGATGCACTGCAGCCCTCGCTTTGCAGACCCATCATCCAGGCCGAGCCTTAATGTGACTCCCGACAGATACCTCTTGACATGCCTGAATCGATGAAATTAAATGCCAATGGAAGGATTTCTCATATATCTTTAAGAGCACAAAGCAAGAGTTCCTTGTACAAATCCCATTAAGAACCACTTTGAAACTATAGTCTGCAAAGCCTATTAAATCCAGAAAGATATATTTAAGGCAAAAACTAAAACTATTTGAACTTTGCAGTGTCTGAGAGGCCACTTTAATTGCACAGCAAACAGAGCATTTCTAATCCAGCCCAGATGAGAAAAGAGAGAGCAAAAAGGACACACATTTAAAAGAGAAGGAAAATAAATAGCAGAAAGGCACAGAGCGTAATGGACCCAAGGGAGCGGTGCTGCAGAAGGATGCGGAGTGCAGAGACGGAGACTCCAGCGCAAGACTGGCGTCAGATCACTGCCACTCGAGCAGACTTCAGAAGCTGCTTTGAAATGGTTATCCTGACTTTTAGAGGTCTCAGTGGGTTCACGGCCTGGAAAGCAGCCTTCCCGTGCAGAAAGGGGCAGCGCGCACCCACACGCTGTCCCCGCTAACTAATCAAAAACCAACCTGGCCACCAAAGAGCCCCAAACAAACCCTGATCTTTGGCAGCAGCAGGTGACCCACACCACAACCGGCCCCAGCACAGGTGGCATCCCCAAGCACTGTGGCCGTGGTGGAGCATCATTAGGTTGCCCAGAGAGGTGGTTGATGCCCCATCCCTGGAAACATCCCAGGTCAGGCTGGACGGGGCTCTGAGCGACCTGATCTAGTTGAAGATGTCATTGCTCACTGCAGGGGGTTGGACTGGATGGGCTCTAAAGGTCCCTCCCAACCCAAACCATTTCATGATTCTGCAATGACCTGCTGACCCGGAGCCTGCCTGGGGTGCAGCTCCTTGGCACAGCTTGGCTCTCACTCAGCTCAGGGGTGACACTGTGTTTGCACGTGGCTCTAGGAGCCAGCGGGTCCCTCTTACGCTCGTCTGGAGGCAGGACCAGAGCACGCCCACCCTGCAGCCCTCTGGACCCTGTGCAAAGCTGCATAGGTGGTCTTGCGCATGATGCGTCTCCATGCAGAAAAGTAAGAGTATTCAAGCAGTGCCTTTGATTTGCAGACCTTTTGTACACAGAGCTCCTCAGCAACTGCTGTTTGCTTCCCCTGTACTTGGCACAGCTTGGAGGCAGATCTGAAGCCTTCTCTTCTGGGAGCTGGAGGAACAGGGCTGCCTGCGGGCTCACTGCCGCAGTGCCAGCCAGCGGCACGGGCACCGGCTGCCTCCTACGTACAGCAAACCTCAGTGCTCTGGGGAACTGCAACGTCCCCTTTCACAGAGAATCACAGAATGGTTTGGGTTGGAAGGGACCTTAAAGATCACCTAGTTCCAACCCCTGCTGCCATGGGCAGGGACATCTTCCAGTAGATGAGGCTGCTCAAACCCAATCCAACCTGGCCTTGAACACTTCCAGGGATGGGGCATCCACAGATTCTCTGGGCAACCTGTGACAGCACCTCACCACCCTCACAGTCAAGAATTTCTTCCTAACATCTAATCTAAATCTACCCTCTTTCAGTTGAAAGCCATCACCCCTCGTCCTATCACCACATGCCCTTGTAAAAAGTCCTTCTCCAGCTTTCTTGTAGGTCCCCATCAGGCACTGGAAGGCTGCTACGAGGTCTCCCCAGAGCCTTCCCTTCTCCAGGCTGAACAACCCCAACTCTGTCAGCCCATTCTCACGGGAGAGGTGCTCCAGCCCTCTGACCATCTTTGTGGTCCCACTTTGGACTTGCTGCAACAAGTCCATGTTCTTATGCTGGGGGCCCCAGAGCTGAATACAGTAATGCAGGTGGGGTCTCACCAGGGCGGAATAGAGGGGTAGAGTCACCTCCCTTGGCCTGCTGGTCATGCTTCTTTTGATGCAGCCCATGATATGGCCGGCTTTCAGAGCTGCAAGTGCACATGGCTGGGTCGTGCTGAACTTCTCATCAACCAACACCCGCAAGCCCTTCTCCTCAGGGCTGTTCTCAATCCACTCATTGCCCAGCCTGTATGTGTGCTTGGGATTGCCCCGACCCACGTGCAGGGCCTTGCACTTGGCCTTGTTGAGTCTCATGAGGTTGCCAAGGGCCCACCTCTCAAGCCTGCCCAGGTCCCTCTGCACGGCATCCCTCCCCTCCAGTGCGTCGCACAGTTTGGTGTCATTGGCAAACTCGCTGAGTGTGTGCTCAATCCCATGTTGCCGACAAAGATGTTAAACAGCACCAATCCCGACGCTGACCCCTGAGGAACGCCCCTCGTCACTGGTCTCCACTTGGACATCGAGCTGTTGACCGCAACTCTTTGAGTGTGACCATCCAGCCAATTCCTTACCCACCAAGTGGTCCATCTAATAAAAACATGTCTCTCCAATGCAGAGACAAGGATGTCGTGTGGGACAGTGTCAAATGCTTTCACAAGTCCAGGTATTTTGTGGTAAAGAAGCCACCACAAAAGGCCAGGCCTTCAGCAGGCTGGAGACTTGACACATTGCAAGGATCCATTTCAGCAAGACCCCTGCTCACTTCTCAGCCACTGTCTCCCATGACCAAAGAGATTTTTGGCTTTCCTTTTTCAGAGAAAAATATTTTGTTGTCCTTATTGGCTGTGATAGTTTTTGTATTTTGAAAGACATCACTAAAAATCCAAAATCAACTATTACCCAAACCTCAGTTATTCTTCCTTTGTTGTTTTTCTCCTGGCCATTTGAAAAGATGCACTTTTTTGTGAAAACTGGTTCTCTTCCTGCTTGCAATTCTGCAAATACTGAATGGCACCACTTAATAAAATTACAGTGGGTTAAAACCTGAATGAGAGGAGAAGCAGAGCATGATAACTGTTCCCTCGCAGAGGAAAAGTGCGTACATTCAGGCAGGGCTGCAGAGTGCAGACGAATAACAATACTTTGACTCTGATGGGTATCTGATGCACACTGGCTCAGAATGGTAATGTTTTATAAGCAGAATGCATTAGCTCCTCAGCACTAATGCTATAATGAATACATCAATGCTGATAATGTATATATGAATCCAGAAGTTGCCTCTTCAGATAGGTAGTGTCATCAAAACAGCACTTCACGGAAAATTCCTAATATCCTTCTTGATTGTAACATGCCGCTGACTAAATGAAGCAAGAAGAGAGCTAGTGCCACCGCTCCTGGCTGAACCGCAGCCTCTCCACGAGGCGCATGCCCCAGGGGAGGTGAAATACTGAGGCTGGGTCGGAGAAAGTCCTGGCTGCACGCAGATGAGTCTAAGATGAAGGAGACCAGCCTCCCCCATTTCAGTTATTCCCAGTGGCATCCCAAAGCATTTTGGGGTCACAGAGGTGCTTCCAACATGACTTCATTCTCGCCGTGCACCAGCCACTGCACCCCAAAAAAGTTGAGCCATGAAATAACACTGCTCCTTGCATGAAATTCGGGCTGTCCAGACACACACCGAGACCGGAGCTCCCAAAACACTGCTTTGGGTAAGTTCCTTCAGAAAACACCGGTAACGGTGCCATGGCCCACGGCAGTGCCCTCCCCAGCACCACACCTCCCATCCCTGCAGGAAGCCCAAGGGTGGCAGGAGGTGGGGAGGCACGGGCAGAGCCTGGGGGCTTCCCAGGGGATCCCCAGCATGACCCTAGCCTGGCAGCCAGGAGCAACTTGTTCCCCACACTCAGTGTTTCTGGGGGAAAAAAAAAAAAGCACTTTGGGCCATTTACTAAAGTTTTCTAGAAGTGGATGGATATGCCCAACTCCTGGCCAGCCCTCTCTCCAAACCCACATCTGCTGCCTGCAGGCACTCCATGGCAAAGGAGCTACGCCAGTGGCACCTGTGTCCCACAGCTCCAGAGGTTTGGGGCCTCCGTGACCAGGGCATGGTACCAACCACACCGTCCCCTCCAGCTGCTGCTGGGCTCCTCCAGCGAACAGAGATCCAGGACTTCTCTAAATGCAGCGTCACGAGTAACAGCCTCTCCTTCCAGGAAACGCTTATCTCCTGCAATAGCAAGAGAAAAACAAATAGACAAAGCAACGCTCAAACACTAATTAAGGTCTGGGTTTGAACTACTGTCCTAGTGACTCAGTGAGAAGATGGATAACGTGCTTCCACAACTCTGCTGTGCCAATTTAGCATCTTCCTGGCCTGCAATCAGAATTGTAACAGCCGAACTCTTCATCTCCCCTCTTTCAGGTGACAAGGCTGAGCTGAATTTACGTTATTTATTTATATTTTCCAGGTGAGAGGAAAACCAGTTGGAAAACTATTCGCAAATTCCCCCCACTCGTGTTTGCAATGGCAGTTTTGGCATACAAGGTTTTGCAACGTCGCAATATCTTTTGTGGAAGCAGCGGCATGTTTCGCACCCACCCCAGTTCCTCAGGAGCAGCCTGGAGAGCCTGCCTCCACTGCAAGCCCACCTGTAGAAAGCGGCCTTTGATATGAAATTGCTGGGCTCAATAGAAATCCCCCCGAACTATAAATTTCCGCTTTCACTGGCTCTGAAATGCAAACTCAGAGGTCCTGCGAGAGTAGGTCCAACAAGCCCATCCCACGCCTCGCCTTGGCATCAGCAGCTTCTCTTCAGAGCACAAGCTGTGCCGCTACGACTCGCAGAGAAAAAACAACTTTGCCGCTCAGCGGCTCGACGGCGCGCGCTCGGCTCCGCGCGTTGCCATGGCCCGGCATCGCTGATGAGTTCTTTATGCATTCCATTTACAAAACATAATTATTTGAAGAGCTGATAGTGAAGCTATCCATCAAACCATTAATGCTGCTCTGCTCCCTAATGAATGCTTGAAATCCACGTGCTCCGCTCCTTATGTAGTTTTAAGTAAGGACTATACTGAACTTTTACAGCATTAAATGGGCTACAGAGACAGCTACGGTAAATGATCCTCTGGATAGTCCTGGAAGTACTTGCTAGATATTCCCTATTGTGAATTTTTCTGAAACTCTGAACACTTTGGGGATAATAATTAAAAAACACATTTCGTTCACAGCTTCCAAAGTGGATGTATTTCCAATTCCCCAAACAAGAAGAAGCCTCCTGTGTCTACTGAATGATGACAGATGACGCGCTCTACACAGTATTTATAATTAAGTGCAAATGTCAGTGCATAAGAGAAAATAAAAATGGACAAAGAAGATGAGAATTTCGTAGTGTGTGACTGCCACTGCACTGCGATGCCCGGGAGTGCGCTAAGTGTAAAGATTTGGGGTTAGAGAGAGACACAGATCTTCCGCTAATGTTCTGGAAAGTCATTTTAGGTGCAAAGTAGAAACAGAACAAGCTACCCAGCTTAAATTATTTATGAAAACAATTAGCACGTGTTGTACATATATCAAAGAGAGAAGGGGAGTGCAACTATTATAATCATTTGTTTCAATAATCCTAATTACTTTGGTGCAATTAAACGTACGCTAGGAATGCTGCACGGCCGCAGACTTGTCTAGGATTAAATACCATTAAAACTAAAATAAAGCCTTTAAAAGGTACACAAACAAGCTGATAACCAGCTGCCCCGTGCCCTCCTGTGAAACACTGCAGCCCGCTCGCAGCAGGAGCAAGGCGGCACAGAGACCGCCACGGGAGGAGAGCGTGCGGTCCAGGGCTGGGAGGGATTTAGCGTCTCACCTTGTCAGCTGGACAGCAGGCTTGAGACATGGCAGAAAAGGGTTTCTGGACAACTAACGCACCCAGAAGTTGGTATCTTTGTTAGAAGCGTAGTTCCCTTTTCTCCGTCTGGCAAAATGGGGATGAGCCACTTGTGTTTGAAGGACTCTGAGATAACCCGCGCGGTTTCCAATCCGTCAGCAGCAGAGGCAGCGGCTCATCAGCAAGCCCCCGATCCACACGACGGCGGACAGGCACCTGTCAGCCAAAACGCAATGCGAGGGATGGAAATAAAACAGGAGCCGTGTTGCATGTTCTCCTGATGTGCTTCCTCCCTTCCCCGCACAGAGCACAGACGACACGCCGGGGCAGGCTGCTGAGGTCAGCCAGCACGAGGGGGTAAAACTGCACTGCCGAGCACGGGGGGCACAAGGCAGCAGAGAACCAGAGCTGTGACTAAATCGTTGGAATCGAGACTAGCGGGTGGAAAGGGATGACTCTGAGAAATACATGACAGACATCACCTCTGAAAAACAGATGCCTCTCAGTTTCCACCGTCTGACCCTGAAGGACGAAGCACGACCACCAGCCTCAGCTCATCCCGCTCCTACCCTGCACACAGCCCACGAACACACCTGCCAGCAAACACCCGAACCGGGCACAGGGTTCACACACAAACATCCAAGGCACCACGAGAAAGGAGGTAAATGTGAGATGAATAAGTCCTCGTTATTGTCAGCTGGAAGACTTACACTTTGAGTAGAGGGATATAAATTGGAGGGTTTATGTACCGAATGTCAACACAGTAGAAAGGAAATCAAATAATTAGCAGTGAGAATCTAACCTGAAGTATGAGTATCGTTTTTAGCCTACAGTCTCGTTTTGCTCTCGTATAACCGACCAATGCCATTAATGACTGTTGCAAGAGGACGTGATTCAGGGACGGTTGCAGGAGGCATTGCCTACACACCCCTACAACAGTTCTGTGCTGTGCTGTGGGTCAGCACCGAGGTGGCTGAACATTTACTAACTAAACCCCATACATTTAACCAGACTCAAAGGAAAAAAGATCCAAACGGCTGGGAGGGGATGGGATTTCAAATGAAAACTCCAGCTGCAAAGAACTGGAGCTGGAGAGGGAAGAGAGATGAAAGCTTCTATTCAACCCTGTACTCTCCGCAAGGAATTCACTACAATTTATCGAAGCAGCCAAGGATATTTTCAGTGCAGACCATTTAAAACCAAACTACCTCAAAGCTTGTACGTGAACCTCTAGGTCCTGAATAAGAGGGAGAAAAAGAAAAGGAAAAGAACAACAAAATAAAGGAAAGCTTCTTTATGGAAAATTGGTGATACGCTTTCAAGCATCCCTGTGTATTTCTAACTATGCTGGAAAATGTCAAAAAAGGGCCACTTGGAGGCAGGGCTCTAGTACAACTCAGAAGTGATGTATTATTTGGTTTCCTTCTCATTCTTTTCTTTTGCTTCTCCTCTCCTGTGGCTGTAACAGGTGCAGAGAGTCCGTCTGACATAGCTAGCACCAGATGGCATTAATTTATTGCAAAACTGTTTTCTTTTCTAGAAAGACTTTGTTGATGTCCCTCACAACTTCAGTCAAGTTCACTTCATTAAATCAGCTCTGTGTATTAAAATCTGGTCTCTGGACATAACGGCCCACCACAAGGAACTCAGATTCAGAGACTTTGTTTTAACAATTAAACGGAATCATGGGACTGGATTTGCAACACGATCTTCAATGGCGTTAGGCAGGACTATGGCTGCTGCCAGTCTGTCTCAGGTTCTAGAGAGAACTTATTTTCCTTGGCAGAGGGAGCTTTTCCATCACCCAAAGGCAAAAAAAAAAAGTGCATTTGGCCACTGCCTTTTCCTGGGCAGCATCTTCTGATTTCTTTTACGGGTTCAAATGCTGAGCCAGGGAAGGCCTCCACCGGCTGAGCGGGGCTGTCACCCTCACACCGGCGTATTTATGGGAAGGTCAGGGTCTGCACGTCTTCAGATAACACAAACGGCAAACTTCAAACACGTGATACTCAAATGAAGAGAGCAAATGAGCCAAGAGTGTTGGAGCCGAACTGGTGAGCGAACAAGTGAGCGAAGCGATGGTGCCCTGAAGCAGGGCGCGCTGGCAACACAGGGATGCGCTATTGCAGGAGAGTTTTGCAGCTGTTTCAGCTTCAGAAGACATTTTTGGGTTCCAGATGTAACAGGATAACACAGCGAGGATACCAACAATGAGAAAGGAAATGAGTGGTCTTACTGAACTAAACTGTAAATACCAAGAGAGATTAGTGAAGGGATGTGTAGTCCTCTAGGTGAAATTGTAAGAAAAACGATCTGAAGTTTTGGCAGCAAAAAGCTGTCGATTAACTCTTTTTTCACCATATTTTATCTCAGATAAATTTAATTTAAAAGAGGTTGCATTTTAACTGAGGTGAGAAAAGGGTCCACTGCAATTTCTCATCAGCAAATGTCACCCTCCAGTATCTTCCTGGGGCATTTCCACCAGTCAGGGCAGGAACCGGGTGAGTGTTTCCCCGCTGCAGCTTGTCAAGGACTCAGTCCAAACCTCGATTTAGGTTTTCAAGCAGCTGGTGCCAACCAGCAGGAGCTGGGGACAGACAGAGGTTTAACAAGACCCCATTCTCCTGGCAGCACCAAAAGCATTGCCTGTACTATAAAGTGTCTCACCGTAACTGCCGCAGCAAGTCCGGCCTCGCTCATCATGGCAACAAGCTCTGCTGGTGCCGGATTTGATGCCTAGAGCCAGCTCCTGGGAATGCCTGCAGGGCTCGGCTTCCATCGTTGGTGAACAGGCTCCTCTTATCCTGTGCTGAAGTATGTAATGCAAATAAGCACAGCAACTATTGCAAGTGTCGTCCTCCTCTTACGGACTACATGAGTTCATGAAAAATGGTCAACTGAGGAAAAATTAAATAAATAAAAATGCAGATAAGGAGTTTTTGCTTATGAAACTCCTGCTGCAGATGTCCGGCAGCAAGCCAGACTAATGGAAATATCACTCTAAATTTGTCTGTGCCTCTTCTCTAAATCACTGTAGGAATGAGGATACAGGAGAGATGGAGTTGGGATCTGATGCAAATAGAAGTGATCTCAGGCTCTGACGACTGCCACGCACGAAGTTTTAATGGGTACGCTATTGAATCATTGCCGAGCAGCCATTCTGTAGTTATTCATTTCTAAATAGGCCTTAAAAATCTGGTGCAATTTGCTCTACAATATCCAAACTGTACATTTGACTCTAGAAGAGAACCCCCCGGTGACTCAAGAGTGCAGCACCGCAGCCAGCCCAAAGCAATTATCAGCTTCCCAAAATAGATGCCGGAGAGGGCTGTGCCAGCTGAGATACCAGAAACTCTGAAATGAATCCTACCAGATCCAAATTACTCACGTAGCATGTTGCAAACACTTTGAAGCCAAATGGCAGATTCCCTCTGGCCTATCAAAATTCACTGAAATACACCGCTTGTTAATTTGTTGGCAAAATATTGCAAACTTGACAAGTACCATGGGGCAAAAGTCAAACATAGCATACCATGTGATTCTTGTTAAGATATTAAATTTGCAAGAGAACAGCCTTTCCCATAACCTTAAGAGATTAAAAAGATGGTGAGTATTTTGCTATAATTGGCCTTTTTCCTATTTGTACTGCATTTATGAACAATATTAATTCACACACAATTTAAGCCATATGGCGGAAAGAAAATTAAAAAGTTACAAAAAGAAAATTAGCTGTTGATTTGTTTTCCATGTCTGGGAAATTTTCATCTTAGGTTTCAAGTTATATATCTCTTTTAGCTTTAAATAAAAGCAAATACAAAATTTTTAAGATGGTAAACCTCTTCTTCATTGTCTTGGCAGAAGAATAGCCACTCGTATCGCTACCGAGTTCAAGTGGAGAGAGTGATGCGCTTGCCAAGATGGACCAGTGCAGCCCTTCAGAGAATGGCTGAGGTTGGCGGGGACCTCCGGAGGTGACCTAGTCCACCTTCCCAGCTCCAGCAGGGTCGCCCAGAGCAGGCTGCTCAGGACCGTGTCTGGTTGGGTTTTGAGTATCTCCAAGGATGGAGACTCCACAACCTTTCCAGACAATCTGTGCCAGTATTTTGCACAGGAGAAGTGTTTTCTTGGGTTCAGATGGAATGTCATTGTTTTTAATATGTGTCCATACCTCCTGTCCTGTCAGTGGGCACCTCTGAGAGAAGCCAGGCTCCGTCTGCATCCTTCCATGTCCATGTGGATAAGACCTCCTTGGGTATCCTCCAGGCTGAGCAGTCTCAGCTCTCGCAGCCTTCCCCTGTAAGCAAGATGCTCCAGCCCCTTCACAATACTTATGGCTCTTCCTACAAAAAAAAACCCCAAAACTGTCCAAAAAAGGATACTTATGGGCAAAGAAGGTGTTTGTAAGTAATGCATTTCCAAATCATTCTCCCATCACTCGGCAAAGACCTTTCAAAGAAAGAAAACATCTGAATATAGTCCTGAGCACCCTGTACATCCATGGCCTGGCTACATCTTGACTGAACCTCTCCCAAGCGGTCCCTGCAGGGGTTATGCGTGGTTATACGTATTCCCTCGGTATCTGACCGGTGGTTTTATTGTCTTTTTGCAGCAGAAGCACAACAGCGCATATACAGTGTTTGGGAAAAGGGCAGCAGAAGTCCACCTGCCGCTGGGTGAACCACTGCACCTCAGACAGTTAAACCTCCCAGTAAATGCCCAGGAAGCTTACAAATGAAGTTTAACCATAATCCGTTAAACTCCTCAAGAGAGGAGTCACCCCGTCAGTCTAGATGAACATCACCGGAAAGCTTGGCTGGGTTTGCCGGCTTCCTACATCTACCTAAGGGAAATTTCCTCTAGCTGTTGTCATCTACTGTGTAACATGAATTCTACTCAAAAGGGAGTTTGGAAAATAGACCCAGCCATGTTTAGAGAACTCAATTCTCTTTGCGTTCCTTTAAGTTGAATTAAATGAGACTAATGTGGTTTAAAAGTTCTTGAGCAATACAATTAACGCCATTACAACTCAGTAGTTTGCAGTATTGACTTCGCAGCTGAAATGGAATTGGTTTTCTCGGGACTAATGGGAAATCCTACATTTCTAATGGGAGACATTTAGCAGAGACATATGCTTTTTAGAGGTTCTTGCTCATTTGTAAATATTGTAAGGTATTTATTCCATGGGTGCAATGCAGCTTTCACCATAGCACAGCTGGTTTTCCTGGTATTGGTCCAGCGATGCTTCTCACGGACCCATTTGTGACTTTGCCGAGCTCTCTCTCTGTCTGCTGCTTAAAAGCTTTAGGAGGTTTAATAATAGATAACAACTCATGTACCATTAGCATGATTAAATGCTCAAGCAAAAGATTATCCAAGTTAAAATGACCAGATATCTAAATTCAGAAGGGACAATTCTAATTTTTTTTAGCTCATCAGACTGCCTTTTCCAAGCATCCATTTTGTCTCACGTTTACCCTAGGGCTTGCCTTTGTCTTAGCAGCTGTTCTCTCTTCCCTCTAAGTGCCCTGCCACACAACACAACCCGCTCCTCAGTTCCAGCCATACTCCGGCTCCCTCACCTTAGCAGTGGTTATTTCACAGAACTGCTCAGAAGTCTCGGGTGAGACCAATTACCTGGTCCTGGTGACTTCTCACACGTCTCTGTGCTGTCACACAGCACAGCCCTGGTCTGATTTGCCACCTTCTCACCTAAAGCAGAGGGTTTGTCCCCAAGGCATGAGGCAGCGGGGAGCAGGAATAATCAGCACAGCCCTGTGTCCCTCTTGCTGGGACGTACAGGAATGCAGCACCTTCAGCCACGTCGCTTCTCTTCCTGCAGGTGTCAGATGCTGCTATATGTCAGGCACTGCGTGTTCCTAGATAACTGCTGTACCTATACAGAGCGCTGCGTATACATAATGGTGGCGCCCACCACCCCTGGTGTAATTGAGGGCATAGACAGCCACATCCAGCTGGTCACCTGTGCCCCCCCCCCGTAAAGGAGCAAAATTCAGGTGACCTATATGAGGCTTTCACTGCAGGAGGAGGAGAACTGCATCCCTAAAACACCCATTCCTCTCCAGGGATTAGGAGGGACCCTTAGAGGTTCAATGGGATAACGTCTCTTTATGGTCAGGAGACATCTAGCTGGCAGTGACATTGAGCCCAGGGGGTGATTCACTTCATCCTCAAGTCGGCGTCTCCTGCTTAGATGAACCGGGCTCGAAAGGCACGTGGGTCCTTGCCAGGAGAAGGGAGCCAAGCGCGGCAGCTCGGGGCTGGTGGCTGCAGGAGCACAGCCGAAGCTCGGCAGAGCAGCCCCCGCACAGCCAGCCCGGCTGCGGCCATGGCGCTGGTGGTCTCCACCATGACCATCCATCCCTGCTCCACACCAGGAGCTGCCTGATGGCTACAGGGCACTTCATCAGTATCTTCCGACCTCAACCTCGGTTTTTTTGCAATGCCGGTGGTTTCACCGAGTTACTTCATTGTAAATGAAGGCAGACCCATTACTGCAGCAGCGGAGTGCTGCATTGAAAGTGCTCTGGTGGGGACCTTTGATGGGTCCCACTGCTGTAAGGGGCCTCGGGCAAGGAGGCACTTAAGGACATAATCTTCGCAAGCCTGATGGGGAATGTCCTGGAGGGATGCAGACAGCCTAGCAGCAGGGGCCAGTCAAACCCAAGACAAAAGGAACTAAGATAAGAGTCAGAACACCCCTGAAACCAACACACCTCGCTACACATTGTGTCAGGGTTGCCTGATGGGGCAACTCACGATCAGATGTGGAAGAAGGGCTCGGAGTTCATGGAAAGGACACAAAAAAACACCCCTTCAACAAACCACTAGGGACCACTGGAGACCACCTGATGCCTCTTCAGGGGCTCCTAAAGGACTTAAAACACATGGGTAATTAAGATGCAAGTATTATAATTTGTTCCAGGAAATGTAATGCATATGCACAGAACTGAGCAATACAGGCTTTGTCCATCGCAACTTGTGGTACGCACGCTAGGAGGAATTTATCCCCCGTGCATCCAGCGCCCTAATAAAGAATGCCTGCTTCTTAATACTGTGTTGGTGTTAAGGAGTTTTATTGCTGATTTCGGTGATGCCACCAAGAAGAAATGTCTCCTAAAGGGAATGGGATTCAGAGGCAAGCAGGAGCAAGGGCGGATGCACACTCATGGGGCTGAAGCCTTGGAAGTCCCTCACTCCCGGTGTCGTTACTGAACATGTTGTAGCAAGGGTGAGGCGAAATGATGAGCAGGAAAGGAGCTGACCTCTTCTCGGAGGCTCAGGATCAAGATAATTAGTGAACTCATTACCCCTCTCCTGAACGCAGACACATCTCCTTTTAATCCTGTACCTTGGTACAAAACAGAGGACCTTTTGGTAAAATGAAACGTCAGTAAATTCAGGGTACGTAACGGGAAAAGTTGCTTCACACACTACATGAAATTGCTGCCACCCCAGGTCATCGTGGTGTAGCTGCTCTCTTGTTTTGGATTTTCAAGGGATAGGTAATTTCCAGCCCACTCATATATAATTTCCAGTTCTGTGACCATCAGCGATCAGCCACATTTCAGGGCGACACTGATCACCAGCTGCCATAAAGACAGACTTTTCCCGTGACATGTAATTCTGGTCCTGATGACTGCAGGGGGGTCTCTGGCAGAACTCACAGGCTCTTGATGAAGAGGGTATTGAACAAAACAATGGGAAGCCAAAATCACAATGCTCAATCACTGGAAATTATCATGGTTACAAAGTAAATGTCAGACTGCATTTCCTCGGAGCTTTGTTAATATAAATAAACCTTTCAAGGCAATGTGGGCTAATCAGATACCACCCTTAACAGGTGACTGCAGAGCAGCCTAAATACGTGTGATCTAGGGTTTTGCATAAAAGACACAAAAAAACCTGCTGCTTTACACCGTGTCAGAATGAACAAAGGGAGTGCTCAGAAGTTGAGGATGGCTTTTGCTTTGCATTTTTTGATTCATTAAAAGGAGCAGCTCCAAATCCTTGCCAGAGTGAATCAGCCCCCTTTCACGTCCAGTACCTGGGCCAAAATACACCACGACAGTGTGACAAATCCAGCTCTGCCGTCCTACCTGTCCTACTTCATTAACCAGAAAGCCATGAATGACGAATGCACACTCTTGGGCACTCTCATCTGACCAGCCAGGCTGCAATTAGTGTCTTTCAAGTCCTCCTCCCCTTCCCAAAAACACAGGAATACCTCCTGGGCGAAAATTAATTTGAAGACCAAGCTTAAATGTATTGTTGGCACTCAGTTCAACCCCACGGGGAGAAGTTTTGCAATGCTACCGTGTGCTCCACGCCTAGGTTATATCGTTTCAATTCAGAATCACCATGCTGTCCGCTGAAAATCCTGTGAAAAGAAGGTCAACAAAAGTAGCCCTTCTCCCTGGAAAATCAGACTGACAGAAGGAATATAACAAAGAACTGCAGGACATTTTTCTCATCAGCGGTGACACAGACCAGAAGAAAACCTTAGAATATTAGAAACTTATTAAAGACATAATGTCACTGCCCAGTTTTGGGGAGATTTTTTTAAATGGCTCATACTGTACATTGGCAAGAGAGGTTTTCTTGCGCTGAACATGCTTGGCACATGCCTAAGTGGAAGCACAGCGCTGCCAACCGCTCCTTTTACATTTGAAATATGACGAGCTTTAATACATTTGCAAACCCGCACAGTTTTATAGTCCCTGTAGGCATTGTCTACACAAGAAAAATTGGACAACACAAAACACACGTGCAAGAACCGGTCCACGTGCACCTGGGTTGTTAGCTGTGTTGTGTCCAGACACCTTGGCGAGCGTTGGGGGACAGACGTTGGGTGCGGACCCCAGCCAGCGCCGAGGCGATGGGCCAGCTGGGAGAGGAGTTACCAGCCCTTCCCCAAGAAGCGACAAGGCAAACTTCAGCAGCTGGGGATGGTAACCCCGAGGGCTGCCAGGTCAGCATAACTGCAATTTCTTTACAAGCACGAACAAGCTCTTCATGAGCAAATGGGACATGGCACATCCTGCGCTTCTTACTCTGAACCTGCTGGTTTAGCACGGGGACCGTGCGAGCTGACTACTTTCACCTAAATGTATAAGAAACTAAAGCCAAAAATCATCAATGTATTGAGGTTCCCAAAGCCTTTTTAGGAGCTCATCTTTCCAATGACTTCACATGCAACTGAGCTGCTTTTATTTTTTCTCCAACTTAACATACCAGGGATCGACTTAGAAATAGAGCACGCTTATTTTGGAGTCCCTATCATTACTCCAGTGGGAGATCTGGGGCCTTTTTGCCACAACACTTATAAAGGATGGAGAATCAGCAAACCTTTTTTTATTAATTTCAATAAAATTACTATACTATATTAGTGAAGAAATCTGCATTTCTGCTGCAACACCAGGACCTGTACAAAGCTTTTGGTCTTGGTCTCTGTGTTCCAAATATCCATAGTTAAATATGGACCCAAAAGGTTCATAGGCTCCTATAAGCCTAATGATTCTCCTGGAGAGGTGAAGACTTCTTTAAAGAGCTTCTGCATAGAGCTGTTGACAGAGGATAACTGCATTTCACGAACTACAATTAGGATGAGAAGTGGAAAAAGGTGCCAAGAAAAGTAATAAATAGGGCAATTTATTTCTCCTTTTTCTATCCCCGCCTCCCATGCTCCTCTTTAGGCTCACATTTCTTCACAAGCAGTTAATCCTTGGGATATGTCATTTTAACAACTGTTTGCACTCTTAAAGAACATTTGCAGTAAAGAGAAACCTGTGAACAAATAATTCTTCTTTTAAAAAGTTGCAGTGGAAAATGGAAAATATTTTACTTTGCTCATGAACTTTTAACTGATTTTCTTTTCCTGTTTCATGGGCTGTGAGAGTTGTTTTCCCTTTATCAGTGATAGAAACATCTCCTACCAGCCAAATGATTTCTTTGTTATTAAATAACTCATTAAAGATTCAGACAACTCATGACTTGCAGGGTTTCTGCACAGGGAGCTGAATTCAGTCCGCCATTCACTCATGTCACTGGGATGAAGAATCTGACAGGCATGAATGAGGCTTTGTGTCTAAAGGAGGGGAATTCTGTTGTCTGTCATAAACTGCGCATTAAAGTTTAAGCAACCACCATCAGATTGATAGATTTGTTGGAGAAACATGTACGTATATTTCAGACTTTTACAGGCAAGTAAAGAAGGGCGCTTGTCCCATAGCACAAGGAAGGAATACTACAGGAGACTGAAGAAACGTACACTCAATATCTGGAAATGAGAGCTTTTAGATATTGGAGCTTTCCATCAATTTAATATCTCAACAGGCTTTATCAAGTATTCAGTAGAAAACCACATATTGGGAGAAAGGAACATTATCATATGAAACTTAAGTATGCAACGCCACACCACCAGCTTGAAACATTACTGATTACTTAATTTTTTGCTCAGTAAAACTACATAAAGCCGCACAACAGTAGGTCAGATGATTCAAATTAGATGTTAAAAAATGCTGTTCTCTTAGGCAATTGAAGGCACTGGAGTGTAAAACAAGATTGTATTTGTTTGAACCGGCTAAGAGGGAATTCTGTGATTTTCCATTACGGTGCGTCTCTTCAGATGAAGCTGCTGTCTGCCCTGGCCTGCTCACACACTTTGTCTTCCATGTGCTCTGGCTCCTGACAACTCACAATAACTCTCCCAGATCAGTTTTTTGAATTTTCATGCATGAAGTAACATAGCTCTAAAGTATTTATTTCTCACCTGCCAGGCTACAATACATACAACTACAATTATAATTTGGAATTCAGATACCGACACATTAGCATTTGTTCTTCTCCATTACCGGGGTAAGCACTTGGACCCTGCTAAGCCAGAGCCCGTGCCGTGACTTTGCTGATAGTCTTTAGTGCTCTGACAAATTAAGTGACCCTGATGTTTCCTCCTATTGACAACAAATGCCATAAATCTTTTATTATACACTTAAATATAAAAGACAAATACTGTGATGCCTTGTTTCTTTTATATTTTGACACTGTCTCCCACACCACCCTAGAGAAGCTGGTGGCTCATGGCTTGGACGGGTGGACTCTTCGCTGGGTAAAAACTGGCTGGTGGCCAAGCCCAGAGAGTTGTGGTGACGGAGCTAAAGCAGGCTGGTGGCCGGTCACAAGCGGGGTCCCCCAGGGCTCAGTGTTGGGGCCAGTCTTGTTTAATATCTTTATGAACCATCTGGATGAGGGGATCGAGGGCACCCTCAGTGAGTTTGCAGGTGACACCAAGTTGGGTGGGAGTGTCGATCTGCTGGAGGGCAGGAAGGCTCTGCAGAGGGACCTGCACAGGCTGGATCCATGGGCCGAGGCCAGTTGTGTGGGGTTTAACAAGGCCCAGTGCCGGGTCCTGCCCTTGGGTCACACCAACCCCAGGCAGCGCCCCAGGCCTGGGGCAGAGGGGCTGGGAAGTGCCCGGCGGAGAAGGCCCTGGGGGTGCTGGCTGACAGCCGGCTGGGCATGAGCCAGCAGTGCCCGGGTGGCCAAGGAGGCCACCAGCCCCCGGGCTTGTGTCAGCACTGGTGTGGCCAGCAGGGGCCGGGCAGGGATGGGGCCCCTGTGCTCGGCCCTGGGGAGGCCCCACCTCGAGTGCTGGGCTCAGGTTTGGGCCCCTCGGGACAAGAAGGGCCTTGAGGGGCTGGAGCGTGTCCAGAGAAGGGCAGCGGGGCTGGGGCAGGGTCTGGAGCACAAGTGTGCTGGGGGGCGGCTGGGGGGGCTGGGGGGGTTTAGCCTGGAGAAGGGGGGGCTGAGGGGGGCCCTTCTCGCTCTCTGCAGCTGCCTGAGAGGGGCTGGAGTGAGGGGGGGGCTGGTCTCTGCTCCCAAGTCACCAGGGACAGGGCGAGAGGGAACGGCCTCAAGCTGCGTCAGGGGAGGGTTAGGTTGGGTGTGAGGGAAAATGTCCTTATTGCCAGAGTGGCCAGGCTCATGGCTTTAGATTGCTATAGCCTGCACCAAAAGCATGCTTTGGACTCAAGAGGGGACTGTACTACACCTAGGAGATTTTCTACTGTGAGCCTTTGCAAGCCACCACTGTCTTCATATAACAGTCTGGACATAATTTTTCAAACACAGGCCAAAGCCAATAATTAGCTTAGTGTGTAATTATTTCTTTCAGTCAGTCTGGAGTTCATAATCTTTGGGAAATTTATTTCCTGAAGGGCTTCTGAGGGTTTTCCAACCACAGAATGCAATTTGTTAACTGTTAATAACTATGAAATTAGCTAATTCATTCAGAGCTAAAAATAACTCATCCACGTCAACAGTAATCATCAAGTTATCTGTAAATTCAAAAACAGCAAAGAAAAAAAATATATATACCTCTTTCTCTAGTCCAAGACATTCAGTGGGGAGGACAATTGTTACTGGTGAGGACCAGACATTTCAGAGGACATTGTGGTCTCAGGGCTCCGCAACCTGTATGGACTCAGAATTCCTGTTGAGCTCTTCAGTTGCAAACACTCTGTAAACTGCCTTTCCTGCCTTAGCTGGGTACCACCTTCTCCAAGCTGGAATATCCTCCTGTTCCTGAGGTCTCAAACCCTTTCTCTTAACCTCCCTTTTATTCCAGCTGATATCTGTCAGACCTGTTCCCCCAGAGAAGACAGACCTCTCCGTGCTTCACCATTTTCCACCCATGGGACACGCCCACCTTAGAGCATGCACCACAACTTCTTGACCCTCCTGGACACCAGGATTACTCCTGTATACTCTGAGCTTACTTGCCAGTTAGTTTTGGTTCAGGCTTTTCTTTTCTTGGCCGTTGCATGAGGAACTGGTTTAGAATTCAGCTCTTTTCCTAACGCAAAATTACAAGATTGACTGGTACTTATAAACTCCCTGGTGAATGATGACACTAGATGATGTCAGAAGCTAAGGGGATATAAATGTACTACTACAGTGCAAATCATTCCCATTTATGAGACCTCTGGATAAATTTTGGATGCTAGAAAGAAAGCCTTTGCCGTGTGCTGGTTTTCTTCCCCTCTACAAATGTCATTTCTCTCTTCTGCTCTCCGATGACCGCTGCACCCTGCCTGTGCATAAATATTTTATCTTGAAAGCCATTTTATTGTACCCTGTATCGCATGGTAGGGCATCTGAACAACAGATAGACCGAGGGAAGCAATTTAACAGAGGGTAGCATCTCTCAGTGGACGTGAAAAGAAGATCACATTCACTTGGTGAAGTAAGGAAGGCAAATTGACTGCAGGACTACGGGGGAAATCTCTGAGCGTTGGAAGTCTAATGGGTTTATCCCCAAATAGAACTCGAGCGGTTTCAAGGGGCTGCAGCAGCAGTGACTTCAGCAGCAGAGGGTTCACTAATTAACAGCACAGTCGCCGCGCGACTCGCTGCTGAGCACCACCCCTCTGACCTCCACTGTATTTGTGACAAAGTCACAAAAGCTCAAACTCTCAGAAAACCGCGGCTATTTTACAAGTGCGTGAAGGAAAAGTATAAAGGAAAACACGAACCATAACCTATCACGCAACATGTGTATCAGATGAATTTCCAGTCGCTGCGGCCAGCTGTAACTTCATTATGCAGCACGATCTCCCTGTAGCACTGCTAGCCATGCACGCGCGCGTGCCCTGATAAAATAGTGGAGCTTTATCTCTAAATGCAGGCAACACAAAGCACCCTGATAAGAGTAAATAATTTGTTTACTTCTAATGGATTTCTGCCACTGGAAAGAGAAATAAATGTCCTGTCAATTTTAAATATATATATCTCTACATTATCTATGGTATTAATCTGAGGAAGCAAAAGCTGCCTAATAAGAAGCCGTAACATTTATTTAAACTTCACAACATACTCAATGACAAAGACGTACGTGCATATTCACACACCATATACCATCTTCAAGGGTTTTTTAATCAATTGTAATATTCTATTATTTTGAAATATGATTTGAGGACATTTGTTATCTCTTTGGATCAAAACAAAAATAGGCTCTTACAATACTGTTATGTACCGTAAATACAGTAGCTGGGTCAAAACCAAAAGGTTGCAGACTTTATGAAGCTTTAACCTTGGTAAAGCAGATACTGGGACTCCTCTCCAAGCACTATCCAGTAGGATGATCACTCCTTATCTGAGAACTGAGTTCAAAAAGTATCCAGATCAGTAGCAAGACACCTTTACAGATAAATCTTTACCAATTATCTGAAATGAGAGATACCTGCAGAGAGACTTGACAGGTGCTAATCTGCTACATGGAGACCTATAAGGATATGCAACATGGAAATCCATCACCTCCTCGATTACTTTCCTGAACTCAGGAAAGAAATGGCTGCGTTGATACAGGAGAAGGAACTGCAACTAAAAGTGGGGAAAGAAGGGTAGGCAAAGGTTTGGAGAAGCAGGAGCAGAGAGGAATTGGCTGCTGATGGTGGGAAATCCACCGAGGGGAGGGAAATGTGCTTGCTCCTCCAGCTCAGCACGACTGGTAAGTCAAGGAAGGTATGGGACTGAAACCTCTGCTCTCACCATGACAAAACTCTGCAGAACTTTGGAGTGTTTAATCAGCTGATGCTTGCAGCCTAAATAAAGTTTATAGCTTCACATTAGACTGCTCCCCCCTGCCTTAGATACACACCGTACATAACAGTGAATGTAACGCAGTGGTTATGGTGGCCACTGAGCACTCAAAACGATTTCTACCGGAGTCAATAAAACAAAACAGCCCTCAGTAGGAGAGAACGGAAACCTTAATCAGAAAGGAGAACTTTCATAGCAAGCTACATGGGAAAAGACATTTTAAAGGCCAAAAGGATCAGGAAGGAAATGGCATGGAGGTGAGGAAAGGATTAAGTGCTCAGCCAAGAATGCCTGCGACATGATGGATTTAACCTAAACACAGCTGGATCTCAAAAATAAGTAGGGCTGAACGACTGGTTATAAAGATTGGTTAAAATGCACCACTCTAAGCTCAGAGGGAGCAGGCTCATATGTCACAGCCAGAGATAACAGAGATGAACTATGTATTAGGGCAGCGCGGGACAGAGTCTTACGGGTTGAAAATTGCAGTCATGGTAACAACTTCCATCACAGAAGAGGATGACAGACCATCAGTGAGGATGGGGAGAGCGAGGAGAGAAACCAGATGAAAAAGGCGTCTCTGGGAGAAGAATATTATTATTAACTGGGAACCGTAACTGTTCAGATGTAAACTGTTAACTCCGGGTGCGCTGAGTGGAAAGGGCAGTCAGACACGACCCTGCTGTCACTGGTGGAGCTCCTCCTGGAGCTCCAAATCTTGCAGGGTCACCTCCTGCAAAGCATGGGTGGAGACAGCCAAGAGCTTGCAAGCCCACCTGCCGGTCCGTCCCACAGCGCTCACGGACACACGAGGACACTGGGGCCTGGCTCAGCCAGTGGGCTTCATGCTCATCATGGCACACAGGGCTTGGTCGTAGGCTTGTAACGTAGGACATGGTTCCCCAGGGCCCAGAGGTGACCTCCACTGGCAGCAGTGCTCCAGCACAAGCGCTTCGCACAGCAGACGTGACTGTGCCCCCAGTCCCTGTGCACGGCACTGGGCGGGGAGCAACGGGCAGGGTGGTCATCGGGCGAAAATGTGAGACGGGTGTAGATTCAGGTGAGTGAGAGGGGCACAAGGCAAAGGGGATGCTAAGGACAAAGGAAAATATGAAGACTGTTGACGAGGGATGTCAGCTAGCAGGTCTGATCACATTTTTCTGGTTTCTCATTTTTTCAATAAATGTTGTTCATAGCAAAAAATTAGATTTTGGGACAGAAAATTATAAACATTTGGTCATTTATTTAAGTAGCAAAGCCTGGCAGAGTTTGGGTTAAGGACGTTATCCCACTTTTTAATGTTGTGCTTTACTCCCTTGGCTCACGGGACAAGTGAAAAGCAAAAGAGAAGATCAGAGAAAAGAGAGGAGAGAAGCGATGCCCCGGCGGCAGAGCCTGTTCCATGCCCCGGGGCCGCACAGCACCGCTGCGCACCACATCTGGCAGGGAAGCCCACAGCTGGGGGAGCCTGGGCTGAGGCTGGGGGAGGACAGAGCACACACAGCACCCCTGGGTGCTTCCTCTCTGCGGGGTTGTGCCTGCATGGGGCAGCCGCACCCGAATGCGCTCGGGAGGTGCTTTTTCTGCTCCCCTGCTTTGAGTGATCCCTCTGCCCCGCAGGGGACAGTCCCAGCACCACCCGAGCAGGGTTTATCTCCTGCTGTGTATGTTCTGCTCCTGTTTATACACTTTTTGAGGGGACGAGGCTATTGTGCTTGTGTAGCCTGCCTGGCCGCCATCTGTCAGCCCCCTGATTTGACTCATTAGTACAAACCACAAAGGGGCAATAGGAGGATCAAGGGTAGAAAGTCCCTACTTTTTTGGTGAAAATCAGTGACTGAAGAAGAAAGAGCTCAGCTGGTGCCCAGCTGGAGGCAAACACCAGAAAAACTCACTCATTATAGCGGCAGATGCCAAAAGGCCGATTCGCAGGACACAGGCCAGCTAATCCGTACCTGGGGCTCTGACCCAGCAAGGGCTTGCGCTGCCTCTTGCCCGGAGCCTGCTAAGGGACGTGGGTGAGGGCCCGGGGTCCCGGCAGCAAGGGGCGTTGGGCAGCAAAGTGTCAGTAGGTGACCAGGCACCACGTTCTGCAGAACTTGTTGCCATCATTTCCTTTATACATCTTATACCCTTTCGCAGGTGTCTGCAGGGTGCACAACCCTGTTGCATCTGGATTATTCTCTTTCTTGAAATTTTACCACCGTATTGATTCAATCAGATCTCCCCTAGTCGGGGGCTAGTCAGACCCTGCCAAAGGAATGATTTATGTGAACTTTAAACATTTTCTAAAAGAGAAAATCTGGGGAGGAGGAAGAGGTGAGCCAGCGCAGAGGACATCTGCTTCTGCGGGCAGCTCCTGGCTGCGGCGGGTCTCCGGCGGGCGCTGACTCGGGAAGCATATGCGGTCCTGCTTTATCTGTCTTTCAGAGCCTTTCCTAGGGACAACTTGACATTTCGGAGCTTCCGCCCCTCCCTGTGACACCGTTCAATGGCAACTGTCACATAAAGGGATTCTACTTAAAATTCAGGTTTAGTAATTGAGTCATGCTGAGAAAACCTCAGGGTGCCCGTAAGATTTAAATTTGGGAAAACCGTCAATGTCAGCCCATCAAACTGTTCACAACAAAAACAGTCTACCTCAAATGGCAAATGAATTGTTTTATCTCCTTTGTCAGGGGCTTGCTGCATATAATTTAACACGACAAAGCACAGCACCGGACTTGGAGAATAATAAAAACAGATGGAGCACTTGCTCATTTATGTGACCTTTTTGTTCCTTGACTTGAATCAGGCGGTAAATTAGCTGCACTAAGTAACTAGAGCTCCCTATACGCACCTGCTCACTTTCCTAAACACATGCAACCTTTCCTGCTAGGCTGTTCAGTTTTATGGTATCGCTCTGACATCAGACAGATGTGACTTGATGCTGATGGTGCTACGTAAACTGTGCTAATGGAACCTCAAGGCAACCTTGAACAACAAAAAGCAACCTTGAACATCAAGCTGGCGAATAAAAACTCGGCTCTAGCTGTTATGATTGCAAAGGAAGCCTTGGAAGTGTGGGCAGGGTGATCCTGGGCAAGTCCCTTGTTCGCCCTGTCCAAAGTCCCTGTTGACAGTTGATGTGGGAAAGGGACGGATATGAGCAGAGAATGTGGCGCGGACGAGAACGCGACAACCAGTGTTACTGAGGATGAAAATCCTGCTTCTTGAGGGAGATTTGCTGTTTGTTACAACCTGCCACAAACCTAGACCTTTCCAGTGTTTCCAGGACCTAATGATTTAACGCGTGTTTGGGATCGAGGAAAACATTTCATTTTGACAATACTGAAACAGCGCTATCTTTCTTACTGTGTCACTCTGAATGAAAAGTAATTTCTAAACTCAAAACATTTTGCCCTTTTTGGAGCAAAGGAGGATCCTTTGAGAGTCTTAGAGAATTCTTAAAAACTGTTTCCCATTACAGGTAATGCACTTTCTGATAGAATACTCTTCCTAACCTTTTTCCAAAGAGCTATTGCTCTTAGTGCTACCCATCTGCATGGTCTACACAAAAGCTCTACAATACTTCCGCACATTTATCTCATTTGAACTTTTGAAATGGATGCACTTAGGAAATGAGCCTTTTTCACTCTCCTTACTCATTAACTGTGGAAGACTGATCTTTTGCATTGGCTCAGTTTGGCTCCCTGGTGTGTGAGCCGTACGAACCGGAGTCTGGGTGGCCGTGGCACCCGTTACCTAACCCAATTACTGCAGTCCAGTTACCGCACTGTGTTCCTCTTTGCCTTGTCAGGGACCTCCTGACTTCTTCATAAAAGATGAAGGGCACCCTTTAAACCTTAGCACTAATTAGTTCACATATTAATATTGCCTCGATTTGCCTAGATCTCTCTGCCTGATTATTGCCTTTGTACCTTTATACTAAGGTTTCTGATACAGGTGAAAGTAAAGCACAATTAGAGCAAGTGTGTGAATGAAAGCTGAGCTATACTGCCACGCTTCAGTTTTCGTACAGGTCGCAGCCTGGGTGCTAAGAATAACGAACGTACAGCATTGGTGGGGGGAAGGAAACCTGTTTCATTTTGGACTGAAAGGGACAGGATTGAGGCCATGAGATCACAGCAGCAAAATGCCAAGGACAGATTACCAGTACCAAATCCCGCAGAGCAAACACAGCCTGCTTAACCGCCAGGGACCCAATCATTATCGTGACACGACAATCACAACACCAGCAAAGAAGCAGAATGAAGAACTATCAGCTATAGGAATAACACTGGGAGATGAGAATCCTCACCTCTGGTCCTTGGAGGAAGAAAGTCATTCTTTGACAGACCACCGAGAGGAATTTTCTTGGGTGTACCCACCTTACACAAATCACAATAATGAGAACCATACAGTTCTCTAGAAACCACTGATGAAGGAACCCAATACCCGGTGTCCCCTTTACGCCATCCCGCTCTGCTCCCATGTCCCCTTCTCATGACCAAAGCAGTGAAGCGGCAGTGGCGCAGCGTGGCGTGTCCACGAGCAAAGATGCCGAGCGCTTCAGTCTGATCCTCAGGTACAGCTCAGTACGTGGCTGTCTCACAGGACCCGGGCAGTCAGACCCCTGTGAGATGACTCGCCGTGCAATGTCCTCACATGAGGACAGGGATGGGAGCTCTGCTTTATTCTGGATTTTTCTGGAGAAAAGCTTGAAATGCCACAGACCTCTTTTGGGTTGCTGTTAAAGATTTAAAGGTTATTGCAACAATTTTTGTAAAGATGCTGTGAGACACAGAATTCATTTTGGACCTGTAAAACTAAGAATTGCCTGATTAACATTTGTTGATTACAATATAACATGATTACAGCTTCTCTACAACGCTGCAATATATTCCACGAAACAGCGGGAGCCCATAAATGCACACCTGTTAATCAGGAATGAAATTCCACAACAATAAAAGCTATGCAACTGGGTCTTGATCCAAAGCTTACAGGAACCAAGAGAGACGATGCTTTTGTTTTCTATAAGCTTGGGACAAGGTTTCCATTACCTTATAACATCAGCATTTAAATCATGCGTGTTTCATGCTGTTCTTTGTAAGTAGTTTTGTTCATTTAGAGATCTGATACTAACAGCGTGAACAATATTCATTAATAAGAAAACAAATGATTTGCCAGTACTGTAGGGATTCCAATGAATTTTAAATTTTCAAAACAATATCTCTTGGTCTGTAAGAATTACAGGAGCAAATCAATTTGCCTTGATTCTGGGTATCTATTTGGTTTCTTCTAATAAAATGAACACCAAGTATTTATTAGTCTAACAGTTTATTTACACCACTTTTCACACAGGTATAAACAGAGACTGAAAGCAAACTCTGTACGTGGGAAAGCTGTTATGAGTCTGAACATGGATTCGGTGAGGCTGGAGCGGTTCGAGGAGGTCAGGGAAGTAGCACCTGCTTCCGTACAAAATCAGGAGGGCTTGGGCACAACAATTTTTAGGTTCTTTTGAAACACCATCCCGGATTGATGGAGGGAATGCTGCTGGTAACGTTAATGACTCACTAACAGCAACACATTAAGAACCCTTTCTGACTATACACCCACTGTCTATGCCCTAAATATGCCGCGCGATGACAAGAAGAAAGTGCTTCTCACTCAAGCAAAGATAATGCTTCGACAGCCAAGAAGAAAGGGGACGCCTGCCTGCTGCTTGTATTTGCATCCAATCTGCACGCGGTGGGGGAGCACCGCCGCACAGGCCAGCAGCGAACGCTCGGTTCACACCACTTCACAACTTTGCTCTAGACAAGAAGTGTCTCCATAAGCTAATGAGGTCAACTTCATCCCTGATATAACTTTGCTCACTGCAGGATCTCGCTGAGACTGGTTTTGGCCCATTATTGCTTTTAATATTTCTCAGTCCCCTATTCCTTCTTTTACTGAGCTCTGCTCTAACTGGAAGCCAAAACCTGCAGCTGTGTTTTGTTTTAGACTTATGTTGGCCATGATACACACTTCTTTGGGCTCTGCTGAAATCGTGAACACAAGCAACTGAGTAAAATCTATTCTTTTCTACATCTACTGTTGCAGTTTT
Source organism: Phalacrocorax carbo (assembly GCF_963921805.1). Taxonomy (NCBI): domain Eukaryota; kingdom Metazoa; phylum Chordata; class Aves; order Suliformes; family Phalacrocoracidae; genus Phalacrocorax; species Phalacrocorax carbo. Next base: position 37,824,874 of record NC_087521.1, read on the forward strand.
CCTCACACTGGGCTTATTCCCCATCCCTGGAAACACCCCAGGCTAGGCTGGACGGGGCTCTGAGCGACTTGCTCTAGTTGAAGATGCCCCTGCTCGTGGCAGGGGGGTTGGACTAGATGGCCTCTAAAGGTCCCTTCCAACCCAAACCATTCTATGGTTCTTTTATATTTTATTCTCAGGGTTTAATCTGGAACTGAAACCCATTCTGGTAAAAAAAAAAAAAAAAGGATAATAAAAAATGGGAATGTATTACAAATGACTGCACGGCTCTAGGACAGAGGGAGAGATCTACTTTCAGTATTTTCTTATTGACAATGCTATCAGGTTGTTAAAAGAGGAAAAAGTTCCCAAACCCTTCCAAGTAACAGCTGGCTACTGAAAAATATTTTCTGGAAAATCTACCAACATGCAGGTAGGTGTGCTGCTGGGAAAGGGCACAGCTGGGGGCATTGAACTGAGCCTTATAAAGACCAGCACTGAATTTTGGTGTGTTTTTTAAAGTAAAGGCTAGTTTTTGCCTTCAGCACTAAACTATAAAACATTATTTTGGCAGTGGGTCGTGCAGTTCAGATCTCAGGAAGGAAACATAAAAGAATTAAGATCAAGTCATGCTGTGAACAGAGGAACACTAATAACTAAGGGTAAGCTCCCGACACACATTTTCCCACAAGTCAACATTTGATCCTTCTCCCTGTCAGCTTTGGCTGAAATATCCAGAAGATTCAACATTTATTAACTAGGGACAGTATTTTCACAGATATTCCATTTCCTTAGAGATCTGGGACGAAAGCAATAGAAAATGAAGCACAGAGCCTCAGCTACTCTTGTGCTAGACTTCCCGTGACAGGCTGTTGGAAATGCTTTGTACTTGTACTATGATATTAAAATAAATTACAAACCTCCTCTTTCCTTAGTTAAGGCCAAACGCATGCGTGAAACTATCTGACAGATTTTGCAATAATTTATCTAGAGTGGAAAGATGGAAGGAGAAAATAGCATTTGAAGGTATTTAAAGCACAGCATGATAAGCAGCTAATCTGCATAGAAATGGCAGATGTTTTTCCTCTGTCCAACAAGCACAATTGCCTGAAGATGAGGGAACAAACACCGCGGTACGGCTGATGGGAACAAGGATGGGCAGATGGCACACTCCACCTGACCGGCACTGGATCAGCCTCCAAGCGGGTTCTGTGATGCTGCTCTCCATCACCTCCTCACCCGCTCCTCCACACTGAACACCAGCCCTCGTAGGTTAGTGCCAAGCTGAGCGATTCTTCCAGCCATCCCTCTACAGAGCACTGGAACAAACTCCATGGGTCCCCGCGGAGGTAAGGACAGGCAGGTAAAATCCTTTGGCTTCTGCAATTTAAATTTTCCAGCTGACCAGCCAGAAGGAGCAACCAGAGCAGTGCTGGTGCATTTGGTTTTGTTTTGATACTTCCAGGGATGTGCCAATGAAACTCACGGGAACTGAGTCAGTCATTTGTACCAGCTTTGTCCTTTAAGAGCCTATTTCACTTTTTGTTTCATGCTCTGTTTTCTATTACGAATGATTATATGTGAGAAAATCCCTAAATGTCACCTGTGTTTTCACAAATGCGGTTGCACAATACAGCTCTGCAGCAGCACCACGCAGCTTAGATTGTACTGCCAATATAAATCAATTATGTTAGTCCAATTTAACTGGAAATGAGATAAACAAGAGAATTTCAAGCACAGGACTTCCCTTCCAGAGGACGCATCGCCAAATAGACGTTTGAATTGTCCTGGAGCCTCCCTGCCGATGTCGCTGTGCCCACAGCACCAGCCTGGACAAAGCCCCACCGGTGGATCTGCAGTCCACCCCAGCTCCTGCCCCCCGGCACATCGGGCACTGTCAGCAAGCCCACTCCGCTTCCCAGGGTTGAATTTCTGTTGCAGCACTGAGGAGAAGGATGCCCGATGGCAGAAGGCAGGGGGCTGGGATACAGCTGAACGGTGCCCGCTTCATACTCCCCACAGACCGCGGCCGACACACCAACATCAGTAAATGTCAGTATCTCTCGTAAAATGCTCCCAGAGATGAAGTTAGGTTCAGTACTGTACAGCAGACCCATGAGAAAACCAACACAAGAGTCTTGGGATTGACAGCCTAGGGAAGGCTGAAGTGCGAGGTGTCCCATACCTTGCAGCCTCCTGCCTGGAACAGACACTTCGTTAGAGCCAAGCGCTTTGCAAATCAAATTCCAGAAATTAAATTACCAGCCTTTACCTGGGATCCCTCCCGAGAGGTTGTAATTAAAGAAACGCGGTGGGACCAACTCAATGGACACCAGAATGCAGCTCCCAGAGAACAAATGGGAGACTTTGCATCTTCACCAGCTTTGAAACACAAAGGAGTCAGTGGAGAGAGCATTTGGAGTCCATGACCATGAAGAGCCAGACCTCTAAAGCCACACACCTCCTGGAGGTATCTATAGCCTTAATGTTGCCTGTCTGTTGCCAGGGTAAATATTAACATGAGCTCACACAGCAGCTCCCTTATCAACAAATATTCCTCAACTGAAGAGCAAGCAAACACGTGACTAATGGTATGAATTTTGCCTGGCCAGGTGTGTGTGTGTATGCGATGGAGAACTTGCCTTTAACGAAGATGCTGCCCTGCCCAGAGCAGGCTGATGAATATTAATGGCCATATGCAACAAACCTCCCCAGGAGCTGAGGAACCAGTTCCAAAACATGACATAAGGCTTCCTAGGGAAGATTCACAGCCTTCAGCACTTCTTTATCCAGTTCAAACAGGCCAGGCTGCCTCACAGGCTTAGACCACCTCTAATATTTCTACAGAAGTTGTAAGATCCCAGAGATAAAGTTGACCCATCCAGACCATGGCTAAAAGTTGTTGCACGTCAAGGCAATGGCTCTGCACGGGAGGGTTCATCTCCCACGTGCAGCAGACTCCAACCCATCCTGCCCCACCACCTCCCTCTGCCATGCTCTGAGGACTCCCACAGGTGGCAGGAGATGGGTCCTTTGGGCGGGATTACTGCAATTCTAGTAAGCATACTTTGAACCCTCACTTTGGACACCCACTGTTTCAGACAGGGAAGCAGGAGCACTTCATTTGAATTGTTTTGCTCCAGACTCAGAAGCCTTTGTAAACCCAGCTGGAATCAATGGGTGGCTAATGGAAAATGCATGCCACATCTGAAAACCAGGCACCGGCTGTCTGAAATTCAGCCCCAGCAAAATCCAAGCTAGAGTTTATTTCTAGATTCAACCTGACCTATTACTTTATAATTTGGCTTGTAAAAGATTTACATATTTTTATTGTATGTGTCATTAAAAATTCATACATAAGAAAGACTCGTTTCAAAACTGCCATTTTGCACACAAGTGCATTAAAGTATTGTGTCAATGAAATGAAAATTCAATGAGAGTTTCATTTCAAAAGCAGGAAGCATTTGAAAGCAATAGCTTAGATATTTCTTCAGAGCTCTTGACTTTTGAATCTAAGAACTGGTCTAAATCAATTCAGAGTACTAAAAGGATCTTATTTTGTAACTTATGAGCCCATATCCCACAGCGCTGAGCTGTTCAGCCTGGGTCGTGCCCATTCATCAAAGATATTTAGTTTATCTATAATCTCGGGTGGTTAAGATACTGTTTTTCTGGTGATTTGTGCACCAGGACCCTTCACAAGGCTTCACAATACCATTTACTTAGGGTACGGCAACACACGACATGAATCATCAGCCCTGTGTTTAAGCTCTTTATCTGCACCTTCCTTTGCCGGTAACATATGCCATTGACAGCGTCAGTTCTCCAGCTGATGCTAACCACGTTGAACGCAAACCTGTTTTGGTTTGGCACCCATAACCCTCTTCTTTTGTGTAACGTGGTGGTTGGTAGCAGAAAGCATTTTCTACCCTGGCTGGGAGGACAACTGCGAAGAGTCAAGACTCTTCTGACCTGAGAGAGGTGGCAAAGAAACCCAACACTTCTCCAGTCACTGAAACACAGCCCAAAGCACACAACACTTTTTATTCCTGGGTTCTGTCTTGCAGAGATTTACTATTTCAGGCAATGTTGCCCTTAATCTACAATAAATGTAATTCTAGCCCAACACATCTGTTTGTGTAATGAAAAGTCATGAAGAAACCTTAAGCCATTTTTGAGATGATCCATTAAAAGCTGACTGCAAACCAAGGGCCTAAACCCATGAGGAATATGATACGATGAATTGTAATAGCATTTCCAGGGTCATCTGTTTCAAAGTTTGATGAGGGAAAAAAAGAACAACCCACTCCTATAAAAATAATACATTTTTCTCTGCAGCCAGTGCTCCTAGGCACACCTCCCTAGCCCTCACCTCCTGCTCCTCTTCATCTGCAATGCTTAGCACCTTCCAGCTGCACGACAGCCACGATCGTGCTGGAATGTTTCAACATGAAAAGGAAAAAGGAATAATATCTCAGACAGTTTCAATAGGACAAAATAACAATTTTAATGAATGGTTAATCACAGATGTTTGATGCATTGGTTGCCCTTTTGGATGATCTGGGCTTGCTGAAATATGACAATTTGCTCAATCTCTCTGTGGTTGTTTTCTAAGAAAATGACTCCACCACCACTACTGCTGTTCTAACACTTGCCCCTTAAGTCTTGATCTTAAAAGTTATTATATAGCACATTAGAAGACATTTAATACTATCTAACAATCATAATACGTAGGGTTGGAAGGGACCTCAAGTGGCTAACTAACTTCTCCCTGTACCCAACACAGGATCAAGTAGACTTAGGCTGTCCTCACTCTATGTTTGTTCATTCATTACTACAAAATCTCTATGACTGATGATTTCTAGGTCTCTCAACACACAGTACAAAAATAACTTTTTCCCCTATATCTAACTCAGCGCCTCTTTGTTGTAATTTTGGCTCCTAGTCCTGCCCGCAAAAGCCGCAGAAAGCAGTTTATTTCTTCGTTGGTGGAGCTTCTGTAGATGTAAAGACAACTGCTGCCCGGTGTCCTGGAATCACTTTGCTCCAGACTAAACATTTCTGGTTCATTTAATCTTTCTTCATATGACAGCTTGACTAGTTCTCCGATTGCCTCTGCTGTTCCCCGTTGGATCATCCCCAGCTGGCCCACATCTCTCTTCACAGGCAGTGTCCAAACTGGACAGACTGCCTGGTGTTCCCCAGAGCCATCAGCGGATCATCTTCATATGAATGCACAGGTTCATCTTTGTATTAAAACGTGGGTCCTGGCCACCATTTCATGGGAATCCATGAAAAATCACATACCCAGTCCCCATGGATGACAAATGTGCAATGCAGCACACTGATGCCAGGCTACATTGGAGGAGAGATGCTTCTCCTTTCCCTTAAGTTGCTCCACTTCGCATACATAAATACCATGAAGCCAGAGCAAAACATGCGTTATTTCCACTGGTGCGAGGAGGAACCCAAAATTGGGTCCTGCAACACTGAGACACGTGTTTCAGAGATTGGAAGGTGAGGTGTGCCATTCAGAAGATGACAGCTAGGGCAGGAACTGAGCCGAGCCTCAGCACCATCACACTCCTCTCTCCTCTAGACCAACAGTTCCCAGCCACTTCTGGTAGCAAAATCCATTTCTGTGGCATTTGAGACTCTGACTGTTGGCATAAACACATGCATTTCTGCAGATTTGTAATTCCTTTGTCACTGATTCAGGCTGATTTGCGACCACGGTGTCTAATTGGAGAGCTTCTGCATTGAAACATCCTGCCCTGGAGAGGTTCAGCCACCGCCAGCCCCATTTATTTGTAGTACTGAAAGAAGGAGCGCTCAGAGGAGCGGGGCTGACGCTCCCGTGGGGAGGGCAGCACCCAGCAGGGCTCCCCGCTGCCAGTAATGCTCTGGATCAAAAGCAGTGCTGGGGCTAAACTGGGAAGGGAGTGGGCAGAGGAGACTGCAGATTGTCCCCTCCGGAGAAGCCGATGACAGTCAGTGGTGCTTGTTTTTCTTCCAGCCCTGTGTGACTTAATCACTTTCAAGTGTTTGCTGCTGCCACATTAAAGGCTTTAGCTCTCCCTCAAAACTGTTCATGTTCAAGAGGAAAATAGTACCAATCATTACTGTACAGAAGTGTTTCTGTGATCACACGTGTATCTGCTTCACAACCCTTCAGCTCACGCCAAACTTAAAGGCACAGCAACTGCTGCATTTTACCCCCAAAAGCCTTCCAGCATGCTGTGTAATGACTCTTCGCAAGAGCTTGTGTTTAGGTTCACTCCAGACGATTGAGAAGAGACCTGAGATGAAGCAGCTACAGCAAACAGAACACCACAAATCGCTATTTTCAAAGAGGATTTATTTTTGAAGTCAGACAGGCTCCTCACAGCACCACAGAAAGGCTCGATTTAACTATTTCAGTGGCACTAGCTATTTCAGTGTTTGGAACTGGAGTAGGATCAGGTCATAGAATCATAGAATTATTAAGGTTGGAAAAGATTCTAAGATCATCAAGACCAACTGCCAACCCAACACCCCCAGGCCTCCTAAACAATGCCCTGAAGTGCTGCATCTACATGTTTTTGAACCCCCCCAGGGACGGTGACTCCCCCACCTCTCTGGGCAGCCTGTGCCAGGGCCTGACCCCTCTGGCAGGGAAGGCATTTTCCCTCATCTCCAACCTAACCCTCCCCTGACACAGCTTCAGGCCGTTCCCTCTCGCCCTGTCCCTGGTGACTTGGGAGCAGAGACCAGCCCCCCCCTCACTCCAGCCCCTCTCAGGCAGCTGCAGAGAGCGAGAAGGGCTCCCCTCAGCCCCCCCTTCTCCAGGCTAAACCCCCCCAGCCCCCTCAGCCGCCCCCCAGCACACTTGTGCTCCAGACCCTGCCCCAGCCCCGCTGCCCTTCTCTGGACACGCTCCAGCCCCTCAAGGCCCTTCTTGTCCCGAGGGGCCCAAACCTGAGCCCAGCACTCGAGGTGGGGCCTCCCCAGGGCCGAGCACAGGGGCCCCATCCCTGCCCGGCCCCTGCTGGCCACACCAGTGCTGACACAAGCCCGGGGGCTGGTGGCCTCCTTGGCCCCCTGGGCACTGCTGGCTCATGCCCAGCCGGCTGTCAGCCAGCCCCCCCAGGGCCTTCTCCGCCGGGCACTTCCCAGCCCCTCTGCCCCAGGCCTGGACACCTCAGCATCAGGCCACATCTGACAGAGGGTTTTCACCATCAGTTTTGGGTTGATGCATTTTCAGCCCTAGTTCTGCTCAAGTTTAATCAGTTCTTTACTGTTGCTACTTTTCTTACTAGTTTCTAGTAGAAAAGGGGATATATTACTTCTTCCCCCTTCCCTGGGTGCTGTTTTCTCCTCTTCAGCTGAGTGGTTTGAAAAGGCCATCTCATTGCCCCTGAGCCCATCTGCTCTCGGACAAAATTAGCCTGCGAGCTTAAATTGTGGTTGAAAGCGAGGGGAGTCTGCCTGGCCGAGCATGCGCTGAAGCGGATCGGGGAGCGCTCGCAGCCGCGGTGGGGGACCTTCAGCTGTGCCTGGTAACTTCTGAGCGGCTCCAGCTGCTCACAAAGCAAAACCCAGCTCAGCCCTGGATAAAACACCTCTCCGTACCGAGTAATGTTGGCAGAAATTGGTTAATAGCTTATTTGCCAAATTTATACAAAATCAACTCTTTGGCAGAATCTGCTGCTCTTCGTTTAGTAACACTGAGTGCTTGCAGAGTATCTCGACATGTTCAGTGCTTTGCAGTCACTCTGCTCTTTTCAGTGAAGTACATCACCTTTTGATCTCCCTCTCTGTGCTCAGATGATGCAGACGTCCATATTTCACTTCTTGAACTTTTCTAACAATCACAAAGAATGGCACATCGGTGACACAGCTTCAGAGGATTTGTGTTCTGTTCATTTTATCACCCGCAGGTAATCTTAAAAGACATTTCTTCTCCTGACACATATCAATAAATTAGTCCTTTCCACAAGGACAAAAGCAAAATTCCTATTTTTTTTCCTGGGTCTGCCAGTCAAAGTTTTGCCCTCCCCAGTTATTCCCCAGACAATTCTTATTCTTGGAGCTTTACTAGGACAACTAAAATTTTCCTTACTTGTGCTGGAGTTCGCTCTAACCAACACCGTTTATCATGGTTTCGACACCTCTCTGGCCTTTTCCATCATCAGGAAGATCGAACACAGAATTGTACTCATGACCTTCAGCATAAAATACATGTGACCAGCAAAATTGCCCATAATGTGCCTGAAGCACGACACTGCAGAATTTAAGCGCTCATCTTTCTTTCACTACGTACAAGAAAAAGGACTTACCTTGAGTTTGTCAATTAAGAAGGCTATTTCTCAGGATCATTCAGAATTAGTCACTATTCATCTATTCCTCCCACAGAAGCACACTAACCCATTGCCCCCAGCAGATGAACCTTTCATGACTTCACTCTCACCATCAAAGACATTTCTGGCAGGAAAAGCAAATCCCCAGAGAAACTTTGTACACTGTAGGTTTTTGATCTAGAGGGACCGTTCTGCATTACTCTGGCTCTGGAGTTCATTACAGATTACCCTGCCGCGGTGCCATTGTAATTTGCAAGCCACGCTCTTATTTAATACAGGGGGAGCTTATCCACATGGATAAATACTTGGTGGGAGGGAATGAAGATGATGGAGCCAGGCTCCTCTTAGCGGTGCCCAACAAGGGGCACAAATTAAAAAATATGAAATTCTGCCTGAATACAAGAGAACGCTTTTTTCCTGTGAGGTTGGTCCAACACTGGCGCAAGTTATCCAGAGAAGTCTCCATCCTTGGAGACACTCAAAACCTGACCAGCCACAGTCCCGAGCAACTGGCTCTGGGTGTCCCTGCTGGAGCAGGGGGTCGGACCAGATGACCTCCAGAGGTCCCTGCCAACCTCAACCAGTCTGTGACTCTTGCCCCACACCCAATCCGCTAAAAAATAAACAAAAGCACAAAATCACATACCAAGCAAGAAATGTTATGAGGCACTCGAAACATTTCACTAGATGGCCAGAGAAGAGCGTCAGCTCCCCTGGCAGCTGTGTGCACCACCATGGCCCGGCAGCGCTGGGTGAATCGCCCTGGCAGGCTGTACACAGCCCACGGGCTTTCCTGGCATCCTCTTGTGCCAGACAGCATGCCCTCAAAGCTTTGCTTAGCACGGGTAGATCCCAAGACTGGCTTTTTCTCTTGCTGTTTGGCACCTTGCACACCACACCTTTCAGTGGGAGCTGGAGAGCCCCATACTGCAATGGTTGGTCCAAGGTAAAAATGAGAAGTCAATGATTGAAGCTTCAATCATTGCCTTAGGTGATTGAAGCTTCAAATGCCTAAGGAACATCCCTTCCCTTCCACAAAGAAAATCCCTTCCATGGCTTTCCACATCCACTTTCCCTATCCAAGCCCTACACGATACAGAGAAAAATCAGCCTCCTGGCCCTGTGGCAATCTCTGTGCCTTTCTACGCACAGCTAAAAGTAATCCTAAGCCTTTATGCTAATCGACTTGGAAATATTAAACTGGCCCCCACTGTGCACACACGTCTTTGTCTCATCTCTGCTGAGCACAGGCAGCTTCCAGCTGGCACGGCTCACATCTGGGAGAAATGCAAAAGTGAGGCAGACATCCCCTCAGTCCTTGGACCACCGAGACCCGTCACTGAACAGGGCTAACTGAGAAAAGGACGATGTGTTTGTGCAATGCAAAACCGAAGCATCCGCGCCACAGGGCAAGCCCATGACGGAGGAGCGCAGAGATGGGCTGGGAGTAGGAGGCAGCACAGAAAACACCGCTCATGGCTGCGTTTCGCACCAGCCACGCTGCTCCGTAGCAGCCAGCTCCTTCGGGTGACCTGGGGAAGCTGCCTTCTAGCATATTGCTTACGCATCGTCTACTTACGTGCCTCATCAGTGGGTAACTGTGACCAGTTCAGTGCAAAGGGGGGGGGGAAAAAAAGCCTGAAAAGAGGAACAAGCTCTTAAAGCAGAGTTGAGAGCTTGATTTATTCTTCTAAGAATGAACCGCTAGCAGAGAAGCAAACTAAACCGATATATGGGGACATCTCTCCACATGCTACTGGCCATAATCACTTCCCCAAAATTTCTTATTCTGAAACAGCGAAGGCCATAACAACACACCACAAGGATCACGGCTCTCCCTGCTGCACCAGGGTCCTGCAGGCGGGCTGGGACCAAAGGTCCTTCCAAACTCCATGGGGGCTTTAGACTGGGCATTTAAAATCTATGCCAATTATATCTTAAAGCTCATCAATATAACCAAACCTTAGATTTTTTTATGTATTTCATCTACTGCTGGCATGTAAAAGTTGGTTCGTGTGCGCTCCAGACACCGGACCTGCTCCCGCTAGCGTACATTTACAAGGAAAAGCTAGAGCAAGACTAGAGGAAAGAGATAGAAGAACCTTGTGTTGAAATATGCACATACTCTCCAGGCAGTGGCTAGTAGAAGGACTGGGTGTTTTTTTCTTTTAACATTAAATAAACAAATTCCGTTCCCTCTGCCCTTCAGGTCACAGATTCAATTTATTATTCTTATCCTCCTGCATCCATAGGGGAGAATACTTGACTCACAGAGTGAGTGAATGGACTGGATAAGCATATAATTTTCTTAATTTTTAGGTCATTATCTGCCCGTGAACATAGGAACCAGCTAGAGCTTGCTGCTGATATAAAATTCTGAATGCAAACACTTTTTGAAGTAAGCTTTTAAATTATTTACTTAAAAACACAAGTTTAGGTCACTAATTATAATAATGCAAAACTTTCGACTATTACACAGAGAAGCCATCAAGGAAAACCTGCTTTTCTCCAACAGGAAATACTGAAGAACTAATATTATTGAATAATACCTTATGTCATAGTTATATGCAGAGGTACTTGTCTGTGATCTACTTTTGGGAAGAAAAATGGGGGCAGAAGAAAGCAGAGCACAGCATTAGGCTTTGTGTCTTTTTCCACATTGTCACGTCTCTTTTTTTTCATGTGAGCATAAAAATTATCTGCGAGCAGATAAGCTGGGTGGCTTCCATGATTCTGTGGGCATGGTTTAGGAAGCATGGTAGCGTTGGGTTAACAGTTGGACTTGATGATCCTAGAGGTCTTTTCCAACCGTAATGATTCTGTGATAAGTGTGACAAACCACCCTCTGAAAGGTAGGCTGCTAATTTGGGCCACGTTGCAGACCACAGCAATTTGACATTGTGGCAAACCTTGATCTCAAGTCCCCAGACGTGGGGTGCCACATCATGAGAGTCCCCGTGCCAGGGGCGCTGTGCTGCGGTCTGGGCAGCATGGATCCAGCTTTCCAAGCGCTCAGCAGCTTCCCGCGTACTTCTCGTGCTTAAGGCAGTCTGATGACAGCGATGTGCCAGTGCAGCAGCTTTCCTGTTTTGCGTTTCCCATGACATTTTGCCAGATGTCTGCAAAGATGCTTTCCCACCTCAGCCCTCGAAAGCCTGTCCAGTTTCAGGATAGTCACTGGTCTCCCAGGGAGTCCCCCTGCCTGCCCCTCCCCGCCGGCAGGCCAGAAGTAAAAGAGCTTGGATGGGGGCTACTGGATGGGGACGTGGCAGAGATGGACCGTGCCCAGAGGAAGGACTCTCTTGAGGTTCCACCAGCTTGCTGTTTGATGTCCTGCACTGCAGGGGAAGGGGGAGGCAGCAGCAGGTGCCGGGAGGAGGAAATGTGCTGGGGAGAGCAAAGGAGAAATCCCTGCGCAGCACAGCCTCTCATAGTCTTCCAAGCACACCTGAAACCCCCCGTCCCTTCCTGGGCCCCCTCTCCCACAGCAAGCTGGAGCAGCTCTGCAAGGTGCGGCTGCGACACCGCTGCTTTGCTGGATCGAAACACCGGCACATGGCGCAGGGTTTTTTAGCCAGGCTGCAAAATGCAAGCCATATTACTTTTGGATCAGTAAAACAATTATTAATACTTGATAGCAAGCTGTAATCTATTCACATATAATTTCTAGTTTGCTGTCAATGAGCTAATTTAAATTTTAAAAAAGTTTGCAGCTCCCTAATTAAATTTGCTAAAAGCATTTCTCTTATCAGAAACGAAACGACTAGCGTAATTCAGTTTTGGCAGTCGCCTAAGTATAACAACCTCCCTTATGTTAAACCCAGGACTTACGACTCCACAGCAGCAACATTCAATGCACATCTCAGCGCTTAGCTCAAAGCTCAGCTCACCCAAACACCTTCTTCCACACGCTTCCCAGTTACAGCAGTTGGCACATCATTTTCACAGAAGTTTTATGATACGGCAGTAAAACTGACAGCTATTAAATGATGTCTTTGTTTTTATGCAAGCTCACCAGGTACTTCACTAAATGTTCGCTTTTAACTGTACTTCATTATGAATAACGGTGGGAATAGACCCTGATCAAAAACCTCGTGTCCAAAGGGTCTGAGCTGGCTGGAGGGTGTCGAGCTGGGGAGCTGTGCCCCGTGCAGCCCCGGCTGCCAGGCTGCTCCACATCACCTGCCCTAGCCCTTCTGTATCTCGGAGAGCTCAGGGATCTCCGTGCCAAGCCCTTGCCGATGCTGCCTTCACATGCAGGCAGCTCCTCCGAGCTCATGAGAGCGACGGGGCTGCAGCACAGGCAGGCACTGACGCTGGGAAGGAGGAGGCAGGCAGCGAGGTCAGGGCAGCCCCTGTGCAAAATAACTGGAGTCCAACCAAACTGCTCGCTTTGTGCTTTTGAAGACAGTGGTCATGAACAGGGACTTCCACAGTTGTCGTGGGAGAAAAAACCGCTGCATTAGCAATGACTGAATTTTACAGTTGCACTTGGTGATCTTAAAGGTCTTTTCCAACCTAAATGATTCTATGTATGGGGCACGCAGCTGCTCAGGGGCCCTAGGAAAGGTCACCTTTGGTTCTGCATGGTACTTTCCTAGCAGGCACCACGGGCTGCGCACAGGGTGAGCAGCCTGCAGCCACCCTGCTCCATCCCTGCAGCGGGCTGCTGCCGAGCGCTTGCTGCTCTACCCGAGCCGTGCAGCGCCGACGCTGTGCCCCTGCCCACCCCAGTGCTCGGCACAGCGGCTGCCCCCATGCCAGTCCCCACGGCCACTTAACTCTGCTGCAAGGTCCAGCAGGGACCCGGGGCATGATGTGCAGGGAGTCACAGTGTCACCTCGCAACCTGCTGCCAGGACATCAGAGCAGAGGGTGGGACATAAGGTCAATTAGTCCTTGTAATTAGGGCTGGGAGGCATGCCGTGGCGTAACAGTGCACTGTCTCTGGAGTCAGAAACCTCCCACCACCTCCCCGCTTGGGCTCGAGCTCCCCTTCGGACTGGGGGTGCAAGTCCCCCTCCGGAAAGGGGCCGGAGGGGTGGCGGTCTTGGGGTTCAGGCAGCTGCAGCTGGGAGGCAAAAATTAAAGACCTGCAAATTACACATTAGAAATTCACTAGCAAGAGGTTAAAAACTATTTTATGAACCCACCCATCATTAAGTCCAATGTGTGTCTCGCAAATCGGTTTGCAAATAGCCCCCTAAGCCTGACAGTCCCCCTGTCCCATCACTTGAGGAGGCTGGCTGTACCACTGCTTCCTCGAAATGTTCTGAATACGTATGCGCGCGTCTACACAGGGAGAAACAGGATTTGGTTTTGCAGTTTGCCGGGTTTAACATTTTTACTTGCTGTTGCTCAGGTGCTGAATAAAATCTACAAGACAGTCAGAGAATCCACCATCCTGGTCTATATCGCAGTGCTGTGGCAGGGCACTGCCTGGTTATGCTAAGTGGCTGAAAGAAGAATTTGCAACCATTTCAAGGACAACAAATAATAGTAGAGGCAAGCGAGCTGACAGTGAAATTTTTATACAGAAATGCAGCTGCTTAAGCATTTTAAATAAAATTATAGCTTAGGTTAAAAGGTGATCTTTAATACTGAACTTCAGGTGATTTCATTCAAAAGGAGCCTATTAACTTCCACGTTAAACTTGCATTGCCTGATCATTATTCCCTGATAGCACAAGAATTATGACCGACATACACAGTCCCACCACACTTCTCAGCCATGACAACAGACTCTGATTACCCCGGGGCAGTTTGGCGCTGCAAGCCGATACGCTGTACTCTCTCAGGAAGGCAAAGCCTATCAACACCGATGTTAATAACTGTCCGGCCCTGACACACCGAATCTCAGTGCTACACATTGCACAGGAGTGATGGAGAACCGTTGTGACCCAACCCCACCATAATCTGTTGCACTGTCTCTGGCTCTGTACTGTCATCCTCAGCAAAGACAAATTCATCAGCAACAGCAGCCGGCGTAGGAGTGGGGGCAGATCCCACTCGGCCGCCTTACCGCTGCTCTGTAGGTCGTTTCAACACGGCAAAAGCCCCTCTGAAGTCATTTTTGAGGCTGACCTGGGGAATAGGATTAAGTATGAAGATAATGCCTCCTGCACTTCACCAGGCTTCAGGTCTCCTGGCAGTATGTTAAAATGCACACGGCCGTCATCTGAACTGGATCTTTAGGTGCACAGTGCACAGCCTAGATGGAAAGAGCTCTCTCCATCAGCCCATGTTCAGCAGCGGCACAGGGCAAGGATTCAGGCCCATGCACTCTCAGGAAGGACACCTTCAGCAGGACTTCCCATGCTCCTTGCCCTGGGGGTCTGTGAGAAGCCCCCTGGCCCGGGCTGGGCTGGGCCACGCAGAGCTCTCCCTCCTCCCTGGCCAGGAAGATTCCTGCCTCTCCACCTCCTGGCACAGGCAGAGGCTTTCCAAACTCTTCGCAGGCTCTGCATTCCCTGATGTGGTGTGCATGGGACGTTTGGTTGCCCTCATTATGCAAGTCCGTGACACAGCCCCATCCTCCCTCCCCTCCTGCCCCCAGATTGTGCCAACGGGTGTACCTGCGTTTTCCCCTCTCCGTGCTGGTTTTCCCACTCCTCCCATAAGCACATGCTCAGATCCTGGATCTGATCCATCCTCTGCTTTTGCCCTGCTCCATTCCTCTGGTGACATCTGTCCCAGCCCCTTCTTCAGCTCCAGACCCACCATCCCCCTCCAAGGCTGCTAAACTCTCCGTTCACAGTCCCTGCATAAAGCTTCTCCCCCAAGTCCATAAACCAGGCTGTTATCTTCAGCTGCAATCATATCCAGACAGCATCTAATTCCTGCTCACTTCTTTTTCTCTTGAACAATCTCTCCAAGTTATAGCTCTTCACATCCACCCACACAGGTAAGACTAGCAGCAGGGTTCTCATCTTGCTCATTGCAACATCCCTACTGGGACCTTGACAAATGCAAACTCAACCTATTAAAAAAATGGCAGCAAAGTCCATTTTTCCAGGCTGTCACATCCATCGCATCTCCCTGCCAGCGCTCTCTTCTCTAGCACGAGCATCAGTGGAGCAGTGCTAAACTTTCAAGACTTCACTAATTTTCCACACTCTCCTTCCTCCGGCTAACCAGTACTGAAAAATAATCACCTGCTGATATATATATATATGTGTGTGTGTGTGTGTCTGTGTGTGTGAATCGAAATTAATACTAATAACAATAAACAAACACGAAGCCTGCAGAGACACAACCCAAGATGCAACAGGAGATGAGAAGCCGGCTGAGAAGGCTCCAGGACCTCGCAGGTGTAGTTTCTCGCACTGCTGCGGGGGGAACAGCCCCGTTTCGCTCCCCGGGGGGACCTGCCATTGCTGTCAGGGCACAGCTCTGCACCGCGGCACGCTGCCATCTCACACAGACACGAGGTCTGTGCGCGTGCCCATACCTTATAGTGATTAACCGTGTCAAAACTGAAGCTATGTTAAAATTTTCCAGCAGCGAACCCCCCCCCGAGGTCTGTGGAGCTGCACCGTCCATGAAGACCCCGCTTTGGCTCAACAACTCCCGCCGCGGGTGGTGAATTGCGAGGCTGAGGACAGGTTCCTTGGAGCGAGCCGGTGTTTAGCTCGGGTTTCACTACGGTGTTGCACAAAGCAGTGCTGCAGACAGGGAGCACGTGGGGTTTGTCCTCTTCATAAGATGCCCTGGAGCGTGCCTCAGCTCGTGATTAAAATCAAACGACAGCTTGGTTTCTTTTTCAAAAATATTCTGTAGATTTTGATCTTTAGACACCTAGCAGACCACATCACAAATTATTAACAGGTGAATTACATTTCCCTATGCTCTTTCATTAGGCTGCTCATCAGAGCCAAATCTTCAAACTCCAAAAATTTTAATGATTGAAAAGGGAGAAGTTATTTATACAGCTATATAAATCTTGTCATTAATAATGGTTTAAAGGCAGTGAGTGTATATACAGATAATTTCTCAGACATAGCTAGAAGTAGTCCAGACAATGGCTATAGCATCTCTATATGAGAGAAATGATCACTTCTTTTAAGCAGAAAGTAGAAACAAAATGCTCACGTTCTGGCGGGCCTGCAGGCCATGCACCAAACAGAGGAAAGAAAAGGCTCAGCAGATACCACCCTCACCCTTCCTGATGTGTCAGACCAGGCAAGCTACCCACAGAAGTTGCAAAGGCGGGCGAGTGGTGCCGTCACCTCCCACGGGGTCTTTCCCGCCTTGTAAGCAAGGCTGGAAAGATTGAGAGGTCAGGAAACCCATCCCCTCGCAATTTTCCTTTGATACCATCTTACCCAGCTTGAATTCCCAGGAGAGCACATTATCCTGTCCTTTGCCTTGTGAAACACTGGATTAAAGACATCTTGTTAGCGTCATTAAAAAATCCAACAACCTAGCCATCATAAAAGACCATGTTAATTATTCCTGGTTTCCGCCTTTCCTATAACAAGTCTCCTCGTGAAAACAACAAACGAGAGGTTCCCATAATGAAATCAGAGCGCACGTGGTAACCCGCCGCCCCCTTCCTACCCGGGCCCATCAGCTTCTCTTATCTCATTACTTCTGAGTAGTAGATGCACATGGTAATAGCTCCGCAGAGCAATCTATGAACAATAACAGACTGTTTAGCTGCCACAGCGCAGTTGAAATGTAAGCTTTGAACCTTCACAACGATTCTACTGTAGGAGGAGAGAAAATTAAAGGTTCATTATTAAGGAGAAAATGATGATAAGACGAACACTTCATGTACTTATCGACGGTCCTATCATTGATAAATAGGCTGCTAAAATGAGCACCGAGAGGTTTGCATCACAGGGAGCATGGTCATGGGTGACCCACTGGCAGAGATCAATAACATCCACAATGAATAAGCAGCGATAGGCTGCATTTCCTCGTTGTTAATCACATCCCCGTTGGAAAATGCCATGTTTATCCAGGTAAATGCCATTTCAATAAGGCAAACATTAATTCTATGCACTTGTTTTTCCCTAAAGTCTCATAGAAAAGCAATATGCACCAACAGCAGTGGTTATAGATCGCTCTGAATACAAAGTGTGTCTGTTGCGGTTTTCGTGGCCGCACATAATTTGAAAAAATTCTAGATTTGTCAGGGTTTTTCCCATCCATAGCAAATTACCCTGAAACATAAAGCACTAGATTCCATTGACGGCAATCAGTTCCACTACAAACCGGGCAGTTTTGTTTCATCTCAGGTTTCTTCTTTTTGACTTGCCTGCAGAATTTTTCATTTCAAATCTAGTCACTATCTCAACATGTAAAATGCTTTAGTGGATGTAGTTTGGAGACAAATATGGCTTCTTGGTATAAGCGAGAGTGCCAGTATCGCCCTGCCTCGGCACCAGGGAGGCGGTTCCCAGGGGAGCACTCAGCCTTTCGCTAACCCCAAAGGCTGTCCTTCGCAGGACACACATCGCACCGGGGTTTCCTTCTCCCGCCTACTTCTTGATTTGAATTGCCAAACACATTTCACTGGGTCTGCAGTTTCTATTCCCTGACTTCGGGCATCCTGTTCAGATACCTGTTACTTTTAATTTTTCAAAATCCATTTCACAGATGAAATATTTGTCTCACAAAATGCCAAAAGCAATTCTTAATGATATATTTTTTAAAAAGCAGCGTCTTCTGATAAAAAACACTCCCTCTGCATGATGTTTGATCAACTCTCCGTGCTAACTATGTGCATCCCAGCATGCCGCTACGCACACTGTTGTTTTTACTTCCTCAATTTGTAAATATAATAAATGGAATAAGATGCCCCATTTTGGATGTAACAGCAACATTTCACTCCCAGGTTTTTTATTAAATCCTGTCCCTTCTTTGACATGCTCACCAACCTCTCCTTCAGAAAAGGTTTCTCCGCTTGCTTTCCACTCCTCTAGCAATGTCTGGTCTTTTGCTCTTCTGTTCGTGACACAAACCACTGCCAGGCACCAAGGTGGTGATTTGGGACTTCTGTCCATCCCTTGCAGTGCGGGAGGGCAGCCCACGGCTCCGTGTGATGGGGACAGGGCAGTTCACACGTACGCTTGTGGGGACGCAGCTCTGAACCGCGCGTGGTGCTCATGAGCCAGGTACTGTCCACCCCAGAACTGCCGTCGTGCCGCAGCAGCTCTCTTGTCCCCCATCCCAGCTGGGGTCACCCTCCTTCCTCCCCGCCCTCAAGAATCATAGAATCACAGAATCATTAAGGTTGGAAAAGACCCTTAAGATCACTGAGTCCAACCGCTAACCTGTCACTGCCAAGGCCACCACTAAACCATGTCCTCAAGCACCGCGTCTGCCCTTCCTTTAAATACCTCCAGGGATGGAGACTCCACCACCTCCCTGGCCAGCCTGTGCCAGGGCCTGACAGCCCTTTTGGTAAAGAAATTGTTCCTAATAGCCATCTAACCCTCCCCTGACGCAGCTTGGGGCCGTTCCCTCTCGCCCTGTCACTGGTGACCTGGGAGCAGAGACCAGCCCCCCCCTCACTCCAGCCCCTCTCAGGCAGCTGCAGAGAGCGAGAAGGGCTCCCCTCAGCCCCCTCTTCTCCAGGCTAAACCCCTCCAGCCCCCCCAGCCGCCCCCCAGCACACTTGTGCTCCAGACCCTGCCCCAGCCCCGCTGCCCTTCTCTGGACACGCTCCAGCCCCTCCAGGCCCTTCTTGTCCCGAGGGGCCCAAACCTGAGCCCAGCACTCGAGGTGGGGCCTCCCCAGGGCCGAGCACAGGGGCCCCATCCCTGCCCGGCTCCTGCTGGCCACCCCAGTGCTGACACAAGCCCGGGGGCTGGTGGCCTCCTTGGCCACCCGGGCACTGCTGGCTCATGCCCAGCCGGCTGTCAGCCAGCACCCCCAGGGCCTTCTCCGCCGGGCAGCTCTCCAGCCGCTCCTCCCAAGACCTCTTTAACTTCGGGGTTACAGCACAGGATTTTGGTGTTTGCTCTGGACTAGCAGTGACGTTTTACCAGCAGAAACTCACAGAGCAGCAAATCTGCCCACAAAATCCAAAACTCTGCATGGTCGGGCACTAAATGCACTCTCCAGGTGCCCTGGAAGCCACAGAGAAGCAGCGCCATGAGAGCAGCAGGGCTTGCGCGGCGCCGCTTCCTCTGCTCCAACAAAAGGAGCTGGAAAAGGCGGCAGACGCATTTCAGCCATGACCGGAGCTTCCCTGGCAGCGCCCCTGTTGCTTGCCCATCCGCTGATGGCCGCAACGATTCAACGCCGGGCGCCGAGGCAGCCCTGCTCCCAGGGAGAGGAGGCGACGGCTGCACCACCTCCCGGCACCCAGCGCCGGGGCAGGCAGCGCTCAGGCTCATTCAGCTCCGCTGATGGAAAGTTCACTCTGACTTGCCCAAGGCAGAAATATGGTGATGTCCTCAATTGTTCCAAATGCTGCATTTTTTTTTTTTCTTTATTTTAGCTTAACAGCCATTCTGACATTTAAAATCCCTGTTCGGTCTCAACTTAAATTTAAATTGGAGGTCATTCAGGGCTTATTCTGAATACTTGCAATACTTCACAACACCTGTTATCTCTGCAGTCTATAAACGCTGTAAAATATAGGAGGAATATTTCTGAGAATTCTGATGCCACTAATCCAATTAATATTTAACCCCATTATATTAAAATTATGAGATATACATATGGATTGCAAGGTTAATTATGTTTTATGAATAGGCTCCTCTGCAAGCAGTATGGTATGTACACTGCTAGAAATGTGCATGATTGATTATGATCAAAACCAATATTTTTCTCCAGTTCAAACTTAAATACAGTTGGTTTATTAAATGTTTTGTAAATTCACTTATGCAGCAAGCACCTGACATCTGTTTAGCATACTACAAAGGTTGTATTTTATAATAAGATCATAAATTTTGTTATAACTCTAGAGAACTGTAAATCTGCAAGCAAGAAGAAGCCGGCTTACATTTACAGAAGAGGTAGAAGTGGTTATATATCACCAAAAAAAATTAGACCAGCTTCCCCTCGAGTATCCACAGGGATGACACCAGCTGAAGGTTGAGTCCAACACCATATTTGTCAGCTGCTCCATCAGCTCGATGCCACTCGCCCCCTGGATGGTGCCAAGTGTTGGCTAGACAAGCTAGTTATGCAAAGTGGGTTGAATAATTCAAAGGAACACCAATTTATCCAGTCAAAACAATGGCAAAATTTGGGAAATCTCAGTTTCCTCCGCACGCCCAGTTTTGCACTGACACGAGGGACAGCAGATCTGCGTTGGCGTCAAGGAGAGGAATGAAGCCAAGCTTAACAGAGAGTTCTGGCCATCCCCGTGAGCAAAACTGAAATACAAGTATACGAACCCAAAAACACAGAGAACAAAAGCACTGTACTATGAACCTTCAAAACAGCTGTTGGATTGAGCCAATTGCTGCCTGGAGAGGTGGAAGTGAAACTCAATTTGTGAAGGAAAAAGAGAGTTTGTGATCCACAACCCCCTTTACATTTTGCAGATTCCGTCTCCCGCCTACTTTTTAACCACATTTTTCTTATCATCGTAATAATCTTGAAGCAGCTCTATTAGCAATTCATCGCCGCAAGTAAAAGAAAGCAAGCATTTCATACAGGAGGTCCCTGACACATGCATAATGCCATCAATCGTCCTGCCAAGCAGACAGGAACAGGTCCCTATCCCGAGCGGCGGCAGAAGGACTGCAGGTGACAACAGAGACTGCGCAAGGCCAAAACACCTGAAATTCAGTTCCCTGAGCTCCAGCTGGCAAACACGTTCTTTGTAGCAGCAGGTGTAAAAGCTCTGCACAGAAACAGGATTTTAGAGGGATCTGGTTAGAAGGAAAAATAATTGGTGGTGACAGAGCAGGCGGGGCAATGCGAAACCTCCACTGTAAAAGGTGCTGATTTTCATGCTTTGGGACAGATATAAAAACTGAAATATATACAGGCTGGTTGTGTGAGAAAGGCAGTGATCCAGCACTGCCAAATAACGTGGAATATACTGTTATGATGACAGCCAGGCACTGAGAGCTACCAGAACAGCCACGTATGTCCAAAAAATATGGAGCACCGCCCCAGAGCTGAATCTGGGGCACAGGACTCAAACCCTCTAATCTGCTATGCCTTGGGAGGAAGGGAGAGGGAGGAAAATCTCTCTTCTGGCTTATAATATCAAGAAGTTATAATTTCATGTCAGATCACCTACTCCACACATCAGGCTAACAGGTAACGGGGCTAGAGCCCTGTCCATTCATCACCCGCTCCCGTCCGTCCAGGTGAGCGCAGCACCCGAGTCCTTCATCCTCCATCCTTCATCCCCGCAGCGTCCTCGGGAGCCCACGACAGGGAGGTCTGTGCAGAGTCTCACCTTGCCGGAGCACATACATCCACATCACAGTTGCATCTTTCAACCGCAAACTCCCCAGAGGTGGGTGCATCTCATTACACGTGGTGAATGTGCCGAGCACACTGTGGGGCACTATAATAACACCAATAAATTAATGCTTGCAAGGTGTGAAAGCTGTCACAGTGCAGGCACCGGAGAAGTATGAAGACAAGTTATTAATGTCGTTATGGATCTCCGCACACAGCCACACTGTGCAGCTATGCAGGGAGAAAAGCCAAGGAGGGGAAAAAAACCTCCCAGAATGGAATTAAAACTTTAAAATAGTTGATTTCTAATTTCTTCTGAACAATCACGGAGCTGTTCCCAAAAAGCAATGCCACACGCTAAATCTACCAAGCGAGAAGCAGTATTCTGCCAGTGATTCCGGAGATTTGATTTGTTGCTGTATTTGTCAGCTGGGGATGGGAGCGGGCCCCACGAGGCGCTTCCCTCGTAACGTCGCAGCAACCCCAACTGAGTTACCACCACGAGTGGAGTTCAGCTAGCAAGGGCTGGAGATGTCAGCAGGAGCCAGCTGGTGATTCCATAAGGATAAATACTCAAGCATGACCACAGCCAACAGAAACTGCTTTCCAAGAGTACCTGCCTTGTTAGGCCCATAAAATCAGGTACAGAAAACCATGAAGCAAAAGAAAACCTATCCAGACGTCAGGCTTTGGTGCGCTCCCCGTGTGCTGGGGGGGACTTGAGGTTGCGGGTGGTCCCACATGCCTCCAGAGGAGCAGCTGAGCAGATGCAGCACATCCCTCCCGGCGCAGAGGGAGAAGAGCACAGCCCTGCGCTTTGCTGGCTGGAAAAGTGCAAACAGGAGTTGGCAACTGGTTCCATTCAGAAAAGGCATGCCAGAATTTTCCAGCTGGGTGGAAAAGCAGAAAGCCGAGGTCTGAACGTGGCAAACAATTTACCCTTTAATTTCTTCTGTGTAAGAACTAGAGATTTCGGTCTGTCACTGGCAGGTAAAACATGCATCGCAATGGGCAAGAGAGATCCCGGTTGCCCTCTGCCCCGCTCCAGGCCCCCAGCGTGGCGGTGGAGAACAGCCTGCGCAACGGGAAGCTTTTCCCTTCATCTCCTTTGCCTGCGAGTAGGACGCGGGTGGCAGAAGAGAGACCCGCTCTGCTTTGTTGTTCTCAGTTCCCCAAATCCTCACAAGATACCTCTGTTTCGTAACGTCTCAGAGAAGAAAAGCTCTTTTTACTGTCTTAATTTAACAGCAAGCGTTTGGGATGGGAGCTGTAATGCTTATCTGCCTGGAGGCGATTTCCCTATTAAGTGACCAGCAAACCGCCCATTCCTCGCGGCGGCGGGAGCAGCGCCGGCCCCGGTGAGCTGGCACGCACGCAGAGGGGCTGCGGCACGCTCGGTGGCGGAAGGCAGGCGTGACGGCATGCTCGAGTGCTTCTCGGAGGCTGCAAATCCTCCTGAAGGTGTCTGCTTCATGAATCCAATGTTAATAATGTTTTCCCTGTATTTTCTGATGCCTGCCTTCTTTCTAAAAATACTTATTTTCCCACCC
The DNA here is from genome assembly GCF_963921805.1 of Phalacrocorax carbo. Classification (NCBI taxonomy): domain Eukaryota; kingdom Metazoa; phylum Chordata; class Aves; order Suliformes; family Phalacrocoracidae; genus Phalacrocorax; species Phalacrocorax carbo. The sequence continues at coordinate 37,848,120 of NC_087521.1, forward strand.
TGCCCACACCAGAGAGCAGACAAACTGCTTGCAAGTCTTGAGCATGGTGATGTTGTACTTAAAAGGCAGAGGCAATTCTAGCAGGGGAGAGGGGGAAGAAGGTCGCTGCCCACATCAGACATCGCGTCCGCCAAGATCACATTTTCTGTGCAGCCTGGGACTGACGCTGCCGTTTCTGTCTCACATGGCATCACTTCAAACTCGCTCCACAGCCCACGCGTATGTAATATTACCATTTACACACTCAAGGAGCAGAAAGCAGCATGTAATTAAAACCAGACTTTTACCCTTTGGCTACAAATGATATTTGTGACATTTGATTGTCCAAAATGTACGTTTATAACAATTTCCGTATGCAAAGTCAGCTCACCACTCAAAGGGTGTGTGATCCTGATGGTGCCCGAGGAGGAGGCAGGCTAAAGGGGTTGGTACTCAGATCTGGCGGGAAGACCCTAGTGAATTACGCGAGTGGTGCCGCGCAGAAGCAGGTGCCTTTCTGTCGCCACCCCGCAGCACACCGACGGCGCTACCCGAAAGCACTCGCTCAGGTGCCTTTCACAGCGCCGCAGCTGCTGCAGCAGGGCGTGGATGCCGAAGGCACGCTGCAGACGAAAACCCACTGCCTCTGACATCCCTTCTAGCTTTTTTCTTTTCTCTCTTTTTTTTTTTTAATTTAAAGGAAAACCATTAACAAAACTAAGCTACTTGAATTACCTGGGATTATGCGCCTATAGCTGTCCGAAAGCAAACACTGTATGACCTGTAGCCTGGAGGAGGATGGAGCATTAGGACGCTAATGGTCGCAAGATGCAAACTGCTGCCACGAAGCGAGCTGCATTTCCATCTGCCTTTACCTCTGCAGTTTCCTCCAACAACTCCATCTGCCAATTAACTGCAAGGAGTCATGCTGCGACCATTTTGACCCAAAGCTCTTAGAGGTTGTAAAGAGGTTCGTTCGTTTGTTTCCAGATCTGTCTCTGAGCTTTTATTTTCTTTGATTTTTTTTTCTCCCTGGAAGGGAAAGGTTTCTTTTTTGCCCCCCTCCATCTCTCAAGGGCAAAGCTGCACTGCAGTTCCCCAAAGTTTCACAACCAGACGGGCGGGCCGGACTCCTGGTTGGTATTGCTGAAACAATTTTCTGACTTTTTCTAGCTTTCTATTTCCCAGCACATTTGGACCCCGTAAAGTGCCAAAGCTACCAGTTACCACCAACCAGCGCGCTTCAAGGTACAGAGCTGACATCTCCCGTGCATCACCTCACCCAAGCGATGCCCGTAGAAGCACCCAGCAAAAAAGTGCGTCATCCCAACAAGCTTCACACATGACACGGTGGGCGGTGAGATGGAAATGGGGCTCCCCACAGCTGCACTGCGGGTGCTCTTCGTGCAGCCACGTGCTTTTCCTGGGCACTGAGCTCTGGCTGCTCTTGCTGGGTTTCCCCCAGCAGAGGTATGGGAAAACTGGATAGAGCTTAGAGAACTGCCTATAAATTTAGGTGGCCTGTCTCCCCCTTGGCATGTAATCCAAGTTGGAGGAAGCCTTTGCTGTTACACATCATGGAATCACCATTGTTAAAACTGTGTGATATTTCATGGTCTTTGAAGTATCATACTGAGAGTCCCCAATTACCCCAGTCCTCCCCGATTAAGGTGCCCTGCAGCCAAACTGCTCTTCCAGCCAGCTTCCTGCAACCCGGCTCCACTGCCCCAAGAGAGACGGACAGTCGCTGGAATGACCCAGCAAAGAAATGAAGCTGACAGTAGAACCTGCCTTCAGCACACTCTACTAAATTAGAGTGGTCAGGCACTGGCACAGGCTGCCCGGAGAGGTGGGGGAGTCACCGTCCCGGGGGGTATTTAAAAGAGGTGTAGATGTGGCACTTCAGGGCATGGTTTAGGAGACATGGTGGTGTTGGGTTGATGGTTGGACTTGATGATCTTAGAGGTCTTTTCCAACCTTAATGATTCCATGGTTCTATATCTTTTCCCTCACGGCGGCGTCACGATCTGTTGGTTGTGCTTGCCAAGGCTATTGAACATGACCCTACCCAAGACGCCTTCATTTATGCACACACAGTGGTGCTAACATGAAGAAAAGGACAACCCGGAGTGACTTGATTCCCATAACAGCCAGATGAGGCTGGTGATGCGCTTGCAGAGATGAGCCCGTAGCTGTGCACCGGTGCGACCTCCTGCTCAAGCAAGCACCAGCTTTGCGACTCTGAGCAATTCAAAACCACGGACTGATATGAGAGAGGAAAAAAGCTTTACAGTTGTACTTGCACTGTCCTTCCCTACATCCAAAGGGCTTTTCGTTGGTTATTAGATTAATTTCCTCTTTCTGCTCTAACTACAATGTATGGAGATTAATTTATTACCGGTTTTGTATTAGTCAGAGTCTTAAAAACCACTGATGGAAGAAAAGACTTTGAGGCCAATTCCTAATGAGACCTTGTGTCATCTCTAAACTTCCATTGAACTTCCAGATCCCCTTTGAAGAAGCAAAGTATTTTAGAAAGTTTCCTAAGGTGACATAAAACTTTCAGTTTTATACCTTTTACAATAAAACATATTTTTCTGCTGAACCCATGTAGAGATCTGAAACTATCAAGCAACAAGTCTGCCTATTAAAGCCCCTGCCTTTCGTTGGATATTTCACTCACATTAACTAGGAAATTGCTCGGCCCCATTGTCGATAAGATAAATGTGTTCTCTCTGGAAAATCTTAGCAGATTTTAATAGCAGATTCCACCTCATAGTTTCTTGTTTCTTTCTAGATATATTGTAATGGTATCTGCTTTGAAGTTCTTTATCTTGCTTTATCCTTTCTTCTTTAAGGAGCAATTTCTTGTGCTGGAACTAGCCTTTATGTAGAAGTCTGAAAGTACAAAGAATAAAAGTGTCCAGCCTTGCAGAACTGTGAGCATCTGTCTAATAGAAATGTCTGCAGTTTTTCAGAAACAGTGAAACCATGTTATTGCCTTTCAAGTCTCCCCAGATTGTCAATGCATTGTGTAACGTAGTCTTAGAATGACGTCTTGGTTTTGCTTTCAGTCTGTCTGGGCCCAGCCCTGGGGAGGATGAGTACTCTTGATGCAAAGCATCTGTAGCTGTAAATACCATCTGCATAGCTACTGAAGATACTTTTGATCAGCTGCTGGAAAGTAAAAACGACACCCAACTCTATCCAAAAGTGAAACTTGACAAGTCCACCTTTTCTACAGTAGAAAGACTAAGTTTTCACAAAAGCCGTTGCACTAACACATTGTAGTGAGAAGGTACTGCAGAGCCTGGGTATCGTACAGCCTGCTGGAGCGCCAGCCAGAGGAGACGGCTGCTTTCCCAGGCTGGTTGTCCCCCTGTGAGCCAACCCAGGTGCACCACCTATCCACCCAGATCACGCCGGGCTGTAAGGTATCAGCGGAAGAGAGCAAAGCTGCGCAGAGAAAATGGGTATCGAGCCTTTCAGAGTCCCAAGACCTTCTCCAGGCACGCAAACCAGAACAGAGCCATAGTCTAGGCGAAGACAAGTAGGCAGCGCATTAAGATGGGCACCTCCAGGCCAGGACTCTTCTCAGGCAGCTTTGGGAAGCTAGCCGAGGAGGCTGAGTGAGAAACACGGCATTCTCAGCATGCCTCTATAACCTACAGGAAAATGCAGATAGCTGCCAGCAGCATCGATCCACCAGCGATCACGGCGTCCCCCGAGGTGGCCTGTTGCTCCCCATTGGCAGAAGAGGGATCAGCCCAGATCTTGGGGTCTTTCCTCAGCATCTTCCATTCTCAGAGCCATGATTTTCCCTTTTTCTTCACTCAGCGGTAATACACAGACCTTGCTCGGAATGCGTGACCTTCTGGCATCCGACCTCCTCTGTTTGGAGGCACAAGTTCAGGCGATCCAAGGTCCCGCACAGCAGAATGGACACAGCAGCTCAAGGTTTCATACCCTGCTATTCACTAGAAACACTGCAAAGTCACTCATTATTTGGGAAAAAGGACAGCCTTTGCTGGGTTAAGACAGGAAGGAGGAAAGCAGGGAGCTAACTTGGGTTATAAAAGATCCATTCTCACTTTCACTTTCCAGGGCGGCCCAGCGCTGTTGCCCGGCCGATGCGGACGCATCCAGCAGCGCACTCAGCTGCACCACTGAGCGCGTCCCACGGGGCAGCGCAGGCTTTCAGCAAAGGCTGCTTTTAGCACTTCCAGCAGCGCAAACCCCATCTGAAGAGGGAAATGGCAGGTGGGCTACAGAATTGCTGCGCCAGTATTAGCTACTAATGTGAGTATTAAGAGAACATAACTTTATTCCCATAAAATATTTAGAACACATATGTATTTATTACTTTTCATCAAACAGAATAAGAAAGTTCTTCTTGCTTCAGCTTTTGGAAACCAAAACAAGTCTGGCCTGACAACTGCTATGTGCTTTCTTCCCAGAAAGCAAATAAAAAGTTTTGGGAAAAATAAATGTTCCACAGGATATAGTTTGGGAGCCACTACCAGATACAGGCTTAGTATGCCAACAGGAATTCAAGTCACCAAATCCAGGCAAGACATGACACAGCCCTGGGCAACCTGACCCAGCTGAGCCTGCTTGGGCAGGGGGTTGGACTAGATCATCCCAAGAGGTCCTGTCTGACCTCAGCGATTCTGCCGTAAGGGATGATGACAGACTGACATCAGAAAATGGCCATGTGCTGCACTGGCTAGCAGAAACGTGCACTTTTGTTGGTCTGCATTGCGTATGCGTACGCCTATCAGCATATATACTCAGTGGACTCTGACTTATACCTATGTAAGGTCATAAGGGGGAGTCGATCAACCTTATCCCTCTACTTACGCTACCTGAGTGCCAGGTTCAGACAAGCTGTTTGGGCACCTAACTTCCCAAAATAAAACCTGCTTGAGAAGAACTTCAGTTTCCTGCTGAGCCAAACCACGGCAGGACACGCGGTGCCTCCAGGAAAAATCAAGGCGAGAACCGTGCCCCCGAGGGCGTCTCTGAAGCACAATCCCTCCAAAGCAAAACCCATTTGATACAGGTTATGCCCTCCTTGCTCAGGGCTGTGCTCGACACGGGTGAGAACATCTGTCTTTGCTGACCTTAGAAACAGCCCTGTGCAGTGTTTGTGCCTTCAGCCTTTGTCCGATCAGTGACACATGACCTTAAGCGCTCTGTCAACAGAGGATCGGGCATGTTATATGATTTCTAACCAGCTACGGCTGATGAGACACATACACCGGCGTATCGCTGCTGCCAATGACCGTGGCCCGTGGGGAGGCTCAGCCCGGCGCCTGCACTGGGCAATGCCCACGAGGGAGTCCCCATGCTCCGGCCACCAGGTAGGGCTTGTTTCTTCCATCTTTTGTTTGTATTTTCTGTTGGGACCATACGCTCCCCATATTCCCTTTGTAAACCATGCAATACATTCTATTTGGTGCTGTAGCATGGAAAAAAAAGGTAACGGCAATTGCCGCAATAGCTCCGCAGGGAGGAGCAGAGTTCGTGCAGCCCACTGACATTGCTGAAGGGCAAACAGGAACGTACCCACGTGTGAATAAGATTATGCAATTTTACTCCCTGCGAGTAAATAAAATTACTTATTCTTAAAAATCAAAAGGTAATCACACTCTCTTCAAATCGTGTGAAAGGATGGAAACTGGATCCCTGCTCCTAAGACATTAATCAAATCCAGACTCAATTTAATGATGTTAACAGTCATCCTTAGCTTTCGGAATCATTCAAAGGGCTTCTACTGAAGTTATTTGATCTCAGGCTTTTTGTTCACTTTTCAGCAGTATTTTAGAGAGTCTATAATGTCTGAGAAGCTTCATGTTCTGAATAGGGAGGGAATCGCAGGACTAATATCACTATTTATTACTTTTTTTCTACTCAGTCAAACTTAAATTACATGCACAAAACTTCACGATGATATGAAGCACATAAATGCCCGTATTTAGTATTTTGATTAGTCACAGAAGAAAGTAAATCATGAGCTTGTCTATATAAGTTGCCAAGCTGCTGACAAAGTCTTTCAGAAATAACACTGAAAAATAATGAAGCCTAGTTTATGAATGAAGCTTGTGTCAAGGTAAGGCAGCATTCCCTTCAGCATTATAAACAGTGCTTTGATGAAAGTTTCATAAATGGTTTAATTTTTCTCTTTTATCTTCTCCCACACTCTCCTCTCTGCAGCCTATCTTTCTTCAGAGCAGCGTTCGCGGAGGAACAGATGGTTCAGGAGACAGAGGGGAGATCCCTCCTGAAAATTACTGGCAAAGGTTTCTCACTGGCTTGTCGGAGGAGAGTTAGCTCAGTTACGGGTAGCAGATATGACCGGTGAGACAACCAGCCTTGGCCCTGGCACGGGGACAATCCGAGGGGCAAAAGGTAGCTAAGACACAAGCAGCATCTTTGTGTGGACTGGAACAGCTTAACAGAAGCTATTGGGCTGTGCAAGACTCCCACCACCCTCTGGCGGAACCGCTCTGCTCCGCAGGAAGGGTTGAGTATTCACCGAGATGTAACCTCGAGGAGGAAAAACACCCTCTGAAATGGAAATTATGACACTGAACTTCAGAGGGAGGACACTGGGATTCTAGACTTCCTCGGTTAATGTTTATTTATAAATGGAGGTGCACTACCACCAGAGATTAAGAGCTTGCCTAGCTGCAGAAGTCCTCTAGCCCTGCACCTCAGGAAGCTGCTTCGGAAATGACAGTTCACAACTGCTCACTGTTGTCACCTACTGGTGGGTCTTCATCTCCATATACCCCTTTCCTCTAGGGACTCCACTGCAAGCTCGTCCCTCTGACCAATGCCACAGCCCCACCTGCAGCATCTCCTTTTTTCTTCCTATTTTCTAAAAAATTTGCCTTGCTTGCTCTGTCTTCCTCCACGCGGTTCATGAGGACTTCAGAGCCATAACAGTTTGTCCTTCCATCCCATCAGGGAAACGGTGCCTTGTCCTGTTGACGCAGCACAGAAGAGAGAGGAGGCACCACGCCAGCCCCTGCAGCACCTGGGGGCAGCACGCATGACCTCGGGGGCAGCCCAGCTCACGTGGACAGCCACGGAACAAGGAGGAGACCACAGCTGGGGCTGTGCTGCCTTCCCCCGCCTGGGAGAAGGGTTTAGGGCAGGTTTTAGGGTTTAAAGCTGGGTTTAGGGCAGAGCAGCTGCCAGCTCGGTGTATGTCAGTGATGGATAAATGGGGAAGAGGAAACTTGCTTTGGCTCACTTCAGACAACCGCTGGGCCCAGGTCATCACATGCCTTTTACAACACTTTTGTTGTACATGAGCTGCTTCCTCCCTCCACCCATCCCAGGACACGGGGATACCAGCCCTGCCTGAGCATCATCACTTTCAGCTCCAAACACTTGCTGCCACAGGAAAGCTAAGCTGCGGGGATCTCTGCCTCTCTCACATTAATTCCACTTCCAGCAAGCCAGTATTTGTTGATATCAGAATTACATGCAGATATCAGACTTTTATTCAGACTATTACAAGAATTGCTATAATCTCTCAATTCTTCCTTTGCTCCTTATCGTACTGGTTCAGCTCTTGCCTGCTTCATAGAGTTGCTGTCTTTGTATTGCCCTTTGTTCAAATTTGCACTCAGACAACAATTAGAGGACTATGCATCGCACATTCCCATCGTATCACACAGGCATTTATTTCTCTGGAAGGCTGGCAGCAACCTGAAACAGCACTTCTTTTATTAATGGGAAACCACTGGAAGAATCGCTGCATTCCTGGAGCTTTTGCCTTTGGTTGTGTCTCCCACCACACAGAACACACCTTTGGCTCTTCAGCAAATAAATAAGTCAACAACTCTGGGAGAGAGCAAGCAGACAGAGGACACAAAGAAGAGTGCCCGATTTGCGTGGTGAGTCTGTTCATTGATCATCCATGGTAAATCTTGGCTATGGACTACAGAAAAAATATGAGACTGCTTTCTTAGACATACCCTCCTTTCGTTGCGCGCTTCAAAGTCTTCGGGCGCAGCCAGCCTCCGGGAAGGCACGGCAGAGTCTGTCATTGCGGACACTGAGGCTTGCAAAGAATAGCTGTGGCAGAGGAGAAAGAGAGCCCCGTTTGAAATAGGAAAGGGGAAAATGTGTAAGCCCTTCCCTCTCCCCACCACAGGCTCCCACTTCCTCATCCCAGCTAAAGCTAAGAAGGTAAAAAATATACTTTAAGAGAAAGATTCCTTTGAAATGAGGCAGAACATGGTTACAGAGAGATGAAGACGATGGCTTATGATAAGGGCACAGCCAGCAAGGAACAGTAACTTTGGGAACAATGGATATTTCACAGGTATTAGATCTGAGCACAGTCAAGGCTGCTGGGAACTGCAGTACAGGCAGCGCGGTGAAAAGGTGCCCAGGCTTTACTGGGACTTTTTCTTCCTGTTACTTTACTGATAACGGGGAGGGGGGTGAGAGACAGCAGAAATGATCAAGAATATCCTGATCAAACAGGGAAACTATGGAGGTATGAACTACTGTGTCATCTCTGTTTCCCCACAATCGGTCCGTAGCTTCTGCTGAGCTGACTCGCAAACAAGCATTTCATAAACCAGACGTGCGTTTGCAGACACAGGGAGTGAGAGGTGACGGGATGATTTTAAGAGGATGGTACCCTGAAGGGACACATCGAATGCAGTCCTCTTGAGGACTTTAAAGCTTTTAAAGTTCAATACAAAGACAACTCTTTTTTTAGGTGACGTAAGTGTAATAGAGATTATATTTTAAACGGAAATTAGGAGTGGTGCCGAAGGAAGTCATCCCGACCTCTGGCAAGGCTGTGACCTGCCATGGCATCGCTCCCTGCCCAGCACCGCCGCATCCCAGTCCCCCAACATCCCGATGGCAGGACAGCCCAGAGCAGAGAGGGCCGCCGTGTCCAGACAGAAAACAGCTTTTCACTAGGCAACTGGTACAGGCACTCAAGTCCTTCTTCAGGTAAGAAACAGAGGGGGCAACTTTCAAGACCAGTTAATTATGGTAATGTAATTAAACAATTCAAAGGGGTATCCTAGCAGGGGTAAATTTTCCTGAATAGTAGCATCCCTATAAGGAGTTAGCAGTAGGGAAGGTCAATGGAGGACTCTAATATATGGTCTATATGTCCGTATCAGACGGTAATATTGGCACTGATCTCAATTTTTCATCTCCAGCAGAGTTAAGAGCTGTTTTCCCGTCCTCTCCTGGAAGCTATGCTGTAGCACTCTCCTGGGGATCGGGATTGAGAAGCCAAGGACAAACTGCTCTCCCGTTTCACTGAACCTGCCTTGCTTACGTGCTTCAACAACTTAAAACAGACTCAAAACTGGAAAGGCAAAACAAATTAAAAACTCAGAATAGAAACATCCCATTTCTGTTTGGAATCACTCCCTGTTTGTGGTGCAAAGCCCATCAGGACCATCACACTCCTGCAACGCTGGCTTATGGTGCAGCATCGTCCGGAGGGCAGGGCTTAAATTGAGATATTTTCGGGTAGTTCCGTGTTCTTGCAGTGGAAACCAGCGCTCAGCACTACAACGAGGAGCTGTGACCGCCCCCACTACAAACACGGCCGCAGGACAGCAAGGGGGAAGGCAGAGCTCTGCGTGGACAGATCAATAGGAAGCAGCTACTGCAAAGCTGCTCTGGCGCAGTGGTGGCTTTAAAAAGGCCAGTTCTGAGGTGCAAAGTTTCAATGATAATCAGTTAAGTGTTATCCTAGCAAGACGACACCACAGTTGCTGCAAGAATGTGCTGCCTTTTTTTCGTTGTTTTAGCATTCTCCTGACGCATTCTGGTTTTATTTAACAACTCTTACTGAGTAAAATGTGGAAAGTAGGGGGTGGAAAAAAAGGAGTGAATGCCTTAACTGCTCTGAAAACTCCTAGATGTCTCTTCAAAACTTTTTTTTGCAAGTATTTGCTGGTGAGAATCTCCTCCACCATTATCCCAGGTGTGCTGTACGAGCTGCTTACCAGATTAGAATTAATTTCAGATAATTTGTTTCCTTTCAGAACAGTACGGTTGGGGAGCGTGCTTGGCCGGGACACCTCTGACTGCAGTAACCAGGTCAAATGGAAATAAAGGCAAAGACGACGCTGGTCTGACACACCAGGCAATTTCTGGGCAACTCAAAAGAGGAACTGGAGCACAGCTGTGCTCCAAGAGCACCGGGAGAACATCACATCGGCCCACTGGTGTCCTGCCGGATGCAGGCACTGGACAGAGCTGGCACGGTTAAGGGGGGTGGGAGGAGAAAAACCAGATTAGACCAGACCTCTGGTGCTCTTCTGCTTCCATTAACAGATTACTCATAGTGGAAAGATTTTTAATGCAAAAATCATTTGTATTGGTAACCCTTTCTGGGAGCTACCTGAGAGTCCCAAAGAGTCTTAAATACAGTTATACCTAAACTGAAGATGCTTTTTGGTTCAGATTAATTTCTTTTTCTAATGGTTAGATGCTGCCTACTTCAGCAAACATAGCCGTCTCCTCTTCCTAAGCACTTCGGTAGCACGCAATTATAGTTACTGTAATTGAACAATTAATGTTTCCATTGAAAATGCCTACTTGAAAGCATTTTATTTCCGTCACAAATTTGGAGTGGCTGAAACCCCCAGCAAAGGCTGGAAGTGGCTGGGTGCATTTCAGCAGGCGGGAGGAAAGGCGCCGCAGACGGCCGGCGGGAGAAGGCAGAGCCGCCCCGGCGCTCTGCGGGCAGCATCGTACGAGCACACGGCCGAGGCTCCCCCTCGCGCCGCTCAGCGCCGTGTGCGCGTGTGTGCAGGCAGGGGTGGCACAGGCTCACGCGTCCCACCGCCTGCCCCGAACCAAAGCAGGCACAGCCGTTGCCTGCCCAAGCCTGCTCTGCCACCATCACCCATCCTCCCTCTCCCCTTTCCAAAAGACCAATTATTCATGTAAGCAACTAATGTAAGTTCGCTGGTGACACCAGGCTGGGAGGGGCGGCTGATGCACCAGAGGCCGTGCTGGCACCCAGCGAGGGCTGGGCAGGCTGGAGAGCTGGGCCCAGGGGAGCCTCACGGGATTCAGCCAGAGCCAGTGCCAGGTCCTGCCCCTGGGGAGGAACAGCCCCCCGCACCAGCACAGGCTGGGGGGGACCTGCTGGAGAGCGGCTCTGCTGAGAGGCTCTGGGGGTGCTGGGGGGCAGCGAGGTGACCCTGAGCCAGCACCGGGCCCGTGGGGCCAAGGGGGCCAGCGGTGTCCTGGGGGCATGGAAAGGAGTGTGGCCAGCAGGGCGAGGGAGGTTCTCCTCCCCCTCTGCTCTGCCCCAGTGAGGCCACATCTGGGGGGCTGCGGCCAGTTCTGGGCCCCCCAGTTTAAGAAGGATGTGGAACTGCTGGAGCAAGGCCAGGGCAGAGCTGCCAAGGGGATCAGGGGCTGGAGCATCTCCCTTGGGAGGAAAGGCTGAGAGACCTGGGCTTGTTCAGCCTGGAGAAGAGAAGGCTGAGGGGGGTCTCATCAGTGCCTATAAATACCTGAAGGGTGGGGGTCAGGGGGATGGGGCCGGGCTCTTTTCAGCGGTGCCCAACGCCAGGCCAAGGGGCCACGGGCACAAGTTGGAACACGGGAAGTTCCCCCTGAACATGAGGACAAACCCCTTCCCTGTGTGGGTGCCAGAGCAGGGGCACAGGCTGCCCAGAGAGGCTGTGGGGTCCCTTCCCTGGAGACATTCACCCCCCGCCTGGACGCGGCCCTGTGCCCCTGCTCTGGGGGTGCCTGCTCACGCAGGGGTGGGACGGGGTGAGCTCCAGAGGGCCCTTCCAACCCCCACCGGTCTGTGATCCTGTAAGAATATGCACTGCCTATCAAAACAAAACATTTTGACAACAAATCCAACATTAATCATGTTCTTTATCCCACACCCACCACCTATTACCATTAATATTTGCAAATAATACTGAAGACTTTTGTCCCTCTCATGTATAAGCAGCTCTAATTATAACATTAGTTATTAATATGTGTGCTAATAGTAGTATCATTACTGTATGATTTCTTAATCATGTATCAAGCTTACTATATAGCAAATACCATCTTCATTCTGGATGCCAATTAGCTCCAAAGAGTACAATTAAACATATTTATGCATATTTATGCAAACACTAAAAGAAACTCATCCCCATGCACAGGATACGTTACATTTTAGTTTCCTCTGACTACCGCTCATAACAACAACGTGTGCTCAGCTCACATGGCATGAACTGCAAACAATTATCACCCGCTGAATCAGCCCAGGTTAGCCCAAGACTTAATTTTTTTTGTGTAGTTTTCAGGTGCCATCAAATCACAGATGCTAGTACTTGAAAAGATTGAGAGAGAACCCAACGTATCCCTCTACCTCAGGGCAGAATAAGCCACAGACAAACCCCATCCCCAGGTTACGGTCATGGTGGCACTCAAGTCTCATATTGCACGCAAATTGTCTGTAGAGCACCAATTTAGTCTAGGGCGGGGATTTTCACACTTCACTTCATCACATCTCCTGTCATTTCCTGATACGTTCAACTCAGCCAAGAGCTGAAAGACAGAGCAATAATATAGATGTTTGTTGCCTTTGACTCTTTGTGTCTCCAATATTTTGCTCAGGCATGCAAATACACAGTAATTAGAGCTATGTGATACCAAAAGCCAAAATATTTCAAAGCAGCTGCTTTTGCCTTCTCTTTTTCTAACCCACAACAGCCAGTGTAGTTCTCCTCTTCTTCCCCTAACCCTGCTTTCCCTCCTGACCTCCGTAAGGATGAGTCTTTACAGGAATTCCCCCTCAAAATGGCCCTGAAGAGTTTCAGGGTGGCCTGAATTTCTGAAAAACAATAATTAACAATTTGTTGTTGTTCATTCATACACGGCTCAATACTAAAAGAAAGAACAGCACCCAACCCCTAAAAAGGGAGTCGAGAGCCAGCCATGGGCACCAGTTGCACAGCCTTGCACAGCTATTATCTGCAGGGTCCGAGCTCTCAGCCTCTGCTGGAGGCCAGGCCAGGCTATCGGCATGGTTGCTCCATTGCCACCGACGTCATCTGTTGTATCTCCAGTGTACATGTTTATCTTTGGATATGAACACAGAATCATAGAATCATAGAATCATTAAGGTTGGAAAAGACCTCTAGGATCACCAAGTCCAATCACCAACCCAACACTACCATGTCTCCTACACCTTGCCCTGAAGTGCCACGTCTACATGTCTTTTAAATACCCCCAGGGACGGTGACTCCCCCACCTCTCTGGGCAGCCTGTGCCAATCCCTGACTGCTCTGGCAATAAAGACATTTTCCCTCATCTCCAACCTAACCCTCCCCTGACACAGCTTGGGGCCGTTCCCTCTCGCCCTGTCACTGGTGACCTGGGAGCAGAGACCAGCCCCCCCCTCACTCCAGCCCCTCTCAGGCAGCTGCAGAGAGCGAGAAGGGCTCCCCTCAGCCCCCTCTTCTCCAGGCTAAACCCCCCCAGCCCCCCCAGCCGCCCCCCAGCACACTTGTGCTCCAGACCCTGCCCCAGCCCCGCTGCCCTACTCGGAGAAGGCTGATTACAGGTCCTGCCTGGGTTCTTCAGCTTCAGACCCTTCTCAGGCCACAAGTCTCATGGTGGAAGTCATCAGATGACCTCCCTATAAGGCAGAAGATATTTATCGATAAAGTCTTCTCAGGCATTGATAAAGCCTGGGTAAAACTGGTAGTGATGAAGATCCAGCCCACAGTCCACTATCTGAGTAGCTCTGAAGCCAGGAGAGCCGGGTCTTGCACAGAAACAAAGGTGAGCCGCGCAGGCGAACAGATGGCCGAATAGTTTAAATAGAAAACGCAGGAGGCTCAGTGAGCTGCAAAAGGCAGCTTTGCCCAACTTTGTGTGGTATAAAGGGGCAGCTGGGAAGACCCCTCTGCTGTTGCCCTTTGGATACCAGGATATATCCCCGACGGACAGAGTCACCATCGTCTGTTGTTGTTTGGAATAAAAAGCCCAAGACAAAATCACCCGCGTGTTTTTCCCCATGTCCTGACCCTGTGCGGGGGCTGGGAAGGCAGCACCTAGCGAACACCACACCGAGGGTTGGCTCTTTTGGAATCGAGCACGTTCTCCCTTGTCAAATATCTGTTTGCTACCTAACGTTGCGGATCTATAAGGCTGTGGTGAAAGCACTTCTTGGCTTCCCCACAGCTTGTACAGAACTGCTATTTTGCTATTCTATAAATGTCTAAATAAATAATGTACTGCTGTGCTTCTCTGTTGTTTTTTGTTTGGGTTTTTTTTTTTTTGGTAATTTGGATATGAAAAGTTGAAAAATTAAAAAGTTTTACACGTAAACCTAACTAGATATTTAATCCTCTTTGCAAGCTTGTGTATAGGTTTCATACCTTAAGGCTCCGGTGCATAATTAGCATGCCCTGCTCCCATCATGGTTTTCTGTTAGAAAAGATTCTGGATGTTATCAGAAAACACCTTCTCTAATTTTAGTATGCAAAATTCTAATTACAGTATGAATTTTTTATTTCTTAATTCTTTACCATTTTTATTCACCCTCTGGGTACTGAAATATAATTAATTCTGCTTTACTTTTTCTAATAGATTTATGTGTATTATCATATATATTAAATTTCCAGTTCTGTAACTTTTTTCTTTTTTATTGCTTCCCACACTGACAATGTTCACTTCATTAAAAACAAGTAATCCCTGAGCTGCGATCAAGACATAATTGCACATTTTTGTGTTATAATAGCATGCATGTTCTCCATATCTTATTAGTGAAACCCCCTGTTACGCTTGTACGACTTCGAGTAACCTCCCAAACTGCAAGTGGATTCCAGGCTAAGGCGTTAGGGGCACCGGTGGGATCGGTTCACGTGCAGTGATGATGGTCACACTCAGAGAAAACAATAAAACACTGCTTTTCCCCCCCAGCTCAATTCCCTCGCACCGTTCTGCATAGACCAACGCCAAGACCGCCTTCACAGCCCCGGCCTAGCAAAGCGGTTGCCCACCTGAAGCCCAAGGAGCCAACACACACTGAGACAAAGCGTATGGCAAGAAGGCGAGGCAGCAGCCCCTCCAGATCATAGAATCATTCAGGTTGGAAAAGACCTCTAGGATCATCCAGTCCAACCCCCAACCCAACACCCCCAGGCCTCCTAAACCATGGCCCCAAGTCCCACGTCTACATCTTTTAACTACCCCCAGGGACGGTGACTCCCCCACCTCTCTGGGCAGCCTGTGCCAGTCCCTGACCGCTCTGGCAATAAAGACATTTCCCCTCACACCCAACCTAAACCTCCCCGGCGCAGCTTGGGGCCATTTCCCTCTTGTTCTATCGTTAGTGACTTGGGAGAAGAGACCAACCCCCCACCTTGCTACAACCTGCAGAGCACCACTGCTAGTTAAAGCAGTGGCAGGTTACATGACCCTCCTTCACACATTGACCAGGTTGGTTAAGTCCTTCAGGTCCATAATTACACTTCTCAGGGAACGGTAAGGGCCAAAAAGCCTGCATTCCTTTTTTTTTCCTTCCTTTTTGAGAAAACCCCCAGTTCAGATAGATTTTTCTCATCTCAAAATAGTTTTTTTTTGTTCGAAGCTCAAGGTAATTAAAACCACAAAGTAAATTTGAAATGGTCAAAATGAGGGCAACAATTGATCTTCATCGTTACTTTATCATATTAATTTGCTGACAGTAAACATATTTAAGATACTGACCTTTCAACTGGGAATAGGAAAGTATTTTAGTTTATTTAAATATACCAACTGCTCAATGTTTTTTCTAAGGTGGGAACACTTTTCTGATGCCAGAAGCTGCCCTCCCACACTGAGCGAGTGGTTACCGCATGGAAAAGACACCGACCTACTCGGTTCAAACCCCACTGCACGCGCTTCATTTGCTAGCGACTCGATCTTAGAAATTTTATTATGCATATAGCTACTGTTTTTTCTTCCAGCCTTTAGCCCATACTTTTCTTAGCACTTACGAATTGGAAAAAAAGAATACCTTTTTAATGCACAGATAGAGACCAAAGGCAGAACTTTCTAGCAATTCATCCAAAGCCGTACAGTGTCCCCATATTAAGGGAGTACAAAGGGTACCAGAGATGTCGCTTAACAACTCTTCTCTTAACCATTAAACAATTTATCTGGAACGTACGCGAATATTAAGGAGTGGAAGGTAACACTGCTCGGCGTGTCGTACCTGTCCCGCTGTGCCTACCACAAAGGCATCAACCCTCTGCAGAAAAAGACCCCAAAACATCATCACATGTAACCCAGGCTTATTTTAAACCATGACGCTGTTTGTCTCACCTTACCACAGCTGCTGCTCAGCAGCCTCACGGCTGGCTAAAACGTGACCAAGATTCAGAAGATTAAAATATTTCCCAGTATGAAGCTACTCTGCTGTACTAACACGACGCACAGTAAATTTTAGTGTCGTTCCTCCCCCCAGCCTTTTCATATTTTGTTTCTTGGGATGATGTACAACAAAAACTGCTGTTGGTAATTACCTTCTGCTTGTAATAAACTCAGAAAGAACAGGAAAAGTCTGGAACAGTCATTCCAAATCCCATGGCAACATGTCAGCTCACACAGAAAATCTTAGATCGGATTAGAGGTGTGTCGTGGCTGACAGAAACAGCGCAGAGCCCAAAGACACCGGGTAGCTGCTGGCTTTGGAAAACAAACGGGGCTCCCAATTAAGGGATGCTAGGCATGCCAGCCAGTTAATTCTGGTTTATCTCGTGTGACACCACCCAATATCACCTAGCACCGCCTGACTGACTTGTTGATATCATTAATTCAGCAAGTTAAAGATATTGCTGGTTTAAAAGAAGGCGAAAGAGGAAAAAAGCAGGAAGCTGCCCAGAAAACACGTGCTCCCGCAACACCCAGCAGGAGATCTCACAGGCACACCCAAATTAAACAATATTCACTTAAGAAGAGATTTTTTTTTAAAAATCTTGGCACAAAGAGCAGGGCCCGTACTGCAATGGGCACGTCACCCATCCTTCAACCCGCTGGACGGTGCTGGGAGCAGGTCCACCAAAAATCTTGTGCTTTATATACAGAGACTTCAAAAGATCCGATGACCTTGGTGCTCACCGGTTGCCCGGTAAGGTTTAACCCCACCAGATACCTTCCAACATGCCTTGCACTTGCCAAAGCAGGCAGTTCCCCAGTGTGAAAAAACCAACATTTGTAAAGCTACACATGTATGAATATATTTATGTAGCAAACCCACAGATTTTCCACACCCTTAGAAACAGAGCCAATGGGTGAAATCAGCCTCCTGCTACAGAAATGGGATCGATCGTCTTTCTCAAAAACAAAGAGCTGGTGTCAGAAGGTGAAGGTTGGTACGGTTGCCCACCACAAATAAAACTGTAGCTTGGCTACAGACACTGTATGAGATGATTGATAAAAGCTAGAAAATACCTGGCAGAGAGCACTTGTCCTGAACTTCAGGGAAGCCTCTGGTGGAGCCATTTTGCTTTGAACGATGGGGCCGATATTGACGACAATTCAGCAAATTCCTCTGCGATTTCCAGCCAGCAGCGGGATATTCTCGAGTGCACATTCCTCCTCAGCAAAGCTCAAGAGCCCGGTGAGCCAGACTCTCAGTTACATCAGTTTTACAATATCGAGTACTACAGCAGCTGTTTCCAAAGACATTCCTCTCTCTTGCTTTACGAAATACAAAGAATTATTATGAACACAGCTGCTAAAACCAAGAGGGATGTCACACCAAAAAAGGCAGGTAGAAATTTAACTCATTCTCCCTCTAGTTAGGAACAGAGACTAGAATTAGAAAAGCCGTATGCCTTTCTAGTAGACGATCACAAATGACTTAGGCTGCACCTGACATTTTGACCTGGAAGGACAGGAAGAAAACTGAACCCATACAGTGACGGTGCCACCCTTGCTACGGGATAACCACCTCCTCTACCACCCCTGATGTGACCACTAAACACCTCACAAGACCTTATGCAATATGGAAAATAAGTCATTCTGCTGATTTACTAAATATCAGTGGAATAAGAAGGCCCAGAAAGCCAAAAGCACTATTAACGTCACCTTGCAATGTTACAGAATTACAGAGTTGCATGTGATTTTTAAGGCAACTGTGGCCTGTTTAATCCCATGGTAAAAAAGAGCCATTTAAAAAAAAACATTTTGATTTTCTATCAGAGATACCAAAACCACAGATAAAAACAGCACAGGCATATGAAATGTAAACTACTAGGTCAAACCTTCATTTTAGCTGAATCCTTACTACCTTTGTTTTAGAGGTAAAAAAATCTCTGACAGGCTCCTGGATGATATTAAAGGCGTTCCTGTGGTCAGGAGGTAGAAAGCCTCAGCGCTGGGGCTGGTTGCCTTTAGGTCTCCCTCTCCAGCTCAGGTTCAAGACCTCTCTCTGAGTCTAAATGACAGAGACCCAGCAGTGTCAGGGCTTATTTCAGGCTCCCAGGGAATGACGGTAGATGCAGCCATCCTCCTGGCCCCAATTTTAGCTGGTACTTCTTCCCAGCTGGCTCGACAAATAAAGACACTCCTTCCCCAGAAAAAATAAGGGTGAAAGAGGGATTTCTGTAGTGAACAGCTCGCTGAAGCTTTATTCCACCTGGCTGCTACTCTGCGAGGACATTCATGTCTAGCTTATCGGTGAAGACCGCAATATAGCCCTGCTTTTCTTTCGCTTTTGTTTTTCTCTGTTTGTTGTTTTCTTTTACAGATTACAGTCTGTTACATGACACACTGTACGAGATGTAGGAGAGGTCAGCGTGATGCTGAGCCGAAGGCAAGGAGTGGCTCATCCAACCTACAAAAGGCACATAACGGCAATGTCTCCTGAGCCAGCATCGACCCCACAACACAAACCACACTTTCTAATGGTATTCTAGGAGATTACAGTATTTTATTTACACTCAGTAATCTAATCTGTGCTCCTAAAAGGCATAAACACCGATGTTCCATTAGAGCTATATTGATAGTTCGTCCAGTTGTTTGCTTAGAGAATCCCTGAAATCACAAAGTCGATTGGACGAACCCACACCAGCAAACCAGACTGCTGTACGGAGCAGAGAAAAGAAAAGGAGTTTCAGAGACAAAACTAGGACAGTTTGCATGGTTCCTCTGCAGGTGCAAGACCTCCTCTGCTCCACCTCCACCGGGTTACTTCTGGCACCACCTTAGAAATCTGGAAAAAGGCTTTATTGTGGGTTTTCTTGTGTTTTGAATAACAATTAAAGGGAAGAGACATCAAGATAAAAAGACGGAAAAGGCATATGGGGCTCTCCTGCTACTAACCTGCAACTCTGCTAAACTGCTACCCAGTGGAGACCCAGCACTTCATCCCAGCTCTGCCAGGACAGGGTTTAGAATAGGAAGAACAAAAAATGGTGCATCTGAATGATTAAAATAGAACTAAAAATCAAGAGCACAGCAACAGCGTAGCACAGATATCTTAGGTCACCTTAGCTTTACACAGCCTAAGTGGAAGTTACCTGGTCAGAACACAGCAGATCCGTTTGGGTTTTCCACATGTAAAAGGACAGGAGAAACACTTATCTTTTCTACACTAAGGTAAGATGATCATATCCAATAGATTATGGCTTTTTAAAAATTATTTTTAACATGAAAAGAGGGTCAGGATTCAGACTGCATTCCTCTTTTTGAACTGATGTTATAGAATCATACAATCATTAAGGTCGGAAAAGACCTCTGGGATCATCAAGTCCAACCTACAACCCAACATCCCCAGGCCTCCTAAACCATGGCCCCAAGTGCCACCTCTGCACGGTGTTTGAACCCCCCCAGGGCTGGTGACTCCCCCACCTCTCTGGGCAGCCTGTGCCAGGGCCTGACCACTCTGGCAGGGAAGACATTTTTCCTAATATCCAGCCTAAACCTCCCTGGCACAACTTGAGGCCGTTTCCTCTTGTTCTGTCACTGGTGACCTGGGAGAAGAGACCAACCACCCCCCGTTCATGCAGAGTTTCCATCTGCAGATGCACAGCCTGCTCTCGGAGGCACTGCTGAACTGAAGCACGCTTCTCCCCCAGCAGGCAGCTCCCCCAGCTGTGTTTTTGGAAGAATCTCCAATGCTGATCTCATGTAAGTACTTTTCTTCTTTCAAACTTGTTTTTCTTTTCCTTCTGTACTCACATAAACATTATTTCCACATGTTTCATATCAGCATAACGCATGAATCATATCTGTCCTGCATTATCCTTATCATATTCTCTAATGGAATTGGTAGGTAAAATTATTTCCACCTGGTAAAGCAAAAGCTTCATATCTTTGGGTTGCCTTCCCTGGGCTCCTGTGGTTTCCCAGGCTCTGCCTGGGTTCAAGAGCCATCAGTCCCCCAGGAGAACGACGGGATGGCACCGACCACGGCGGTGGCAAGTGCCACTTGTCACGCCGGGAGTGGTACCGCAGCCTTTCCTAACTTGTTTTCTCAGCTGTCAGATGATATTTGTTACTTCTCTTCTTCACAATACTACATTCAACAACTCCTGCTAGGAGAGCACAGGCATGGCAGCCACAGGAGAGCCCCACATCCCCATGCCCTGCAGCTCAAATCAGTGCCCAGTGGGGGATTTCTGAGCAGCCTGGCATTTCATCTGACCCCAGCCGAGTCTCCTACATCTTTTGGCCAGATGACAATCCTGGCTGACTTTTTTCTGCCAAGCTTGACCACTGGCGATGTTACCCAAACGAGCAGTGCTCCCAGTGCCGTCTCAGAGGTAGCGGCTGGTCCACGTCTTGCTGTTTAGGACTGTGCTTTCCTTTCCACCGCCTGATTCAGATGGGACAGTCGAGCTGCACCGAGCCCGTGCCAGCCCTGAGACATGCCCCTTTGGGAACACAGCCCACCCAGCAAACAGAGGAGTAAGCCTTTAAAAACCTTTGCTGTGACCTGCAACCTGCCAGCGAAGGGAGGGCAGGGAAGCCTGCTCAGCCTGTCCCCATCGCAGCTCTGCCTCGAGCACAACCACCCTCAGCTGCTGGCTTTGTGCCGGCGGTTCGCTCTGCAGCCTGCTCAGGGTAAAGAGCACAAAGCCACGGGGCTGGCTGCGGAAAGCACCGCCGCCTTAGGTACACCCGGGCTGGCGCAAGGACGGCGGCAGAGGGCTGTGCTGGCAGGGCTGTGCGGAGCCACAGGAATCCACTGAAACGCCGGGGGACTGGGGGAGGCTGAGCAACAGCGATTCACAGAATCCCAGAATCCCAGACTGGCTGGGGGCTGGAAGGCACCTCTGGAGCTCACCCCGTCCCACCCCTG
Organism: Phalacrocorax carbo; assembly: GCF_963921805.1. NCBI lineage: Eukaryota > Metazoa > Chordata > Aves > Suliformes > Phalacrocoracidae > Phalacrocorax > Phalacrocorax carbo. The sequence goes on from NC_087521.1 coordinate 37,869,418, forward strand.
CGTGAGCAGGCACCCCCAGAGCAGGGGCACAGGGCCACGTCCAGGCGGGGGGTGAATGTCCCCAGGGAAGGGACCCCACAGCCTCTCTGGGCAGCCTGTGCCCCTGCTCTGGCACCCGCACAGGGAAGGGGTTTGTCCTCACGTTCAGGGGGAACTTCCCGTGTTCCAGCTTGTGCCCGTGGCCCCTTGGCCTGGCGTTGGGCACCGCTGGAAAGAGCCCGGCCCCATCCCCCTGACACCCGCCCTTCAGGTATTTATAGGCACTGATGAGATCCCCCCTCAGCCTTCTCTTCTCCAGGCTGAACAGACCCAGGTCTCTCAGCCTTTCCTCCCAAGGGAGATGCTCCAGCCCCTGATCCCCTTGGCAGCTCTGCGCTGGCCTTGCTCCAGCATGTACCAGCCAAAGTGCTGTTGGTAACTATATAACAGCCCCCAGTCTATGGGCAGAGCCCACCATCACAGGACACCCAGACACACCGGCTTAGTCCTCAGACACGAGCGTGCCAATACGATGCCGCTCCATGCTGATCCGGGTTAGCCCCAGTCCAGTGAGCACAAGGCAGAAGGCACAAAGAAACACCTGAGAATATTTTATACACTGGTAGATGACACTTCCATACTGGCTTTCATACAGGCTTATATTGTCCAGCTACAGCGTGCACGCAACGGGATGGGCAGAGCTGGGCTGAGTTCTTTGGTAGCACTCCTCTCTGGCACAGCGATAGGATCAGCTACAAAAATATTCAGAGAAAAACACCCAAAACATCCATGCACACACTAGCCTCCTGCGGGTGTTTCGCCAAGAGGGTGTTTGAATCCCACTTATACTTACTGGTACTAAAGATTTGATTTCCAAGTCATGCAGGACAGATCAGGGAATGTGATCCATGCCTTGGGCACGACGGTGGGAAGACAGAAGCACAACCACGAGCTGCGAGGGCGAGCCGAGGGAGCTCCCACGGGACGTGCTTGTCCATCGGATTGCCCTGGGCATCAGTAACAAGAGACTGCGCAGTGTCGGGGGAAGCTGGTGCTAGAGCAGCTTCCCAGAGCAATGCTGAAGGTCATGGTGTTACTACCGCAAATACAAAAAGCCCATCCCTCTGTTTCAGTGTTTGGTACCGGTACTGCTGATGCACCCTAAGCTGAGACAACACAGCCATATAAACTCACATTTCAGATCCAAGTACGACTTTCAAAAACAGGAGGATATTTTAAATTATTCCTTATCTTTGCCCTGCTCCTTTCCAAGTGCAACCCATGCTGAGCACATGCTGCAAAGGGGCTGCTTTCCACCTGCAGGAACTGACTTTTTAATGTAGTCAACCCAATAAAGCAGCCTCAAGCCCAGGTTGACGTATGAAAACAATAAGGCCCTTCCACCCATGCCCCCAATAAAATAAATAGCTAAGAAAAAGGAATGAAAATAGACTGAAAGAAGACATTCTGGTTCCTAGATAATCTGATAACAACCGAGCCAAAGAGAAGGCTTTGAGTAGGAGTCCCTTTAGGAATATATTTTTGGTGAAAAAGAAATGAACAGAACGTAATATCTGAGGACTATGTTTTCATAGGCAAGAGAAGGAGATGTGCCCAAAGGGGTATGGTTTAGTGCTGCTTCTGAGTCCATGCCACAGAGAGCACAGCTCCGGGACATCAGCTGGGCCAGCCAGCAATAGTGCTCCAAATGTCGGTGCACGTGGAGAGGTGGAGGTGGGGCAGCAAGGCTGCGCCGTGCACACCCTGGCCGGTCCCCGGGACGTCCTTGCTGAGGCATCCTACCTCTGAGCATCAGCAGGGAAGAGAGCAGAAACGGAGAACATGGCCGTGGGGGTGGGAAAGCCTCCTCGGGAGGAGCAGAGCGCTGAGCGGTGCTGCCCATCCTCGCGTGCTGCTGAGGCTGCTCCCGCTCCCATAACGCATCTGACTGCAGAGAAAATGAAAGTTACTACCAACTTGCAGCAAAGGTACTGAATTGCACTGTGCTGGGCCATCAGTTACGTGACAGCCTGCCTTTAATAATCTCAGTCATTCAAGTCAGCGGCTACAGCAGCTGTGAACCTCCCGAGCTGCCCAAAGCACCAAAGCCACCGTTTGTAATCACAAGGAGGTGACAGGTTGGATCTAAACAGCCAAAACCTGTGAATACCTTAGCAGTGAGAAAGTATTCCAGAGGGAGGAAGGCGCAAGTGGAAGAGGTTATAAAAATCCAGGGAGACCGTGACCTGCCACTGCAGTGCCAATGCAGCAGGAGCCACGGAGCGAGCCAGCCCACGCACTCAGGTGAGCTGCTCTGAGATATTACTTTCCTAAAAAACCTGTGAGTCTGTTTGTGGTTGCCTTGTTAACCCGTTACTGCATAGATACAAGGCAAAAAGTACATTTTGCAAATGAAACGATGCCTCGGGCCGCTGAGTGGCATTAACTGTGCAGATTTTGGTACGCTCGTTGGCTGCAGCGGCTTCCCGATAGCCCCGATACCAGCAGTGAAGTGAGCTACAAAGCCAGCCCGCCTGCAGAACGGAAGAGAGGGAAACCCACCAGTGAGCAGGCTCTCTGGAAACGTGGGAGATGCTGGGCAACACGCAGAGCGCTTCCCTCCTGCGTGCGTGGTTTTGCCCCTGGCAACAGAAGCCTCAGAAGCACTGGGTGGGTTTTGCAGCTCTGGGTTCACTCGGGCAGAGAGGCTGAATGCCAAAGTTGTGCTACACGAGCTTCGGTGCTGCGCTCTGTAGGAAGGCATCAATTACAACAGGTAAGGTTTAGGTCCATACAAAAAGAGGGCGGAAATTCAGCCCAGTGTGTAAAATACCTCAGGCTGAAAAGTCAACCTTGGCATTCTTAGGTTGTAGCGGTCCGTGATCAGACATCGCGTAACAACTCAAGCAACCTTAAGACAAGACATAGCATTAACCTGACAAGTACTGGGGTAACTGGACGATCCCAAGAAAGAAGTCATCCTGCTCATGCTGATCTGTAGGAAAGGTGGACAGTGCCTGAACACCGGGCAAAGAAAAAGAAAACCCCTCAGAACAGCACTAAGAGATTGAAAGGGAAGCCCCCCAAAGTACCTGAGGCATCAAAGGATGAATATCAACCAGCAGCTGTTTGTCTTCGGGACAAGAAAATTTGCAGTGGATTACACAGCCCTGCGAGAGTCTGCAAACCCCCGCGGAGTGTTTGCAATGTGGCCGGAGCTGGACAGGCGCAGACGTGATCACTGAATCCATTTCAGATATACCAATGTTGAACATCACACCAATGGGTAAGCGGATAAACTTAACTCGAACATAGGAAGCTACTCTTAATAGAGTAATAAAGTGTATAAGAAAGAAGTCTAGAAAAGATAAAGCCTCTTGTCGTCATCACAAACATGTCCTAAGCTTGCTTTTACCAAGGAGAAGCACTCTTTTGAAGTACCCTGCAAGTTCACTTCCCTGGAAGTCACAGAGCCAGTTAACACACTTACTCGTCGTGCATCTCTGTACCTTCACTGACTGGTTCACACAAAAGCATATGTTTTTCAAAGCCAGTTTCCCATCACTCGCAGAGTCCTTTGGGCTTGTCCCCCCTACTGAAGACGATTCACTGGACGATGCCAAGCACTGAGGATACACACAGAGGTTTGGTAAGTGCCACGCTGCCTCAAAGTGATAAAGAAGCCTGAGAAGGGCAGAGCTGGAGGCTCCAGCCTGCCCCGGACGGAGGCAGAGCTGCCGGATGAAACCCACCCAACACATGAACGCCGTGTAAAACCTGTCACATCTCGATGTCTGCACCACACACCGTGTATTGGTGGGACAATTCTTCTCCCAAGTCACCAGCGACAGGACGAGAGGGAACGGCCTCAAGCTGCGTCAGGGGAGGTTTGGGTTGGGTGTGAGGGAAAATGCCTTCCCTGCCAGAGCGGTCAGGCCCTGGCACAGGCTGCCCAGAGAGGTGGGGGAGTCACCGTCCCGGGGGGTAGTTAAAAGATGTAGACGTGGCCCTTGGGGCCATGGTTTAGGAGGCCTGGGGGTGTTGGGTTGGGGGTTGGACTTGATGATCCAAGAGGTCTTTTCCAACGTTAGTGATTCTATGATTCTACACCATTGGTACTGTCAAAAGTAGCTTGGCGGTTCTGCCCTCCCATTCCCCCCACGGCCCCTGGAGCCGACGGGAATTATCACCGTAGTCTCAGACACAGAATTCACAAACTAGATAAAATCAGGTCTTGGTGACTGAGAAACATTTTGTAACACTAAAAACCAAACCAAACCAAAACCCTAAGCAAAGAAAACCTGCCTGACCCCAGACAAAGCGTGGGCTGTGGCTGGCGGAGGTGGCACTCAGCGATGAAATCGGCAGATAGCAATTAAGGCGATGAGCACAGAGCGGTCACTGCAGTCTGCTCCAGGCCCCCGCTATTAAATTAAGATTGAGGTCTTTGCTTTGTTTAAAAGCACCAGGATGCCGATCTCCGTGAGGTTACAGAATTATAACAAGAACATCAAAAAAATGTTTAAAAGGACTAATGAAGATAAATTAAGGATTGGAGAAGCCTAAGCAAGGGATCAAAGGCATTTTATACTGGCCCCAGAAGAACTGGAAGCTGTTAAGGCTAGCTTTACAGACCAGAAGCATGGGTCAAATAAAGCAGAAGAGGCCACACCGGTGGCGTGGAAAGAAGGCAGCAAAGTGTTGTTTGTGCTGACTGGAAAAATCGAAGCTTTGGGACCTACCTTCAGCCCCAGACTGCTGGGGAACTTTAACAGCTCAGGGACTTCCAGATGTGGACATCACTCAATATATTTTCCCTGGGAATCTATTCTAGTATTGATTTGAAGTCTGTAATATTATTACATGTTATTTTTTAAAAGCTTTTAATCCACCCTTAAATCTCCTCTTTGCAGACATGAGCCTAGCACAGATACAGCAATGCCTGTCACTCACATTCGGATGAAGTAGTTGGTGTGGCAGATCTTTAACCACACCAATAAAACACTAAAACTTTCATTTCCTTCCTATTAAATCTGCATTTATTGGGTACACTGCAGCGAGAGAGGTGTGGAACATTATTTTTCCTGCCACCTTTTAGTCCGCTCACACATTTTCAAAGCGCTGCTCTGAGATTTAGCCATGCACGTCTATTCTGGGTTTAATGATTGCGAGGAAAGTGGTCAAGCCCTCAGCAATCGGCCCAAAGAGTCGCCCATGTATATCCCTGCTCTGCGAGGAACTGACCCTGAGCAAAGCAGGTGTCTTAGATCAAGGTCTCCAAACACTGAGCTCTGGGTGGGCCCATTCCCACAGAGCATTCCCGTGTCTTAAAAGCATCACCAGCCCATGTATTTGTGAAGAAAACCAAAAAAGTAGGATGTTCAAACTATCCAGTTTTCCGAAATACACCGGTATAGACAGTGAGGTTTTCCAAAGCCCAGGGGAGGCCTGAGCCGGCGACTCAGGTACCACGACGAGGTAATAACCACAAAATATTGAAGCAGACTCGTATGATACCAACATCAGGGCGAGGGGTTACCTCAGCCCACCAGCAAGGGACGGGGAAGGCCACAGTGGAAGGAGATGGAGTTAGAAGCTCCTCATCAGGGAAGATGTGGCAAGTAAAGAGAATATGAGATGCAAGGTCACAGACAATAAAAAGGCAGAAGTTCGCAAATGGGAAGCAAAGAAACCCTAAAAGATTGGCAGAAATGCTCTGAGAGTGTGGTGCTAACACATGCCCAAAGACCTATGAGGAGTACGCGCAGGCGTCAACGAGAACTGAAGTCACGTTCCTCTCCATGGTCAGTGGGGAGGCCCCTGTGCCCTGTCAGGTCTACAGCCTGCCCCCGTGACCGGGAGCACTAAGAAACCAGAGATGAAGCCCAGGTGCCTCCCTTGCTCCAGCTCTGAGCAACCCAGCTCCGTCTGCCGCCAGCCCCTCCAACAGCAGAGGTCCGAGGGGCGAGGACAGGCTCAGCCCCACCAGTGCCCATCAGACGGGCCGCAGAGGAGCCCGCCTGAAAGCAACGGTCACGAGCTGCTCCATGCCTGGGTCTCCTGGTTCACCGCCTGCCAGCTTTGCACGGCACGTCTCAAGAGGGAATTTTGATAAGCCGCAGCCGAGTTACTGCTCTGCCAACGCTGAACCCCTCTCAACCTTTTCCTTCTTCCCTGTTCCCTCTCGAGACAAGTGGTGCCGCCGAGAAGGACCCTGTATGCACATGGCAAACAATTACGATTGTTAAAACACAGCAAACAAGAATACTCTTATAGTCTGATACCCTGAAGCAAAGCCCAGCACAAGAGAAGAGAGGAGATGGTGCCCAAGTTAGACTAATACCATGAATCCTATTTTTCAGCGGGACTGTTCTGTGTACTTTTATGTTTCATTCATTGCTTTGTTGATGGCAAGCCAGCACGACAGACAGCTGAGTGCCATTTCAGTTATAATAAAATATTGGAAGATATTAGGCATTGTGAGCACAGGCAAAATTAGATTTACAAATGAGAGTCATAGGGGAAGGCCACAGCGAACAGCAGCTCGACTCCAAAGCCTGCGTTCCCGCTACAGCAAAGGAAAGACGCGGGCACTGCAGCACGGGGCGCGTCTGGTTCCTCCAGCCCCTGCTGTGTTAGCCCCCTCAAAGAATGCGGCAGGCCACTTAAAAATAAAGGCATAAATAAATAAAAAGGTTTATTCCCAAGAACTGCACATTGCCTTTGCCCTCCCAGCCCCTGCGGCCGCCGGCAGCGCAGCAGCTCCTGCCCAGCGTCCCGCCAGGACGGCGCGGGAAGGTAACACGTGCCGACACTTCGTCTTGCACAGCAAGGAACCAGGCAACCTGCTGTCTGGAGGCAGGAGGTGGGATCTCCCGCTCCTCCCACGTCTGTCCCTGGCATCCTGACAGACCGGGAATATATTTTTTGAAATGCACCTTCTAAAAACATCCTACTGTGTAACTATTAATACCTCCAAGAAGATAAGCTTTCTGTGCTTTTGCCTAGTGAGTGGGAAGGCGGCCAGCCCAGAGCATACGGAGCCCTCAAGCCACTCACAGGCGTGCAGAACAGGAGAGAGGAAAGATAATGCTCAGCATTGGACTGAGATGTTGAGATCCAGGTCCTGTATCAATACAGAAATGGGCTTGACATGGCACCAGCAGCAACTGCACAGTTGCCAACTCTGTACGGAGGTGGGCTTCAGTGACGCTTGCTTTTATTTGTGGTGATGATTGTCCCTGTGGTCATCTGAAGGGAAATGCTCAGAAATTCTTCAATAGGACCTAATAACCAGTGCATGAGGATCTGAAGCCACGAGGTCCAGCAGACATCCACCTCCACACCCCGCTGCCTGCTATCCAGCTCCGGGGAGCATCTTCAGAGCACACAGTCTTACCATAAGGGCTTCCCAACACAGAGCTCTGCTCTCGCAGAAGAAGAAAGATGAACCTGCAACCCTGACTGACCACTGCATCATGAACCCAGGTCTCACAGAAGCCAGAGCCTCAGTCTGCATCTCCTCCAGCCACCAAATTCACACACCACAAACCACGGCTGAGCGAGGAGGGGCGTCCCGCAGGCCACCCAACTGTCAGCACTCGCACCGCCACGGGGATCGCGGGGCGGGGGAATTACATCGGCCCGGCAGCACTTTAAAATACACTGAGCTTTACTCTTTGCAGGCTCAGGCGGCTATTTTGTTTGGAATTCTTCAGATAATGTGTATTAGAAACACTTCACCTGCAGAAGTCTGCTGGAAGATGGATGGTTATAACTATGGCCAGCACAGGCATATGCTCTAAATAACAATTTAAAGGCAGGTAGTCCTCTGGCTGCAAGCAGTGTATCTGTTGCTTCAAGAGCTGAAATATTGAAGACTAACAGAGGTATTTCACATACAAAGTGATGCTGGGACCAGGCACCACACAGCAGAGGCTGGAGATATTTACTGTGCAACAGGCAACTTCACGGCACCTGCCAAACGGTGCCACGGCGAGCAGAGCCACGGAGAATTTCGTGCCACCAGAGCCTCCTCCATCACCTACAAGAAATGCCCCTGCCTGCTCTGAAGAAATACATCGGCTCTCACCTAATGGCCTTGTCCATCACGGAACTGGCGTGGCTGCTGCAGGCTCCAGACAGATGCTGCATTTCAGGCTGCCGTAAGAGCCCTCCAGAGGTCTGCCGAGAGCAGCCTGCTAGAGAGCACTGCCTCCCGCGCCACGGGCCGGGCAAGTGCCACCCCGGGCCCCCTTCCGAATTAGATTAGCCTGGAGAAGGGGGGGCTGAGGGGAGCCCTTCTCGCTCTCTGCAGCTGCCTGAGAGGGGCTGGAGTGAGGGGGGGGCTGGTCTCTGCTCCCAAGGCACCAGTGACAGGGCGAGAGGGAGCGGCCTCAGGCTGCGTCAGGGGAGGGTTAGGTTGGGTGTGAGGGAAAATGTCTTTATTGCCAGAGCGGTCAGGCCCTGGCACAGGCTGCCCAGAGAGGTGGGGGAGTCACCGTCCCTGGGGGGGTTCAAAAACCATGCAGACGTGGCCCTTGGGGCCATGGTTTAGGAGGCCTGGGGGTGTTGGGTTGACGGTTGGACTTGATAATCCTAGAGGTGTTTTCCAACCTTAATGATTCTGTGATTTTATGGTCGACCCTGGAAAGCAAGGGCGTCACTAAGGCATCACTATCCCAAATTACTTCCTACCAAACTATAAGCTCTTCTAAAATAGATTAAATAGCAATTTTAAAATGCTGTTGTTGAATATGATTTATTTTGTCACATTTTACCTGGCTATAACTCCTTTCACTGCTTAAATGCTACTCCTCCAATATATCTCCTCTTCCTGTTTCGGCTCTAAACTTTGGCCCGTTATTTTTTGGCTAGTTATTAGTGTTATTTTCCTAAGAAGCTTTGCGCTGAACTCCCAGGATGTTTTTGGGTCAGGCTCGCAGCCTCCCGAGGGCAAGGCACGGCGCCCCAGTGTCCTGTCCCCCCCTCCCTGCTCCCCCCCGGGCGCTCGGGGGCTTCTCAGCACACAGTGCAGGAGGTCACCGCATCAATAGGTGAATAAGGTTTTCTGATAGATCATCTTTGCCCCCAGAAAGGCTAATTAAAAGTTAGTGACATTTCTGTAATTAACTGCTTACTGTTCTGAATATAATTTGGGGGTTAAATGGCCCTGTTACGTTAGCTCAAATTTTTATCAAAGAGCTTCAAAAGTGCTGTGTGGGTTCCCGCATCCCACAATCCCATGGAAGATTAGAATAAAATTATAGCACAAATTTAACTCATACGTATTCCCGCTGGATCCATTTCTAATCTCTTGTGCTAGGTTTAGTGATTTAACGTTGGCACTGTGATTTTAGAAAGCCTTGTGATGGCAGCAGCACCTACAGCTGAATTTATGGTACCTTGCCGGCGAGGCTGTCTTCAGTCACTTGTGAGCTTCGCTAAACTGTGTCCGCACAGGCTGAGCTTCTCCGCTCAGAGCTTTGGGTTTTGTATTCATTTCACCCATAGGAGAACCGCTCTGAGCAGTTTCTGAGACTGACTGTTATTTTATATTTTTTAAAAATTGACATTGCCCAGCATAACCTGCTTTCTGGCGAGGAGTTTATATAGGCATAGCACTTGGCCAGCTTCAGGAAAACCTCAGATTTGCCAAACTGCATGTTTCCGGGGGAAAATAAAAATAAAAATCTCATTTCACTTTGGTTCATCTGACTGACACTTCATCACCAAGAAGTGATGAAGTCCCGCTCTCCTGGGTCTCCACCCCGCACACTCCCCCCGCGACCCCTCCACCCGGTGCTGCACGCCGCTGGACCGCGGGCTGAGCAACCAGCGAGGGACTTGCCGGGGTCATATGGATTTATAGGTCAAGGAAAATCTCGTGGGAGGACGCTGCGGAGCGTGCCGGCCAGCGTGGGTGCTAGGGAAGGGGGAAAACCCAGCACAGCCCTGCGAAAAGCCCGTGTATCTTCACGGTCACAAGAATTATACAATCTCCCAGAAATAGCTACAGATTAAATCAGGGCCCTACATGACTTGATTTCATTCTGGCCATTTATTTCTCTTTATGCTTACTAGAATTAATTTAATTCTGGCTCCTCCAAGCTTGAATTTTGCAATACTGTTAATGCGCTTCTAACATAGTTCTGTGCAGGTCCAGTACAACGCCAGATCTAATTCTCATCAGTAACATTCATAGAAGCATACAGATTCTTCTGTATCCACTACAAGCAGCCAAAAATCTAACAAACTTGTGAAAAACACAGTATAGCTAATTGGTTAATTAAAAAGGTGTGTATTTCGCACTGCACAGCATATCGTTGGCTACAGGAAGCAGGACGCTGAGCTCAGGAAATTAATGGAGTTGGGAGGGAGCAATCCATAACATCTGACTGACAGACCAAGGTACACCTTATTTATTAACAGAATCTATACCGAAATGGAGGCCAGCATGCTGATGGAGAGCTTCATTAAAAAATAGTGTCAGTCCTACATTATCTAAATTACACTTAGATCCATGCTTAATTGCATTGGCTTAGCCTAAACAGGAGTTCCCTTTCAGAAAATAATGAGCTTCACACCTGACACTGGAAGGGATGGGGGTGAATTCAAAAGTGCTTTGACTCTTAATCAGGCAATTATGTTTTCTTCTTGATCCTGAATTAATTAAAGAAGAAAATAGCTACAGCATTAAGATGCTTTTACAATAAAGACAGATTCATGACCGTTGGTAAAAGGCAGAGTGATCCATACAAATAGGCGATTTCCTGAGGCCGACAAAGACCAGTCCCCAGCCAATTCCTCCTCCCAAAGTGATGAAAAGGGGGCTCCCCTTCAGCAGTGCTGGTCATGTATGGACATCCGAGACTCACCCTGTTTACACAAGGCTAGTAGGAAAGCCTTGCAAAATTAAAAGTTTTTTCTATTTCCAATAATAAAAAACCCAATCTTCCTGCCTTCCCTGAGCTCATCTTGACCATTCATACAACCACCTCCCTGGTTCGAGCTGGCAGCAAGCGGGTCTGAGCCCACCACGTCCCGAAGAGCAGCTTGAAACGCTGCGCTAACAACCTCCTTTTAGACTCTCTCCTAAGTCGCAGATACACCGAGGTGAAATCTCAGCTGCATCGAAGGCACTGGCTCCATCCTTGCCGAAGGGGCTACCTTAGACTAGCTACAGCTGAGAGAGGCTTTACACCGGACCTTGCAAGCGCTGCCTCACGCAACCTGGCCCTGACCAGTGCCGTGGCCAGTGCACCTCGCCTCTCTGCATTTGGCCCTTGCACCAGGCCACGGCAATTGCTCCCTGCCAGAGCTTTCCCCATTCAAGAGTTTACGAAACACGCCTGCGACAGGAAGCGAAGCAAAGCTCTTCTCTATCACCTTGTGGATCAATAGTGCTGGAGCATCCAGCCCCGACAGCACATCCACGAATCCCAGACCCAGCCAGGGCATCATTTAAGCTTTGTTTTTATTTTGGTAAGAAAACATGGGGGTTCTTTTGCTCACTGAATGAGTGGCACGCCCATCGAGAAGGCGCTCTACATCACACGTGTGGTGATTTGCTCTGTGCGTGCACTCATGAATGGCCACTGCGGACCCTCACCTAGCCCAGCCATTCCCTCTGCACGCTGCACGGACCCGTCTACTAAAGCCTTTGCAGGGAGAGAAAGGAAAATGGGTATTTTTGCTCAGGATGAGCCCCATTACCGAAGGGGTTTCCCCTAAACATCAATTAAAAGGAGATATTTTTGGCATCAATAACAGAAACAGTTTACAGGGTTACGATGACATTTTTTCCCCACTTAGGGGCCCATAGAAAAACAGCTTTTGCTGACTGGGTCTAAAATGCCCCTGTCGTAGCATCACCCCGTCACGCACGGCCGCTCCCTGCTGCGGATCGGGACCCCTCTCAGCGCTCTGGGCCGGAGCCCCCTCACTGCACCCCAGGCACGAGCAACATAGGTCTCTAAGTTCTCCTCCTTGGCCGTTAATAGTGTTCAATCCCATCAGAAGACTGAGGTAATTCACGTCTTGCAAAGAGGTACTTTCAATGCCCAGCCCCGACGGCGGTAAGACATGCTGTGAATGACAAAACGCAGCAAGAAAGCCAATGAATCACAAAGTAATCAGAAAAGTACAGTAAATCTACCCCAGCCTAGGACCAGAGGGTGGCTCTTTGGCACAGTAAACGTGCCGATGTCAGAAATGTCTCTGTGGTTCTTTGGGTTTGGGGTATTTTTAGGTAGGGTCTAGTGTAAGAGCACTGCTTGAGGAGTGATCGGTCGCAGGTAAGCCCTGTAGCAGTTCACAGGGTTTTAGTGGCATCAAGTTTCTTCTGAGAACACTATATCCTGGAGTAGCCAGTTAAAACAGAATGATTTACACGCACGCGCACAAAAGTTATTAAAAATTCTGTCCAGCTGTACCCTGAAGAGGAGGTGCCACTTCTGGAAGACCCCTCTTGCTGTCTCAGGCTGGGTGTTTGGGCGGACGCAGCCATCGCAGAGCTTCTCGTGCAGTCTGGGAGCGGTGCCGAGCTGCAGAGACAGGCCAGGCTCAGCGCGTGACGGTGACGCAGATCCTGCCCTAACCCCTCTTCCCCCGATGCTCAGGGGAAGGTGCAGAACAGAGCACAGAAATACTGGGATGTGTCATGCCTGTTAAAAGCTGTCGCTGAGATCCAACGACCCTCCAGTTCTGAACGGCCCCAAACCCCAGTTCTAGGAGGTTAAACACACAACTGGAATACGCTCCATCTGAAACCCAGCCTCCTAATGACAGGAGAGCCGCACCACAATATTAGCATGTTTAGTTAGAATTTTTTTTTAATTAAGCCAAATAGCTCGTACTATAATCTCATCCTAACTTAGGGCATTTATTTTTGCTCTCCGTATTCAGCGTGTCTGCGGTCAGGCCGTCATGCACGGTGGAGAGGCGCAAGCACAGCCTAAAGTGGTGCCTCAGGCAAGCTGTGAGGCCGGAAAGCACAGCCAGCGCGTCAGCCACGCGTCAGCCACCGACGGCCTGTCAAGTACAGGGGAGGGGCGGAGAAAATGCCGCGACGCACAGCCACCTCTCATCAGCGACAACAGGCAGAGCGCTGGAGCCGCGCCGAAAACGTCCCAAGTAATCATTGCTGGCAGCGCGGCAGGGACGGGGTGTCACAGCTCTGACGTCGCTCACCATGGCAGGGATGGGGACGTCACAGCTCTGACATCACTCACCACGGCAGGGACGGGGTGTCACAGCTCTGACGTCACTCACCACGGCAGGGATGGGGACGTCACAGCTCTGACCTCACTCACCACGGCAGGGACGGGGACGTCACAGCTCTGACGTCACTCACCACGGCAGGGATGGGGACGTCACAGCTCTGACATCACTCACCACGGCAGGGACGGGGTGTCACAGCTCTGACGTCACTCACCACGGCAGGGATGGGGATGTCACAGCTCTGACGTCACTCACCACGGCAGGGATGGGGACGTCACAGCTCTGACCTCACTCACCACGGCAGGGACGGGATGTCACAGCTCTGACATCACTCACCACGGCAGGGACGGGGACGTCACAGCTCTGACATCACTCACCACGGCAGGGACGGGGACGTCACAGCTCTGATGTCGCTCACCACGGCAGGGACGGGGACGTCACAGCTCTGACGTCGCTCACCACGGCAGGGATGGGGATGTCACAGCTCTGACATCACTCACCACGGCAGGGACGGGGACGTCACAGCTCTGATGTCGCTCACCACGGCAGGGACGGGGACGTCACAGCTCTGACATCACTCACCACGGCAGGGACGGGGACGTCACAGCTCTGATGTCGCTCACCACGGCAGGGATGGGGATGTCACAGCTCTGACATCACTCACCACGGCAGGGACGGGGACGTCACAGCTCTGACGTCGCTCACCACGGCAGGGATGGGGACGTCACAGCTCTGACCTCACTCACCACGGCAGGGACGGGATGTCACAGCTCTGACGTCACTCACTACGGCAGGGATGGGGACGTCACAGCTCTGACGTCACTCACCACGGCAGGGACGGGGATGTCACAGCTCTGACGTCACTCACTACGGCAGGGATGGGGATGTCACAGCTCTGACGTCGCTCACCATGGCAGGGATGGGGACGTCACAGCTCTGACGTCACTCACCACGGCAGGGACGGGACGTCGCAGCTCTGACCTCTCGAGCAGCAGCCGCCCCCGGCCGCGGGTGACGGGCACGCCGGGCCGGGGCTGGCGGCTCTGCCCCGCGCTCTGCAGGCTGGAGGCCAACTGGGAGGCCAGTACTGACTGTTATTCGCTTTCCTCTTCCTCGGGGCGGTTCGGAGAAGCGGCTCGTTGCTGTTTGTGGCCCTGCACGGCCGCAGCAGCGACGGCCCGCCGTGCCCTGGGTGATGGGAAGGACACGGGGGCAGGCACCAGCCGCCTTTTGCTTGGGGCGAGGAATCTTAGAGAAGGATGTTATCTTCCCTTCAGGCGCGAGTCCGGCTGAGGGAGAGCCTGCAAAGGTCTCCCTGCCGAGTGCTGCAGGCGAGGGAACAGCCGGTGCCCTGCCACGGCACGCGGCCCCTTCGCTCCGCGCTGCAGGGAAGAATACAGCCTTTCATTTTGGTGGAGAAGGGTATTTTTGTCCCTTCTCTCCCGGTACGCTTTGTGTGTGCGTGTGCTCGGAAAGCCCCGGCACTTGCAACACCGTCTGTCGGATGTTAGATTTGCTCTTTTGGTTATTTACTGCTGTTCCTCAGACACGGCTGTGGGCTACGGCTGGCAACCACCCCTTGTCTCTCTGCAAGCTGCAAAATAGAAATACGGACAGGAACATTCCCCTGAGTGACACGCAGAGCTTTGTCAGAGCGGTTTAGGTGGATTAGAGCAGTTTTGAGTTACATTCATTAAAGGAAATGAGATTGGTTCCGGCTTTTAGGTGTGTTGAAATACATTGACAAAAACATGTTGGCAGCTCCGAGGGAATGGAAACCAGTAACACCCCCCCCATCTTACAGACATCTGCTGTTGTTCTGGCCCCTTAACAAGTCATCTCCTAATACTCCCTCTGGAGTCCAGGCTCACAGGTGGAACTGCCCCACATTTCAATGTTTGATTTTGGGAACAGGGGTCCCAAAGATTCGCAGAACAGGCCTGGTGCTGCGCCCCTAACAGACCTGCAGGCAGCAGCACTACAAAGGAAGCCAGGGGAGCTGCGGCTGCAGGGCTTTGCGAGCATCCCTCGCTGGGGTGCTCCGGAGTCAGGCGCATGTCCTGAAAGGCTGCCATAAATCACAAATCTGCATATGTGCAGTGGAAAAGATGACCCATTAGCAAACCTTTCAAATACAGATAGCCTCCCAGGAGACAGGGTTGTACATTATTCACAGAAATAACCCTGACGGCACAAAGATTTGTAGAGCATTTCAATTGCCCTGAGATAATTACGAATTTGTTCAGTGAACAAAACTGGAAACCTAAAAATCACAGCAGCTGAACAAATTATTCCAAAATCTGCCTCATTTATTTCATGGCAATGTAGATTTGCAGAAAATTAACATAAGAGGCAACTTCAGTAGCTTATGTTAAGCTGGGAAATACAAAAAACCAGAGAGCCATACCGTGGATCTCCTGGAGTCGCTTTGCATAGGACGTCTCAGCACCTCTACTCACAACTTCTGCCGTAAGCCAACCTTGAACGAAGCTTTGCCCAATTTTTGGCCCATCTCTTGAAAAACTACCGATACTGGATTCACAGCACAGCTCTGGTAGTAATTGCACTCAGCGCCTATTCAGTCTGCAGCTTTCATTTCCAAGCTCTGTGACAGACTACTTCTAGTATCACCAAAATCCTTCTGGTTAAAACATGGCTTTGGATAATAAGCTCACTCCATTTTAAAACAGACCTAGCACCCAAACCAAAGAATCCTTTGCCAGAGGGCATCTTATCCAAGGCTGAATGCCATGTTTCTCGGCAGCTAACATAAGGCTACAGACCTAACACTGTATTCCCAAAAGCTTATACCAGGAACTGTTCAGTGATACATCCACTGCCCTTGAATTTCACAAAAGTCCTTCTTTTACCGACGACGGGAGTGACACCTGGCTTTTAACTTCATGCAAGACGTACAGACTTTGTAACAATCCCAAAGACCTCTCCTTTATATATATATTTTTTTTTTCTGAGAAAGCAGAGTGTGTACAATTTTTGCTTGAGGTGTCTGTTTGCTTTAAAAAAGGAAGCTGATGTTTCAGCTCCATGAGATTGAGCACTGCCTTATGCACCTGGCATACTGACAGCAGATCAAAAGCAATGCGATGCTGTTTCCAGCCACCTCCAGCCTGGAGAGGGGAAAGGAAGACATGGGAGTGAAATTCATAAAGCAACTCAAAACAAAAACAAGGCAAACATGGGGTACTCCCGTCAGCAGCATCCCAGGGAGGAGCACTGGGTCTGTCACCTGCATGCTTCATACTTTTCATTTGGTTTTTTTTTTTTTCTTTTCCCAAAATACCATTTTCAAACACCCTATAAAGGAAGACACCCTGTCAAATCGCTGCTTTGGTTTAAATCAGTAGTAGTCCCACTTCTAGGCTCCGACGTAGCAGGTCATTTCTCCAGGTGTTGCACACCCCGTGGTGGCCGTGCAAACCTCGGGAGCTGCAATGCCCTCCGAGGCATGCCACGGGCTGCTGCCCGGCTGGTGGCCTTGCTGCTCCGAGCCTGGCAGCCGCCTCGGCAACCCTTAGCGCTGCTCCACGCTGACCTTTGCGGCTGCTGACATTTGGGGAATTTGTAGAGCAGCAGGCTCCAGTAAATCTTGTCAGAATTAATGTAAAAGTAGACACGCTCATTAACATCTTCCCTCAAATAAGGGCTGGCTGGCTGCAGAGTCGTTACAGAGACACCAGTTGCCGCCACTGCCCGGCGGTGCAAAGCTGGAAGGTGGGCGATGCACCGGGACACCGAGCCTGCCGGCACAGGGCGATGGCATGCACCGGCTCCTGCCATGCGGCACGGGCATGCCCAGCCAGCCTGGGCATCCCGCGGCCAGAAAACTACTGGAAACAGGAAGACTCGTGTACCCTACACCCATGAAGTCCGATCCTCTGACCCACTGGAGACCCACGGCCTCTGTATCGGTACACCGGCAACATGGGGTAGACCTTTTCTGTACATGTTAAAACCAAAACTCTCCAGAAAGGTTCACTGAGGCGCCAGAGTTTGTTACAGACTCGTCACCAATCCACCTGTCAGCTCCAAGGAGTTGTAATGCTCCTGTCATTACGCTGCTGCTGATTTCCCTCGCTGCGCTCTCAGGTCAGGGCACAAGAGAGAGTCTATCAAAACCAAGTGTAATTAGTGATCTGTGAAGCGCTTGTAGGGTCACACCCTGGTCGGCCCCCTGACCTCTCCCAAGGAAGTCATCCCACCGGGGCTGATTTCGGATGCAGCCCAACAGCTCGTCCTGTGCCGCACCAGGGTCCTCCCGACCCCCTCCTCCCCGTAGCTCCCCAACAGCTCTCAGCGCTGCCTCACACACCAGCATCCGAGCACGCTGCCGTTAGGGGATTTTCCACAACACACATCTTTCCACTGCAAACCTCAAGAGATCCCAAGCACAGACAGAAACATCCCTGCGCCTGCACAGACTGAGCAGAGCCGGGACGGAGCTGATGCTGCAAGAGCCCTGGGTCAGCCCGAGACGGTCTGTTCGCCACCCCAAGGACCACGGACTCATGAAACAGAACGTGGGCTGCGGCTGTTACCGGTGCCGTCGCCTCACTGACGAAGATCTTACGCTTGTTGGTTAGGGGGTTGGTACGAAACTGTCCCTCACACCAAAACTCGTGGGCTAGGCTATGGATTGGCAGGTTGGCTCCTTCTACATCCCTCGGTTGTGTCTGTAATAAACTACTTGTGCGTGTACCTGCAACACAGCTATTACAGAACTGCAAAGGGATAAAAAACTGTCCAGTAACATTCATTTTCTACATGAGATTTTACACCTGCATTTCAACATTACGGAGACACTTTTAAGATAATAAAAATAAAAACATGAACAGAGAAGTAAAGCTGTTGTAAAGGTTGAGGCAATGCTGCATTACTTAATGTCAAAATAACCACTTGTATTATGTCCAGGTCTTTCATTTACTTGTCAGGAGGACCGCAGAACTTTCTTTGATTGAGATTGTTCAAAATAAACCCCCCAGAACAGACTAACAAGCCCAAATTTCACTACAGTTACGCTGGTGCACCAGTTTCAAACACTACCAGTATCTCTCACTAGACACGTTTTCCTCCACGCCGAGGCCATCCCATCACCTCCCGAACCTGCCTCTGGTGTCGGGCTGCAGGTACCCAACCACTCGCCCGGCCCCGCTCCGAACCGCACGAAGTTCCGTAGCAAGCCTCACAGACCGCCGATCTCTGGCAGTTTTTCTTTCCGCGTTACCAGCAGGCGGGAGAGCTGAGGTTCACCCTGCCTTGCACTCGCAAGGTGCTCGCGGCACCAGGCAGGACACGCCGTCTGAGCTCCCTCGGTTCTGCAAGCATCTCGGTTCTGGAATCCAGGGGGTTCAAGACCATGTAATAAATTAGTAACAAAGGGTGAGAACGGCCCTGCACCATCCGTTAGACCACTTCGCCTCTGATTTCTTTACAGAGCAGCCTGCTTGATCAATAGGAAGGAGATATTGTTCAGCCTGGAGAAGAGAAGGCTGAGGGGGGATCTCATCAGTGCCTATAAATACCTGAAGGGTGGGTGTCAGGGGGATGGGGCCGGGCTCTTTTCAGCGGTGCCCAACGCCAGGCCAAGGGGCAACAGGCACAAGCTGGAACATGGGAGGTTCCCCCTGAACATGAGGACAAACCCCTTCCCTGTGCGGGTGCCAGAGCAGGGGCACAGGCTGCCCAGGGAGGCTGTGGGGTCCCTTCCCTGGGGACATTCACCCCCCGCCTGGACGCGGCCCTGTGCCCCTGCTCTGGGGGTGCCTGCTCACGCAGGGGTGGGACGGGGTGAGCTCCAGAGGGCCCTGCCAGCCCCCACAAGTTGGGGATTCTGAGATACACACAAAAAAAAATCACAGCAAACCTTTCATCTGTGGGGCATTAGAGAAGGGGAATGACTAAGGAGTCAAAGAGGTGGAGAACTCACCCAAGAAGCCAGAAGCCAACCCTTCAGAGCTAACAGTTCAACACTTAACCAATCCCATGAACTAATATGTAATTAAAAGAGCACAGAAATCCAGACACCTGCTGCAGAGGAGACAAGGGTGGTGGGGTCCCTGCAAAGTAGGGAGGGTAGAGGTAATTACACCCTACCACACAGTTATCTCCTTCAAACACATCTTCCTAAGTATTTTCAATTCCTTTGAAAAACCTTTTGACAATGGGAGGGAAAAAGGGGGAAGAAAAAACAAGACGTAGAAGACATAATTCTCATAATTCTCTTGTTGGCCAGTTAAATCACACAATACTGTTATGAAAAAATGGTAGAACAAAATGATTGTCAGGCAGACGCTTCAGCTTCCTTGTTTAATGTAAGTAAATAAATTAATGAATAAATCTGGCTTCACAAAGCAGAAATCCCTGGGGTTTTCAGGCATCAATTAAACACTACAAAAAGTCACAATGACCGA
Source organism: Phalacrocorax carbo (assembly GCF_963921805.1). Lineage (NCBI taxonomy): Eukaryota > Metazoa > Chordata > Aves > Suliformes > Phalacrocoracidae > Phalacrocorax > Phalacrocorax carbo. Next base: position 37,889,046 of record NC_087521.1, read on the forward strand.
CTGAATTCCTGAAGCAAGTAAAACCCTGGGAAGTTCAACACCTATTGAACAGAGCCCTTAGGAACTAGCACTTTGTACTGGAGAAACTGAAATCAGGCATCAAAATTCATTGCAAGTGCCTTAAATGAGGGCGAGGTCATCTCCTTAACTAATTTACTTGTTAACGTTCATCTGTCTGGCCCACTCCGGAAACCTGAGACTGCACTATAAGCCTCTCCTTTCTTTTTTTCCCATCCACTTCAGTAGAAGCTTTAGTTGGTTTCCGTAAGTGTAGGTAGCTATCAGGAAAGGTAACGTGCCTGGATATACCTATCCTCAATAAGTGCTCCACGAGAGCCTCCAGGATATTTTAGTAATTCATTAAAAAGAAAAAAACCTAAGAAGTTATCTCTGCAAATCCTCTGAGGACCTCTCCAGCATTCAGAGCGAGTTAGTGCTGGTACAGGGTAGGGCTTAAAACTCCATTCATTTTGCCTGTAGTAATCAAATGCGAAGCTCTGTCAGGTAGAAGAATTGATATTAAAAAGATGAAAACTAATTTCAGACCTGTATTTTCATTATAAAAATATAATATCCCCGCAATATTCAGAAGAGAAGATGCCTCATTTCCAGCAGAAAAGCACGAGACAGAGAAACCAACAGTACCAAAGCCCGAGCAATTCTCTTGCGAACGCTGTCCCCCAGCTAATCAACATGCACATGCACTGACCAGATAATAAAGGAAGATATATCTGATTTCTGCTAATCAGTGCTAAAGCCACAGAAGGTTAGCACGATAAATAGTTCATTATGGCTGGGAAAGGCTTATTGCCAGCTCACCCAGCCTATGCCCAGGGTCACAGCTGAACGAATGCAAACACAACTGCTAATCTGGTTAGTTCGGCTCCACGCACGGTTGTGATGCCAGAGTCCAGGACGCCAGTTTGGGACCGAAATGACACAATGCAGAGGTGAAGTAAAGTTATGTTCTCACTGGAAAAAAGGGAACTGTGGGGTTTGTACTGGTCTAACTCCGTGCACAAGTCCCGCAGTCATGAAGGGCTCCACACAGATGCTCTAAGTAGAGCCGCCGCTTTGAGGGCTGATGGAGACAGTTGGAGCAAGCTCCAAGGGCATCTGCTCAGGCAAAGCAAAACTCATAGTCCCTTGTCTCCCCGTGCCTTACACCAAGAACCTCTTCCTATCTTTAAAACAAAACCAGGACCCTTCCCTTCTTGTGCACTGCAGATTTTGCCAGCAGACAAGCCTGTTTTGGTAAACTCTTCCCATGTCATTGGGGGGAACCTGGGAATGTCCGACGTGTTTGTAAAAACACAGCAGCACCTTGTACTCCGGCAAGTTTGCAGGAGCTGTAGCTTTGCACCTGGGTTGTTTTTACTGTTTTTTTATTTAGAAGGAACACAGACACATTCTCCTTACATCTCTGCTGCACAGAAGCAGATGCAGAAACCTCCCCTGGCTAGAGGCAGCCGGCCGGAGCACAGAGTGATGACAACCCCCGTGGAGAGGCTGGGCAACAGGCTGCCGAGCGCAGGAACCAGAAATCAGAGGCAGCGCCCACCCGTGACTCCGAAGCCAAGAGGAGCTGTTCGTCCCTCAGCCCCAACCCCCCTGACAGCTACTTTGTCTGTCCATCCGATCACTTCCCTAAGCCAACTGCTCTTACACTGAATCGAGTCAAACCCTGGTTTTTCTTATTTATGGCAATGCCCAGAGAGCAGCTGTGCCTGCCGCTTCCCGTCAATCCAAGAGGAAGGTGCAGGGAAGCAGGACGAGAGTTTCCAGCGGCCGGGAGAGGTGTGAGCCCGTTCCCCGGCCATGCTGCTCCAGGGACTGGGGGCACCGGGCTGGGACGTGCGGCTCTGTGACAGCGGCAGAGATTTTGCCTGGTCAGATGAAGGGGGAGACCCTCCTGGGACTCGCTCTCCAGGAAGAAATGTGAGGTTAGACCTTCAGCTGAGCCGGGACCAGGAACCCACCCCTGAGAGAGGCTGCAAACGCTGCCCTGAGCAATTTAAAACTCTTCCCCTAATCAGAGTTGCTGCTGAACAGCACGGAAAACAGTGAAATCACAATTTCAGAACCATTGTCTTGATTTAGATGAATTAAAACTCTCAAAAAACAAGCTCATTAGCCACCCAGGAACACATGAAGGACTTCTGGCAAAACCAAGACGCTGGCGATCGTATCCCCCCACCCGCAGGGAGGGAAGCAAACGCTGATCCGCAGAGCTCACGGCGAGGGCTGAGCAGATTACGCCGTTGTTCTGCGTGCCTCTAAGGAGGAGGATTTATTGCCAGCCATTTTCTAGGGTTTAATCTGTTCCCTCCACTTCCCATGGTAGACTAGAAACCAATTAATGGCGAACAAAGTAGTGAAAGTTATCTCGAGTTTTGCTTTGATGCCAAACCACCGAATCCGAAGACTAAAACAATGTGGCTCAAAAGGGCAGAAGGGAAGGGAATTATTAATTCCACCTCCTACTGTTTCCAGCACTTCAGGAGGTTATTCCCCAGCAAGGGAGCACTAGGTTTTGAATCTGCTTCCAAAAAATCTTCAGCTGTCAAATTCCTCAGAAAGATGTGTTAAGAAGAAAAAAAACTTCCCAGGAAATCAAGTGAAGCCTTTTTAGTAAAGAGACAGAATAGATTTATTTTTCAATAATAAAACCCTAAAACAGTGCCAAAGCCACAAGGGTCAGAATAAAGCTAGTGTTCCTCCATTAAAGAGAACAATGTTTCTTCTTTGGTGTCTCTAAAGATGCATAGTTAGTCAGGCATGCGTCTTTCCAGGCAATTCTTTGCAATGAATTTTTAAATCACCCATTGAAATCACAGGCAGAGGCAACAACTAACCACTTGGATGTACGGTGGTTTTAAAGGCAAAATGCCAAATCCACATATATTAGTATTAATTCACATCACAGACCAAAAAAAGAGTACTAACTCTAAAGCTGTTTCCGTAGGAACTCCTACCAGCAGCAGAGAGATTCATGGATTAACTCTTCGGCGTACACCTGCTCTTCATCTCGTCAGCCAGAGGAACCTTACGTCCAGACACCTCTAACAACCTGAGAGGGTTAAAGCTGTTACCCACAAGTGCAGGGTGAGGGGATCCACATTAAGGCAACCTCCGCACTGCTCAGCGCCTTCGGAAATCCCTGCCCACAGACCATAAATCCCCCGCCATCCTGCACCTCCCGCTGACCGCTACTTCCCAGGTACCCCACCCCACGCAGCACGGAGCCAGTTTTACAAAGCCACGTGCACCAAGACCCTCCCTGGCCAGGTGAGAAAGAAAATCAGAGCAGTCGAGTCGTATTCTTGGCAATCCTCCTGCCCAGCGACGCTGCACTTGCAGCGGGGTGGGGGCGGCGGATCTGAGGCTCACAAGTCTGGTTTCACGTGGGCTAGCACGCTGCAGGGCGAGTCAAGCCCTGGAGCTACACACCAGCAATCCAACTGCAGGTCAGCTGCTCCGGTTTGCTCTCCTTCATGGAAAAACTGGCTCTGTGCAATTCGCAGCACTCAGGAAACAAGTCCTGCTGCAACACGGAGCACCGCAGTTTCACCTCATCCTTTTCCTCCTCCAGCCTGGTTGTGATTTTACACTGAGACTGGAGTTCTTGTGCAAAATGGAACGTTATTTTTCCTTATTTGTACAGAACTGGAGCAACGGGGTCTGCTTCCTGAGCGGTAAAGACTTAGAAATGATGAGCAGTAACCATGCCACCAGCAGCCTGTTCAATGGGGAAGAAAATATAACGCACAACCAGCACTTCAGCCTTCCCAGCACAAGGCAGGTGTTTTACCCAGCCCTTTAATTTTCCCCATTCCCTCAAACCAAAGCCGATTTTTCAGTTATAAGGCATTTGAAGCCCAACACAAGGAAGGCAAGAAAGCAAAGCCCAGACTCATGGAGGCAGCTCTGCCCAGTGCCTTCTAGCCTCAGCACCCAGCTCCAGAGCTGGAGGTTTGGTCTCCAGCGAGCATTTGCAGGCCACGGCTTCTGGAAGGGATTTCATGGGCATTTACAACTATGAGAAGTACAAAACAGCCACTGTTGGTGGGACAAACCGAGCCCATGACAGCAGAACTTGCTGCCTGCACAAGTCAAGTAGAGTCAAAGATAACACAAAGAAATCAGCACAACTGAGATGCTCCAGGAAGAATACAACAGAAATAGGTTAAAAATTAGCTTCTCGAGCACCTCAGAAAACCAATAAAATAAACTCCAGGATGAATTGGTTGTAAAGAGGGACATTTCACTGTGTCATCTAGGCTACGTAAATAAATCTGGCTCTGCTTGTATTTGGAATTGTGTGAACATCAGGACCCTTGCTGCAAGAGCAGCTGAGACGTCGAGATGCTTGAAGCACACACCGTTCTTTGCTTTAATTCATCAGCACCGCCCGTCTGGGCTATGGAATGCTTTTGGGTGATGGTCTCAAATGATTTGAGACAGCCAAAGTACATTTGAAGCACCTGTCAGGAAAACAAAGGGCCAGAAGTAACACAGGATTTGGAAACGTATTCAGACATCAAGAACTAGATAAGGTAACATATCGAGCACATCTAAAGTACTGTGCCCCGCGCAGCAAGTCACGGGCAAAGGACAAGCCACAAGAGGAAGGAGGGCTTTGCAGCATAGTATTTAGGGTATTCCACCAGCACTGCTACAACCCCTTTGAGAGTTCTGTGCCCCGCACAAAGCAGGGCAATGGAGCTGCGGGGTGTCAGGGGGACCTTTGCAGTTTCAGGGACGGCACATGAGGACTTTTTGTACCTTCAGCCTTTTGAGATTTTCCACTGGGAAAGGGAAAGCATCACCCCTGTTTTTAAAAAGGGAAACAAGGAAGGCCTGGGGAACTACAGGCCAGTCAGTCTCGCCTCTGTGCCCAGTGAGATCATGGAGCAGATCCTCTTGGAAACTATGCTAAGGCACATGGAAAATAAGGAGGTGACTGGTTACAGCCAATGTGGCTTCACTAAGGGCAAATCATGCCTGACAAATTTGATGGCCTTTTACAACAGGGTTACAGTGTTGGTGGACAAGGGAAGAGCAAGTGACGTCATCTGCCTGGACTTGTGAAAGCATTTGACACTGTCCCACACGACATCCTTGTCTCTGCATTGGAGAGACATGGATTTATTAGATGGACCACTTGGTGGGTAAGGAATTGGCTGGATGGTCACACTCAAAGAGTTGCGGTCAACAGCTCGATGTCCAAGTGGAGACCAGTGACGAGGGGCGTTCCTCAGGGGTCAGCGTTGGGATTGGTGCTGTTTAACATCTTTGTTGGCACCAGAGACAGTGGGATCGAGTGCACCCTCAGCAAGTTTGCAGATGACACTAAGTTGTGTGGCATGGTTGACACACTGGAGGGGAGGGATGCCGTGCAGAGGGACCTGGGCAGGCTTGAGAGGTGGGCCCTTGGCAACCTCATGAGACTCAACAAGGCCAAGTGCAAGGCCCCGCACGTGGGTCGGGGCAATCCCAAGCACACATACAGGCTGGGCAATGAGTGGATTGAGAACAGCCCTGAGGAGAAGGGCTTGCGGGTGTTGGTTGATGAGAAGTTCAGCACGACCCAGCCATGTGCACTTGCAGCTCTGAAAGCCGGCCATATCATGGGCTGCATCAAAAGAAGCATGACCAGCAGGCCAAGGGAGGTGACTCTACCCCTCTATTCCGCCCTGGTGAGACCCCACCTGCATTACTGTGTTCAGCTCTGGGGCCCCCAGCATAAGAACATGGACTTGTTGCAGCAAGTCCAAAGTGGGACCACAAAGATGGTCAGAGGGCTGGAGCACCTCTCCCGTGAGAATGGGCTGACAGAGTTGGGGTTGTTCAGCCTGGAGAAGGGAAGGCTCTGGGGAGACCTCGTAGCAGCCTTCCAGTGCCTGATGGGGACCTACAAGAAAGCTGGAGACAAGGGCATGTGGTGATAGGACGAGGGGTGATGGCTTTCAACTGAAAGAGGGTAGATTTAGATTAGATGTTAGGAAGAAATTCTTGACTGTGAGGGTGGTGAGGTGCTGTCACAGGTTGCCCAGAGAATCTGTGGATGCCCCATCCCTGGAAGTGTTCAAGGCCAGGTTGGACAGGGCTTTGAGCAACCTGGTCTCTCCTAAAATCTTAAAATCCAAAATGGGAGTAGATAAACTTCCATTTTATTCTAACTCCTGGGGGGAAAACTCAAGACTCGGCCCTGCTTTTGAGGGAGTTTATGGGCAGATGTAGCACAGCAGCAGTTCCCTAAGAACAGCCATTTCACATGTGAGGCGAATTGAAAACAAACAAAAAATCCAGCCAATGTGGAGTCCAGTGAGTTCAACCAGGTTTAGACCCAAGTCCTAAAAAAAAGACATTGGGCCCTTTCAATCCTTTTAAATTGAGAGAGCACTGATGACTACCATGGGAGACAGAGGGGTCCTCAGGATGACACTGAATGCACATTAAAGAAGAGATGACTTATTTTGTCATACAATTTTGACTGGAACTCATGACAAATGCAAAGACCGAGAGGATTAGTGGGATTAACTGATTGCTCTTCTCAATCCAAGAAAACTAGGCAAGCATCTCCCCATTTGGTGCTGAGCCTCCCAGAAATGGGACAACAGGATCAGAGAGAGAGAAGGCAGTATTGTGTTGGCAGGACTCTCACCGAGACCCAACGCAGGAGGCAAAGCACGTGGAGGATGGCTGACCTAGCAGCACCTCCAGGACGCCTCTTTCCACGTCCATAGTGGGAGGTGTTGCTCACAGCCTCCATCACACCGAGGTGTGCTAGTCTTGGTGTGTGCAGCTGACACTTTCAGTATTTCCAGGTGAAAAGCTGGCAAACATACAAAAATCCAAGACCCAGGCTGCATGTGTAAGTGATTTTAATAAGTAATGTACTGTAAGAAATAAATCAAACAGCCTGCAATATTTAATTTATTAACCTTGTTTCCACTGGGAATGGATATGAAACCAATCACGCTTTGATTCATTTTGTCTGTTTCTACCCATCCACCAACACGCAGCGCAAAATTCCAGGTCGTGTGAAAAGGTGACGCTAATTACTTGGCAGCGCGATCCGGCAATCTGTCCTGCCGTACAGCCTTCCCACAAGGCCCAGCTGAGGCCACAGCCAGTCAGTGACCCAGAGAAATCATCCCCTGTCAAACATCTGCAATTCAATGCTGGAGGTTTTACGGGAATACTGTGCGGATGCAGTGCGAGGGATTTCCACCAGCTACACCACTGCAAAGCAACTAGGAAGCCTACTCTGGTGAGGGACACCAGGACTCGGAGGGGATTCTCTACTTGTGCTGGACCTAGCAATGGGAATAATTAAGCTGAATATTCCTGCAGATTGTTTTGTTAAAATGAAGAAGAGAGTTTAATATTTATTAGTGGGATTTGCCCATGCTCCTGCCTGTTCTCATAGCGGGGAGGAAGGCAAGGATTCACACCGCCTAACCTCAGATGCACGCTGCTGCTCTTTGCATCAGAAGGGTTTGTTCCCCTGGCTCACCAGACCAATCCTGTGGAGAGCCAGGCTCCCGTTTCACAGCAATTCCTAACAGAAATGCTTTAAATTATCCCATCAAGATGCCTATACCTACTGGGCCGTCTAGACCAGGGGGAAACCGGCCTCCTAATCTGGGACTTATATTTTTCCCAACCTGGTTAGGTCCCCTTCCAGGCATGCACCGGACAGTCTGCCATGGGCACCATCACAGAAGCAATCCATGGAAAGACCAAGTGAGATGAGAGATATTGCTCACTGTGAGCATTGAAACATCATGAACACAGCACATAGGAGGGAAGAGGACAGAGGTCCAAACAAAGCCGAGTATGAGGGGAGTGTGGGATGAGGGGTTGATTGTGGCCACCTCAGCAGGTCAGGTTCGGTAAGACCAGAGCTTGCATTCCCTTCCAGAAGGAAGAGAAAGTCCTTACCACTCACACCTCCAGTCCCACCAGACACTGCATTTGCCTTTCTGCAGCTTGAGAGGAGTTTACTAGGGATGAAACTAAAGCCACCAGCTATCAGCAGGCAGATCCTGGCTCCACTGAAGTCTACAGAAGTCTGGCCACCGACTTTACCATAGACAGTCTTGGTTCTTCCACCCTCCAATTTATCTATCAATACTAGTCCTAGACAGCGACTCAAGGGCCCTGCTCAGGCAGCACATCACCCATGGGCTGGGCTCGGGGTACAAAGCCCTGGTACAGACAGCGGGGGTGTCTGCACACACTGCCACAAAGCCCCTGCTCGGGAAAAGCAAAGCTCACCTCATCATCAACGCAAACTCAACAGGAACAGGAAGGCACATTGCAAAAGGCATTTTGTAAAATCCTTCTGCAATCCAACCAGGGCTTGCTGAATTAGTTACTGTAAAACCATCACCCAGTATTTCTTCCATCTCTCTTTTCTGGTGGGAAGCCACAATATAAATGTTTAATGAGAGTAATAACTTTCCTATACAATTCTTGCCATAGAAGATGCTTATATTTTAAGAAAGAAGCTCTCACATAATCTTCTATAGGCAAATATTAGCAAAATAACAATTATTTGAAGCTGCTGATGCCATCTCCTATAATCTTCTCTCTTCACTTTAAAAAAGCCATTTTCTCGCTATGACAATCAAATTCCTAGCATTACAGGTTAGCACAAATACTCTCTTAGTGCAGATACCTTTACAAGCAAGGCTCACCAGGAAGCCAGCATTAATATGCCACCCTGTAGACATAGAAAAATCCATCTTTGTTCAAAAATTGGCCACCAAACAACATCAAATGTCGCAGACCTAAGTACCATACAGAAAGATAGAGGCTATCCTGGCACACGGAGCTTGTACCCAAACAGCTGGGAATTGAAGCTGTCTTTCAAATCCCAGTTTCACCGCTTAGCTCTGCTAGTAACCAACCGCTTCCAAAGACCTTTTCTGTAGTACTGTCACTCCAAAATATATTAGCAATGAATAAAAGACGCTACAGACAAGGTCAAGTGACAGGTCAATTTGGAATCGGAGCAGTCACGCACCATTTTGCAGTACTTGACCTCTAAATCCCATTGTTATACAACAAAATAATCTATTCAAGACAGACGCTGAGCTCTGTATAAGGATACTCTGCACCTTCCAACTCCCCCGGGTGCATGGGTTAGCTTTAAAAATTCCCCTCGTTACCCACAAAGCCTCAGCGGTTCATCACCCCGGCGCCGCCGCCGACAGACACAGCAAGGGCGAGGGGGAGCGTGCCAGGCAGGACCTGCTCGTGGCTCGCTGCAAACCAACCCATCAGAAATCAAAAACCGCAGCATTTTGGAAAAGCTCAGAGGTTTCTTTTTTTTTTTCCTGATTCTGAAGAGAGCAAAGACACGCAAGCTATGCTCATACTTGTACAACTTCCACTCGATTTGGGGATAATTCTTCGTCAGGAATAAATTAAACCATTTAAGCAAGAGGTGTTTGAGGCGTCTGGAGCACAGAGTGCGTTCAGTGGGATCTGTAGCTTCCTGACAGGCTCTGCATTTGATAAAAACTTCTTGATCTAGTAAATGATCTGTCATAATAACTGCTTCAAAGAGGAAAAAAAAAAAAGCTGGTGAAGCATTAGCTATAACTTTACAATCAATAATGTGCAATATTTGCTTGGGACTTGATCCAGGCTTCTGTTTTGATTTTTATCTGAAAGTATTTGCCCGGCAGACGAATACCAAGAGAGGGAAGGGACCGGGGTTTACCAAGCGTGATCCTCTACTACTGATTCTGGATTATACTTAAGTAAAGCCATCTCAGAAAACATCAGAAAGTATCTCCTCCTGCAATGCAGTTATTTTTCTTAAGAGGTTCCTGATATCCTAAAGAAACGCATGAATTATACCCCGTTTCCAGCTGGGTCAGGATTTAAGGTTCCTCACCTGGGAAGGCGCGCGGCTCGCGCCGCAGCCCCTCTTGCCGCTGCGGGCAGGACCGGGACGGCTGGCTGCTCCCCGAGCTCTGCCCAGCCCAGCCGCGCTCCAGCCCCGCACGGGAGGCTCAGCCCCGGGCTCGGCTGAGGCACCGAGCTCTGACACAGCTCGCTGTGTGGCCAGCGTTTTTGTTTCGAGAGGGAAACTTTGTTTCGTGGCCTGCTTTAACCACAGGGTTTTATACAGGTACGCATTCTTGCTTTTTCCTATTTCTCACCTTCCCTATACATCTTTTTTTCCCCGGCCCTCTACCTGCACAAGGGACAGCGTTGCTTTTCTTCCTCGCTAGTCACCTCTGATCCTTGCCAATAAGGCAGCTGGGGCCCATCGGTCTGGGCAGCCCAGACGAGCCGTGCCGGCGGGGAGCGTTACCCGAGGCTCCGGGCACAGACACCGGCGCCGAGGCAGGTTTGCTGGAACGGGGCTGAGAGTTTGCCGTCGTTCGCAAATTTATTTTATTTTTTAGAGCCCTCAACACCTGGACTTCACAGTGAATTCCTAAAGCTCTAATTTAGCACCTCTTTCACCCACAAAGTAGGCTGTTCGAAGGCACGTGCCGCCCCCTTTGCCTCTCTCAATTTACGTGCTCTGCTCTCACACAGCGATGGAAACACAGGCAGATCACGTCACTACAGACTCCAAACGCCACTGACAGCCCGGACAGTCCCGGCAATCTTTGGCTGGGAAGCCAGCAGAGCAGTCAGTGGCACTGACAAAATATTTTGAGCTCAGAAAACAGGAAAGGGGTGCAGCCCCCCGCGCCACCCGCCTGCTGCTCCGCTGCGACATGGCAGTATCAGGCGGAGGACCAGCTTAGCCACGGATGGTAAGGATGAGCTCCAGATCTCACTACTTTCTACCTTTCTTTGGTACTTTCTGAATACTCTCCTTGCAGGAAGGGAACCAGAAGCAGCATCTGACCCTGCTGTTCCTGCCTGGTTTTGCTGTGTGGCTGCCGGAGATGGCCACACTCTGCTCGGCACCGAGGAAGCAATGAGGCACAGCACAGAAGGCACAGGATTCACGGCTTCCAGAGGCGGTCAGTACAGCTCATGGCACTCTCAAGCAAAGGCCTGGCATGTTTAGAGCTACAGCTCCAGCACTTGCTGAAGGTAAGTATTTGAAAGAGCATTACCTTCAAACAATGATGTAAAAAAGAACAAGGAACAACATGAGATCATTCTGCCAGCTTGCAGCAGCTCTGTGGAAGGCACAATCCTTGCAAAGGACTTGCCAAAGAGCCTTACAAGCATAATCTCCCTGACCTGCAAATGGCATTTCTGCTTCAAAGTCACCCAAGGGATTCTAGGAATGGCACTGAGGGTGCTTTGCAGGATAGCACTGTAGGACAGTAAGAGACAGGAATCTGATAAGGAAAATAAGGATCCAAAACTAAACAAGAGTTTACATCAGAAAGTGGTTTAGAAACAGCCACTTTCTCATCAAGCATTGAAAAATCTTTCCCCTTTGCCTTACCACCGTCTCCCAGACCTGCAAAATCTCTGCAGTGACAATCTGGTGGCACGGGGCTCCGAATCCCCCCTGCAGCTCCCCGAGCTATCCCCCTCCCCAAACCCTCCAGGCAGATCCTCCCCCATCCCTGTGGCTCCCTACAGGGGTGGAACCTCAGTTGGTGTGTAGCGCAGGGACGCAGGCTGCTCCTCACTGAGCCCCTGCAGCTGCCCAGACCCCTGCTTTCCGCGGGGAGGGGGAACGGACGCCTCAGGCAGGAACAGCTGGGAACACAGTTCACGGGATGGTGTGACAAATCTTGGAATTCACAGCCATCTCATAGAATCACTAAGGTTGGAAAAGACCTTGAAGACCGTCAAGTCCAACCACCAACCCAACACCTGCAGGCCTCCTAAACCATGGCCCCAAGTGACACATCTACACATTTTTTGAACACCTCCAGGGATAAATCTGAGTGTCCTTGAACTATAACCAGTGTTGCAGCCCCTATCACCGCTTAGGAACAACCAAGGCAGCTCTAGCTCATGTTTATATGCTTGGCAGAAGATGCCCTAACAGCAAAGGCAGGCAGGCATCCTAGCACTGAGCTGCCATTGAACAGAGGTCCAGATGCGGTCTCCACCCAAGCTCAGGGGTGATACCACTTGCGCTTTTAATTTGGGGCCACCTATCACGGTGGATGTTCAACACGATGACAGAGACAAGAGAGTTGTTCATGTGTTTGCAGTTTCAGGAACCCTCAATTTAAAGAAAAGATGCAGAGACCCCAGGGTAATCCCCAGCAGGGATGATTTAGCAGGCTTCTGGAGATCTAGACTGACCTCTCCAGTCACAAGGATCTTCTCTCTCGGTAGCCCCATGTCCCAGCTCATGGGCAATGAGCTGCCAGCATCTCTTCAATGTTTGGCTTCTTTGAACTGAGAGTACAAAAGCAGATGTTGTCAGAAGCATTTTGTCTACATGCTGCTTCTGATGGCCCAGTAAAGGTCAGGGACCGCTGCTCCAACCTGTGTGTAGCTGCAGGTGGCATTTATGCTCTGCTCTTAAGTAGGAGCAGCCCACCAGCATAAACCAAGGGACAGAGGGGGTTCAAGAAGTTCAAAAATTTGGCTTATAACCAGAAGAGTGACTTGATCATTTGTCTCTGGTGACCCAGGACGTCCCCACTGTTCTGATCATGTGGGGGGGTTTCAAACTTGTGGGCTCCATTGAGGCTCAAGGAATGATCTTTAGAGTTTTTCCACATCCAGCTGTAATTATAACTTGAATTTTAACTCATCCAGTTAAATGAAACTATTGAAACGTGCAAACAGGAATTATGAAATCTGAGTTCTCTTTCAAACTCTCATTAATTTATGGATATTCAGAAGTTTCGGATATCACAGGAAGGCGTTTGTCATAGATTTCTTTTAAGTGTGGAATCAAAACAAAAAAAAATCCTTAGGCTACAAAAGCTCTGCGCAAGATGGACAGATTATGTAGTAAGACAGCCCATCATCTCTTCCCAGACTAAAATAAGAAGAAGCAGCAACGTGATTGACAGCAAACTACAGTCAACAGAGAAAAAAAATCTTCATACATTATGATTCAGTTTTTCCTTTGTTGACTACAGTTCGCTGTCAATCATCTACGGCTTTTCTTTATGTGAGGTAGGGAAAAAGGTTGCTGTCTCCTTCTTCCCCAGCAAGCTGTCTGTTTTCTTGCCTGCACTTTCTAGCCAAGGTATTTAAATGTTCTCATCTTGTACTTAACAGAAATATATAATAAACCTCCCAATTACCTTCTACCCTTATAAATGTCAAACCAATCAAAAGGTTGGAAGGGGAAAATTAAAGCCTCTTTTCAGAAGAGCACACTTACTAATGTATTACTGACCTTCAAGAGAAGAGTAAGATAATGCAGCTTTTTTTCAGTACCTACCCTGGCTTCCAGCCTACAGGATGAGTTCAGAAATGTGGGGTCCATTGCAAAAATGACTCTTAGAAAATTTGATCAGATTTAATCTAGGTTATCTACCTAAAACCGCGATATCTGATGGGTTCTGGTTTCAGCATTTCCTCTGTGACTTTGATGAGTTGCAAGATAGTTTTGTCTGGGAGGAGCCAAGGGGGAACAGAAACCAGATTCATTATTAGAAGAGCTGTTCAGCATGTCTATACAGACAGCGGCATTTGAAGTTAATCTTCTTCCTGATTTCATTACAGACGGGGCCACGTGAGACTTGCTGAATTACCCATTTTGCCACGGTTCCAGCTGATGGGGTAGATGGAGGCTGTCTACGCACCACGCAGCAAGAGGGGTACGGGAACGGAACTGGACTGTGCAGAGCTGCCACTGCAACGCACCTCCTAGCAAGGCATGACTTGCATCAGGCTTCCACTCTGGCAAGACGACAATCGGGCCCTTCTACCAATCCACTTCTTAAAGCCTTTTTATGCATATTAGAAGAGAGTAAGAGCATATATAGGAGAAAGCAAAATGCTTACCAGACGCATACCCAACCAAAGCCACAAAGGAAGGGCCTGGCTGTTGGTTGTAGAATCATTAAGGTCAGAAAAGACCTCTAAGACTATCAAGTCCAACCGCCAATGACATTTGTCATGTCACAACATTGTTGATGTGGATATTATTAATCTCTTAATCCTTCGCAACACACCATCACTCAAAATATGTGCATGCACATGTGGGCTATGAGAATCAGAGGGAATCTTTCCCTAAGGCTTGGCTCAGCAGCCTTTAGCCTCCCATGAAACCCCCTCCACGCGCACACTGCCCCTGCTAGGAGCAGCCCCGTCCGCACTGTGCTACAAGCGTCACCCCTAACCCGCTTCACCGGCAGACTCCCCGCCGTCCTGCACGGAGCACGGTGCCAGCACCTCCACACAGCCGAGCTGTCAGCGAGTCAGACAGGCACTGGGGAGCTTTGCAGGGGAGGCTACAGCTCCTCGAGATCTGCATTCAAAATTTGCAAGCATTGAGATCAAGAAAAATCCTTTTCCGGAGAGAAAGAGCCACACAGAAAAACATAGCGCCTTCTTAAAATCACATTTATTCGTATTTTACTTTGTGCATGTGTGATTTTGTTCCACATACGGCAAATCTTGTTTTTTTCGAGGAGACTTGTGAATGGACAGTTTTGCAGAAGGCACAGAATCCAGCTGCTCATGCAAGCACCTTCCCATGCACGGGCACGCTGCTAGAAATCACAGCCCTGGCAGAGGAACTGCTCACGCCTCAACATTTAGCCCATCACGCAGTGAGGAGGTCAACTATTTTTAATATCTCCGTGCAGTGGTATTTCCATCCTACAGCGCAGCATCAAGGCCTGGTGGGCCAGAGGGCATTAGGTGCCATTTGGGTTCCTACTACCTCCTGCCCCGTTACTTTCTTCCCCACATAACAGTGAGGGTTGTTAAGGAATATGCTTACAAGGCCCATGAAACACCACCATCCCCATCACACAGAGCGTCTTACAAAAGCTGACGTCCATTCTCCGCATCGAGGAGTACTGCACCAATGCTCCTGTTTGCCCTTGGCTAACTCTTCAAGCCCAAACCACCCGTTTTCTTCTTTTCCTTCCTGACAAACCTGCTTTCCTTAGATATGAACATAAATTAACCCTGCCTGAGGCCGAGGAAGATGCTAAATAACATGATTGTTGCAAAGTACAATAGTATCACTGGCAAAATATTAACTCTTGCATCATAAAAACTGTGTTTACTTGTCTTTTATAGGCACACTGAGCGCAAATGTCACTACAGGGCCCTGTGCAGATCATCAGTGGGCTTGGAGGGATAAAGACGACCACAGGCTGCTCCTCTGCATGGGATAACACCAGCTATAATGCTGCAGCCCAAGGCGATTTATGGTGCTGTGACAGCTCCCAGCTCCCTGACTTTGAGGGAGAGCTGGTCTTCCTAGCATTTGCTGCTGCCTTTCAAATATATACATCCTTGCTCCAGAGGGTCCTCTGCTAGCTCAGAGGTTAAGCTCTCTTCCTCTCCCCACTACCCTGCCACCCACCACAGGCTGCAATAAGCCCCCCGACACATCACCTGGAGGGGTCCCTGGGCCTTTAGAATAACAGAATCATTAAGGTTGGAAAAGACCTCTGGGATCATCAAGTCCAACCCCCAACCCAACACCCCCAGGCCTCCTAAACCATGCCCTGAAGTGCTCATCTACACGGTTTTTGAACACTCCCAGGGATGGTGACTCCCCCACCTCTCTGGGCAGCCTGTGCCAAGGCCTGACAACCCTTCAGTGAAAAATTTTTCCCTAATATCCAATCTAAACCTCCCCTGACACAGCTTGAAGCCATTTCCTCTCATTCTATCACTAGTAACTCCAGGTGGCCATGCAGGGCACTGCCTTTGCCCAGACCAGGAGGAGGAGAAGCAAGGCAACGGGCAGGGTTCAGAACTGCTCATAACCACCCAACCACGGGGTCTCCTCAGCTTCTAACCCTCTGGAGCAACAGTCCCCTCCCAGCCCAGCTGGCACCACTCAGGCCTTCTCAGGCCCGGCCCCCTCCAGCACACACACGCCTTGGGGGAAAAGGATGGATGAGTCCCGTTCTCATCCGACCACTGACACTGTGAGCCCTACTCATGGGATCACAGCCAGGCTGCTCAGAAATCTGCTGTCAGGGCTCAGAGAGGGTCTGAGGCCTGCGGTCCCATCTCTGGTCCCCTGGACTGGAGAACTGCTATGCAAACGCCGCGTGGTATTGCACAGCCTTAGCTCCAGAAATGAAGATAAATGTCAAGAAAACACCATGTGGAGGTGAACCTCTGGCAGACGATGAGGTGGTGACCTTCTCCCAGAACATGCTTCAACTTAGAATAAGCTATTTAAAAGGCCCATTCCTACTTGCCTCCTGCGGGATTAAACTTGAGCAGTTGCTTTCTCAAAGGGGCAAGTCTTGTTTCACAAAGCAAATGCAGCCCCATCAAACCCTTGCATGGGACTATGAGCATTCTGAGGTGGGGACGGTGTTGTGCAAAACTTTGTAGCATGGTAACTTTGATTTTGTCTTGGTAACCGTGATCACATGCTGAATTGATGCTAATGAAACATTACGTAAACATTGCATGTACAATCCCTTAGACATAAACCATTGACCAAATCTGAGACTAAGGTTGGACCTAGCTGCACCTAAGCTCCAACAGGAGTTTAGAAAACAAGGGGGTCTACTCTGAACCTCATGACTCAGTGGGAGGGTCCTCCTTACTCCTTGCATGCCTGGTCTCCCTGTGAACCATTGTAACTCAAGTGTAACTCAATTTTCATTTGTGCATTTCTTCCATGCATTAATTCATAGAGAGAACCTTCCCATCGAACTTCATTAAGTCGCACTTTTACAACATCATATTAAAACTGCTTTTACTAATACCTTTGTCGGTGATTCCTTAAGTGTTCTAAATAACCTATTTGCAACAGATGGACATTATCCGCCTGGAAGAAAAGCACTGTGCTAGCCCAAGAGGGCTGCCGCAGCACCCAGAGCAGGGTTTAAGCTCCCCGCAGCCTGAAGCAGTCTCCCTTGTCCTTGGGGCGTACAGGTGCCAGCAGCCACAGAGACCATCATGCAGCCCTGTAAAGTTACACAAACTTAAAGAGATTTTGTTTTCTTTGCTGCCTTGGCTCCTGAAATTTATTAGCGTGGCACTAGCTTTCCCCAAGAATAGTGCCTGCCAAGTTCATTCCCACTCTCTAAAACCACATTATAAATCATACACCAGGAGAACATCCTGAATGCTGATGACTGGAGGTTATGGCAGTGATGAGGGCTGCCAGGAAGAAAAATGGATTTTCCTCCCCCAGTCCCAGCAGAAGTGTCCAAACACGCCGCAGCCACTGCCCTGTCGGGCTGCCGCTCTGAACTACCTGGAGTGTGTTTATAGGAGCGATCACCATCTCTGCACTGGTTGTTAACACAATTAATGAAGGAATGGTTCAGTGGTTTATAGCTCGAGGTCTAACAGTGGTAGTAACAAGAAGGGCATCCGTTAAGACAGTTTCTTCCATTAGAGCACAGTAAAACTACGATTAGTTCTATATTCAGATAATAGAGAAAAACAATTTCCAGTTGATATAAATCTTCCGAGGCTGAAGCAGTACTGCCAAGCTACCTGTTTGCTTGTTTGCTGCCTTTTGAACACTTCTTAAACGGGGCCGTTGTTAGCAGTTTAGCTTCTCAAGACACAACACAGTAAATTAACCCCGTCAGGGGGGAAGCATTTATAAGAAGAGGCTGGATGCAGAGCAGGTAATCCGGGCTGCGCACAGAGGACTCAGCTGTCCTGCTTCACCAGCTCAGCGTGTGCAGGTCCAGCAGGTCACGGGCACTGGAGGCTCCTTCCAAGGGAGATGGACACCAGCCATTTGAACAGACACACATCTGTAGTGAGTGATCAGGTTATCGAGAGTTCTCTGTCCACTGTGCATTGAGTAAAAAAGAGTGGAAAAGCTATTTACATAAGGATTATCCCAGTTTGATTTGTGTTGGCTAATTAAATGGTTGGGAAGAAATTTGATGAGTTTCTGTGAATAAAGCAAGAGCAAGGGAGCACATACCAGAAAGAGACGAACACTGGGACAAACCTCATGCGGATATGAATTAGTCATGAATTAATTTAGACTGGAAAGGACAAGAAAGCCCCCAGGCCTCAGAGGAAGGCGAGCTCTGTGTTTCCAAACACAGCATGGGCCGTCAAACTGCTGGGAGATGGAGGTTGACAAACTACAGTGGGACAGCAAGGATGCTGGAGCAAGAAATGAAAGCTTATGTCACAAGTCTTAAGGTGTCCAATACACTGAGGAACCTAGTAAGGGTTGTAAGGTGCCTTAATTGCTGTGTCTCTGCACAGTGTTGTATTAATTCCATGCTTCAGGGTTTCTATTTGCTGCCAGAAGGGGCATAAGACAACTTCCCTTTTCAGAATAAATTCTTTGCTTTCTTTTCATCTTAGAAGCTGGCCAGCACTTGAGATGGGATGGAACATGACACACACTGTGTGCTTGGTACCAGGAAAGCTTCAGGAGCCTGCCGTCCTCCTCAGTTGATCATGGCCAGAGGTCACCAGGAGGGCTCCTGCTTGGGTAAACACCCTCCTAGAAGTAAAAGCACCCCACCTCCATGCATGACTTTCTGGTGTACTGTGTCACTGAAAGAGTTGGAACTGCTGACCCCCAAAACCAGGTCAGGACTGACTGATTTTCAGCCATGCGGTAGCAAGTCTGGTAGAGCCGAGTTCATGAGAGGTTCCTTGCATTGCTCTTGGCTGAGCCACCAACTGCATCACTCCTAGGCCTTCCTTCTCATGCTCTCTCTACAGCCACGAACACTAATGGGAGATATGCCAGGCTTAGGAGCGCTCTCAGCTCCCGCTTCCAGGACAGGAGCCTGAAGACTAGAGCTTGGGGCATACAGGAGACTTTCACTAGTGTTAAGATAACAGAAGCAACGCCAGGATCCGTCTCCCAGCAGAGCTGGGCACACAGCCACACAGCTGCAGCAGCCTCAAACAGACCCGTGCCCGTCTCACCTACATGCTTTTTACCCACTTCTCCCATGCACAGTCCCCAGCTGAGGAGTCTCCTTATCTCTGCTCTGCTCTGCAAGGCTTCAGGTCTGGGAACAGCTGAAGGACTGGGGATAAATGAAAAAATAAAGTAGTATTTTTGTTTCTTCTCAGAAGGACCAGGCTCTTTCACAACAGGCACAGAGCAGGCTATGCGGAGAGGTGCAGAAAGAAGCGAGGACCAAAGGCAAAGGAGGATCTGTTTGCCAGGAGAGGATGAAGAGCCCAGCACTTCTACATCCAGCTCTTTCAGCAGAAGGGAAAGCGAGGCAGAACAAAGGCAGAGCCTCCACTCTGGAGCAGATCTTCCCTGGTTCTGCGACGTGCTGCAGAAAGCACTCTGGAGGACATGGGGCCAGCCTGGAACCAGCAGAGAGCGGCTCTCCATGCCCACGCTGAAGCTGTGGCGGGGAAGAACGAGCTGCAGACAGATGCAAAACGCTCGGTGCTGAGGGACGGCGTGTTTAAGGAGGGACAGCGGGAAGGAAGGATGACCCAGCATCACTCCAAGTTTGCTGAGGCAACGTGCAAAATGCAAACGTCAATTAAAGAGTTAAACCCATGCACAGTGTGGAGACAGAGACTTGGCAGAAGGGCTCCCAGCTGCCCAGTAAGGGGGACAGAAGGTGTCCATGCACACGCAGATGTGCTGCAGCAGCCTGCCATCGCAGACGGCCGGGGCAGGCCAGGCCTCTGCAGTTTCTGCGGCGATCCCTCACCTCCTCAGCCCGTTTCTCATGGTACCGAGCGCTGCTCCCACACACGCACTATGTAGGAGAGCTCTGTGTTAATTTTAAATGCTTGCTTTTCTTTGCAACAACGCCGTTAGCACTGGGAAAATTCAGGAGAGCAAAACCACGAAGAAACACCTTCACAAGAGAGGCAGTGCCGGCAGGCAGAGCATCCCACCGCAGCACGCGGAGGACGGCCGTGCCGGGCGGCTGCACGCACACCCCTGACCAGGCGAGCACCGGGCTGCTGCAGCTCCAGCGCTCGGACACACACGCACAAGGGCTGCTCGGTGCCGAAGCTCCTTCGCAGGTCCATGCGGACGGTCGTGGCAGCGCTGGAGCGTGGCTGCTATCGGAGGACCACGAGTGCCACCTGGAGCGCAGCCCTCAGCCACACGCCGCCGGCGCTGGCAGCGTCCTCTCGGCACCAACCCTGCCCAGAAACGCCGGGCCGCTGCTGCTCAGCTCCCACCAGCCAGGGCTTGCAACGGGCTTTATCGCAGCTCTTACCCCCGGCAGTAAGTGCTCAGGGCTTCAAACCTCAACTCCCTAACAGAGAGCAGCGAAGCAGGGAGTCCGGGAGTCCATTTTCCTCCACTTTCTGTATTTGCAAAGAGGTACTTTCACATCAGGACGAGAGGTAGGTCAGAGAAGTGGGAGAGAGCAGAAGAAATGTACTGTCCTAGGTGTTTTCCAAGTTCCTGCTTTCTTTGGGATTGCTGGGAAGCTCCTCTCTGCAGCTAGATGTGTGCGCCCGTGCCATGGCAATTCAACAGGGAAGGTGTAACGAGCCGGCCCAGCCTCTGCAGGGTCTGAAGGTGGGGACACCCAGCTGATTTAGACACTAGAGAGCAGAGTCGTTAGAACTGAGACTGCCACAAGCATGAGTCCTCCAAAACACCTTTGCTTTGACTTCTGCTGCGTGTGTGTGTCCTCCTGCAACGCCTCCGTTCTCAGGGCTGGGCACGAAGCTGTAACATAGTTCCGTCCAGAGCTGAGTGTTTCAGGTCAGCCTCAAGTCAGGACACAAAGGACTCATACCATCCCGCGTCTCACCCGAAGAGACCACGCTGTTACTATTCTCAGCAAGTTGAAGCACATTTCATCCCCACCAAATACCCCAATTTCTGAGGGACACCACTGCTCCAAGATGCC
Organism: Phalacrocorax carbo; assembly: GCF_963921805.1. Classification (NCBI taxonomy): domain Eukaryota; kingdom Metazoa; phylum Chordata; class Aves; order Suliformes; family Phalacrocoracidae; genus Phalacrocorax; species Phalacrocorax carbo. The sequence continues at coordinate 37,909,958 of NC_087521.1, forward strand.
CAAGGAAGCCAAACCCACTGAAAATTTCCATCCAGCCTTTTAACCCCCAGCACAAAACTGACTCCACCACAATAAATGACAATTCCAGAAGTAAACTGTACCAGCTCTGTCACTTGTGGCATGAGCATCACAGACACAGCATTCAAGGCTGGCTTAACACAACGGCCCCCGCACCCACTGTCCAGCCAAGGTGACAGTATGAATCAGAGCAAGGCGGTGCCACACAGACCCTTCTTCTACCCTTCCTGCCACCAGCTACGACGGAGCACTGAAACTGCTTCCTAGAGGCACTGCCATGGGATGCCCCATCCCCTGCGCGAGCTGCCACTCACTTCCATCCCCGCCAGCATCCCCAGCGCAGGGCAGGAGCGGTGCGGGAAGACACGGGTGCTTTCGAACTCCCCTGCCAAGACATCTTCCACGGTTTCATCCCTTGTGCCCTCGCGTAACCCACAGGGATCCTCACGAGAGCCCCCTGCCTCAGCAGAGCCCCTTGGGGAGGGCAGGCTGTGACCCTCCTTCCCCCCAGGACAGTCACCCCCCAGCTGGGAGGGCTGCAGGTGCCCGCCGAGAACCTGCGAGCGCATCCTCTCAGTCCAAGTGAACTGAATGGAGGAACCTTCTCTCAAAATCACACCAGCTACTCCAGCACGTAATTCCTTTCAGGATATTGTCTTCAGAGTTTAATGTCTCAAAGTTTAACAAGATCGCCCCACATCAGTATTATGGCTTGGAAACATCTCGGTGCCTGTCCACATTACAGGTGATGTTGGCAAAGGTTCCAGGCCAATAATGCAGGAATTATTGCAGAAGAGCCTTGATATACGCCAACAAGGGAAAAGGGTGTGTTGTTCATCTGGCTGAGCTGCATCTTTGCATTCCTTGATCATTTGAAGCCAACACACAAGCCACAGCCACGGGGAGACAAGAAGCACGATGGCTACAGCCCGGTGCTTTGTATTTCTTTCAAATCCCATTTTTCACATACACAGACAATTCAACTGGCTGGGAGCAACTGTGAGAGAACTAAGGTAAAATTACTTCCAGCTGGAAAATGTCTGCTGCTGCTTAAGACAAAGGACTGCCAAAAGCTGTCGCTGCTTTCTTCTGCACACCTGCACGAGAGATACCTGTCCATCTCTTCATACAAAATGGCTTGGAAACTCCAGCAGCTTTTTATCAGAGATAGGTCACCCAGACAAAGTGAAGTAGGAGAAGCCAGTTTTGAACGCATTAAGATATTTGAAGGAGGAATAAATAAATAAAACCAGCTCCAGTGGACTGTCTCCTCATGCCCGCCGCTTCTGCGGGGAGTTCGCACCGCCGTACCAGAAAGGACTGACACGGTTCACCCAGGACTAACGTCAGTCACCTCTCCACACCGCGGCGCCAGGGGGACGGAGGGACGGGGTGGTTGCACATGCAGGCGGGAAGGGGTGAAAGTCCATTTAGCAGCTTCCACTCTGGTGAACAGGAGAAAGCGCGTGAGCCGCCAGGACACCGAGTGGCGGCTGTATATACTGTATATAACACAGACGCACCTAATGCCCCTCTGAACCAGCCACACTGTGCTGTGACTAAGGGTGTGGGACACCCTGCTGCTCCTTGAAATACAGAAAACCATCACTAAAACGGTGGTGCTCCCTTCTACCTGCGTTTCAAAGACGCAGACGCCCGTTTCAGCACACAAACACACAAAGACCTGCTTCCAGACGCAGGTAGTTTCTGTGCTTCCCAGTCGCGTGCAATACAGTGCAGGTGTACGGTCAGGCCAGCTGCGCTTATTAGCATTTATCAGCTTCACCCAGGAAATGCAATGAGTAAGTGGTGTGTCTATGGTGGTGCTTCCACTCTCCAGCCACCTGAGCCGCTCGGTTCTCACCCACCCTCCAGCCCTTCTCCCCACGTCCCCTCCCCTCCGCCAAGCTGCTGGAGCACAGCCATCACCCACCGCCCCACACAGCATCGCCCCCACCAAGCCCCAGCCCCTCAGCTCTGCAGGTGCCGAGGGCAACCCGTTACGGACACTCCTGTCCCCGTCCAGTGCAGAACAGTGATAAATGGGTTGTTCCTCTGCTTTTTAATAGCAAAACCCGCTCGGCAGGACCAGCTACTGGCCCCGTCAGCCAGCAGAGCCGTGAGACAAGGTGTGCAGGAGCCGGCTGCGCGCTGCTCTGAGCGACAGGAGCTTATTTTAGCACAGAGCAAGCAAAGGCAGCACAAGGAGCTCCCTCTGCACAATTCTGACTTGATGTTTTGCAAACAAAAAAGAGACAAGTGAGTAAAGCACTTTAAAACCAGTGGCAGCCAATCTACATAAAGTCAGACACGTGGGTCCATTTACATTTTCATTAGAATATCTAGCTTTCCACAGTTAAGAAAGATAAAACCACTCAGGAGCTGAATTAGCTATACATAGGAGTTGCACCTCACTGCGGCTGTTTGGGTCAAATATTTTTAGAAGGCTTTCAAAATACAAATGGGTCATCACAATATTTGAATAAAAATCCTAGGTATTTCTAATATAAACCTCTAAAAGTGACAGTCCGATCACCTTCAACATAACATGTGGTCTACACAAAAGCAATTTGATTTTAAATAGGCAGTAATGTTTAGCACAGAAAAACTTCCAGAGCATTAGAAGGAAGCAGAGGCTTTCCCTCCTTCCATTCAAACAGTGAGGCAGCAGTGCTGGAGGCAAACACGGAGGGCACCTGCAACTCGTCCCTTCTGCCAGGCATTGCCAGCAGCAAGCACGGCCCCTCGCGCATCCCCAGTCCAACCCCACCGAGAGGCCTGGGCAACGCTGCCCATTCCCCAGGGCCCCACTGGAAAACAAACCCACCCCAGTCAGAAGCAGTAGGTTGGTATCTAAAACAAGGGGAAGCGCCTTGGGTGGGAGAAATGACACCAGCAATGAACTAATAATATACATATGTGACTAAAACTCATCGCAACCAGTCCAGCTCTTGCCTCTTCCCCGATGCCCCCACTGCCTGCATGCCAGCACGCCCCCCTCCTCGCCTGGGGCACCACCATATGGCAAAGCCACCTCTACCCCAGGGCAAGGGAGACCTGCTCTGGTCCCCGAAACACCCCTGCTGCCCAGCTGGGGCGGTGCTGCACAGGCAGGATCTGGCTGGAGATCACCCAGGTCTCCTGCGCTTCAGGAAGCCGCGCTCCAGCCGCTGTGCTCCACGGCTCCACGCCCAGCCTAGAGGGCACAGATGCTGGGATGCTGCTCTCGGGATGGCCAAACCCTGCCCTCATCTCTCTCCCAGGGGCGCAGCCCAAAAGCAACCACGGGGAGCACATTATTGAGGAGAAGTAAGATACCACCAGCCACCCACCCAGTGACACGAGACATGGCTGTGGCAAGGGTGATTATTTTGCTCACCACTTATCCGGCACAGTTCAGCAGCCCTTTTGCCGCACGCTACAGACAGCGGCTGTCTTTGCACCCAAGAGTGTACTGGTTTTTCTACTCAAAAGAGCTAAGCGTGCTCATGGTGGCAAACTCGCTCTGTTTCTTCCCCCCTCTCCAGCCAGTGCCACCTGGGTGTCCCCTCCATCGGGCCCTGGGGGGGCAGTGCTAGCCAGCCCTCGGGATGTCGGTGGGATGGATGCTGGAGCCCTGCAGCGCGCGCCTGACCTCGTGCTGAGCAATTCCACTGCCGCGCGTCGAGCTACGCCTTCCTTCCTCCCTTCAGCAGGGGCAGAACTCACTTTGAAATAACAGGCACTCTCAGAAAAAGTACCGTTTTGATGAACCAACATCTGCCAGTCAATAAAGCAGTTTAAGAAACACTTTCCAACCAGTTCGACTTAAACACACCATAACTGGGGGTCCCAGAGGGAAGCCTGCGAGGTGCCTTGGGTAGAGGGCATAGCTACTGCTGCAGAATGGAAATGCCAGGTAATTAAACCCTCTTCTGCCTAACAAAGAAAATTTCATGAAGCACCGACTGCTTGAGGATAAAGCCAGAAACGTTCAAATCACACAAGGCACATTTTTAACAACCAGAATGACTGGAATAAACTCTAAATGGAAAGGTGATTTCTCTTTTTTCTCAGTTTCTTCAGGCCACGTTTGGATATCTTTCAGGAAAGGTGTTTTACAGCTGCACCAGTTACCATGGTCCATGCAGGGAGTAAAACACAACTGCCTGTGATTGCAGGGGAGGTCACGTTAAATAAGCTAATTTTCCCCTGACTTTGAACTCTACCAGTCTGAAAAATATATTTGTTACCTCCAAATACTTCTAGGTAACAAGAAAACAAGAAAAAAAGAGAACAAAAAAAAACCCCACACAACCAACCAACCAAAAAACCCAGTTTGGAGGCTGCAGCTCACACCATCAGCGCTTGCACACGTACTTTGCGTTGCAGAGTCCTCTGCTAATTTTGCAGTGCCATCACACGCATTTTCCTGCGGGACCAAATGAGCCCCCAAACCTGGGAAACAAAGTCTCCTCGGCATCGTGCTTCCTCCCTCTGCAGCCAAGCCTGAAGAGAGGGTGTAAGCCCAGCCTAAAGGTTTTAACATCTACAAACCAGGCACATCCATGGCACCCGACAGTAGCGCAGATCTCCTGGTGCGTAACTACACAGACCCCCAGCCACTCCTCCTGAGGAGGCTAATTTCAAATAAAGGATTCCAGCTTTATTACTACTGTATTTTACTGCTTTTTAATGATCCATTAACTACGATAAGAACAATAGAGAGGCTACTAAAGAGTTTGTGAACTATTTCATTATCTCCCGGGGTATGCAGCTCTTCGATTCGTCTGTAGATTGTTCCTCTTTCAGGCTGCACCCAGATTCATGTCAACACAGTAACTGACCCACGTCATCCCACACGATTTTGAGGTTTATAAAATAAAATTTCTTCCTGGGGTGGTGTGCCCCGGGGCCGGCGCAGTCGGGGGGACCCCAGCAGCAGCAGCCCTCTTGCCATGCTCCTGGAATTACACAAGAAGTCCTAGAGCCATCCAGCATCCTCCTACCCTGTCCCACCCGCCGCTGCTTCGGCCAGGGGTCTCTGGTGGGAACGCAGCATCTCCAGAAGGCTCGCTTCATCCCCAGAAAGAAACTGGCCGTCACCCTGGTCACAGAACAGCACCGGAGAGCACATGGAAGATGAAATAGGTGTCTCTCTTGACCAGAAGTGGGGTGGGGGGCATAGACATGCTCCTCTCCCCATCCTGCTTTTCTTGCTTTCCTCTGCAGCGACACAATAAAGTATAAACTCAGCATTAGCACATCTAGGGCATCTAGTAGGCCCCAAGGACCCATTTAGAGTTAATTTAACCATTAGTATAGCCCCAGAAATCAGGAGTAATGGATGCTTTGCAAATCCACTTGGATTCCCTCCTCGGAGCGAGGAGATCTGATGCACTCCTTATGCATCACATTTGTGCCTCAGTAAAGTTGGTCCATGTGCTCACTAAACCACTCTGTACCACTTAGCCCTTGGAAACCTCATTAGTTATATCTGCTGAAGGCTTAAGCTCAGTCTGCCTGCCAGGGCAAGAGCTGGGTGGATTCCTCAGAGCATCACTGTCTGACGGGGGGCCGAGCAAAGCTCCGCGAGAGTGTTTGCCATGCTCATCCCTGCTGTCCAGACTAAGCTGGTAGGTTGAATACAATCTATGCAAGAAGTTTTACAGAAGTGACAGGGGTTTTTTAATCCCCATTGATTTGTTGTGAAACAGGAAGCATCAGAATAGCTTCTGTGGAGAAGTGGATTATTCCCCCAAATCTCTCCTGCCCTTCAGTTAAATCTTTTCCTAGAGGGAAAAAAAAAAAAAAAAAAAAAGGCAAAAATCATTCAGCCTCTTTTCTTGAAGAAGGAAAGATTTCAACCCATACAGCTTTGAAAGTTTCTTTCTCAGATCCTTTTCTAAGGTGAAATTATTTACTCATCTCTTACTGCCTGGCTGGGCAGGAGGAGAAGAAAAGGAATTAATCGCTGGAAGTCCGGACAACACACTGCTTGGGCAGGTGACACAGTGCTTTTGCAAGGCCAGAGCAAAGCAGGACAGAGGAGCGGGAGCAGGCGCCTTATCCCAGCCTTGCCAGAGCCCTGCTGCAACGCCTTGGCCTTTCCATCCTTCGTGCCTCAGCTTCCCCATCTGTCTGCACACTTGATGAGCCTGTCTCCTTTCACGTGGGGCTCGGTGGATGCACTATGCCACACGGGAAGGAGTTTCCTTCTGTAACCAAATGGTGCATTTCTCTTCATAGCAAAGGAAATAATAAAATGCAAGTTTGAGCATTATATAGTGCTACGGTCTCCAGGAAAGCGATATTTTCCTGATGTTCTCTACAAGGACAACTCAAGACCCAGGCTGGTCCCAGGTGGGGCTGCCCAGGGGAGTGGTGCTCCAT